>NC_058134.1:32994098-33017888 GCF_016433145.1 Gracilinanus agilis
GTACTTTAATTTCAAATTCATGATTTTTCTTCCAAATGAAGAGAAGTCTTATGATAATAGTAGTAGTAGCAGTAGCAGTAGTAGTAGTAGTAGTAGTAGTAGTAGTAGTAGTAATAGTAGAAGCAACAACAGTAGCAAAAGATATCAATGTATTCCATTTATATAGCACCTTTTCCTCCTAATATTAATAATTTTCCCCTGTCCCTCAACCAAATTAAAAATTATTGTAATGGGATATTTACTATTTTCATGCCTAGCCATGGGACATCCTCCTCCTTTATCTTCCATTTCTAGTAGTATATGTGTATATATATATATATATATAAAATTTTTCTGCTTAAAAATTGAACAAGACCATAATTCTATAAGCACTAAAACAGACTCTTCAGATTCCTTTGTTTGCTCTCTGATAGTACAGCAAATTCAACCTAGCTTTCTAGGCTAATTTCTTTGGTAGTATAGCGGGAAATGAGAGTGGGGGAGGCATAGATAATGGAAAATGGATTAGACAGGTTAGAACCTGTGCTGACAGATGATCCTTATTTACTTTTTTAATCCATTTGAGGAGTCCTCAAGATACTCTGTCCAAGCTTGAGCAAATCAGAGCCAGGGCATGTCAGCAGCAATTGAGTGAAGAGTGTCAAGGTGGGCACTGCATATTGTCTGTGCAAGAAAAGCTTATCTGGGCATTGCAGCTGTTTGCTCTGGACTCTAGCTTTATTTTATTTTATTATGTTCCTTTCTGAAAATCTATCTTTATCCATCAAGAGAAAGAAGCAAGATTATATCCTTGAGGGTCTCATCATAGAGCCAAGGCGGGGGTGGGCACTGTCTAATACTCATTTAACTTGAATCTTGTGATGTCAGAGATCTGGAATCAGAGGACCTATTTTTGAGTCCTGATTTTGATGCTCTTATTAAATATATAACTTTGAGCAAGTTACTTGTCTATGACTCTCTCTTTTCACATTGGTATGATGAGCAAGTTGGTCTAGATCAGAGACTTTAACATGGAACTCACTAAGGAGTTCATGGGTATATTTAAAGGTGTCTATAAAGTTAAAAGAGAAAAAATACAGCTTTATTATTTACATTTACCTTAAGTGTTCTGTACCTGGGCTACATTAACTTTCTTCCACTAACATATCAATAACTATTTCAATATCATTCATTTCCTATATTGTTCCAGGTAAATTATTTTATGCATATGAAAATATTACTTTGAGAGGGGGTTATGAGACTTCATTAGACTGACTGCCAAAGGGGTCTATGACATGAAAAAGGCTAAGAACTTCTAATCTAGATGACCTATACTAGCTTTAAATCTATGATTCTGTGACTTGAAGAACAACTTTGGAAAACTGTCAATGCAATTATTTCCCCATAACTTTGGGTAGCAATTCAAGAATTTTTTTTCTTTCATTTTCAACATTTAGCATTGGCTGCCTGTCCTCCTATCCCATTTACAATTTAAAAAATTATTAGCAAATATGCTTGGCAAAGGAAAATAAGTTCCTACATTGGTGACATCCAAAAATATGTCTCATTCTACATCTTGAATTTATCATTTGTGAGGAGCTGGGTAGCACTGGTCCTCTGGAATTATGGCTAATCATTTCATTGATCAGAGATCTTAAATCTCTTGGAGGCAACATGTATTTATTGAACATCAGGTACCAGACACTGTATGTACTTGATGCAAAGGGCAGAAAGATGAAAAATGAAATATTCCCTACTCACACACAGCTTGTATTGTCCTGTTAAATCTGAGAGGCAGGGGCAGCTGGGTAGCTCAGTGGATTGAGAGCCAGGCCTAGAGACAGAAGGTCCTAGGTTCAAGCCCGGGCTCAGACACTTCCCAGCTGTGTGACCCTGGGCAGGTCACTTGACCCCCATTGCCCACCCTTACCAATCTTCCACCTATAAGTCAATACACAGAAGTTAAGGGTTTAAAATTAAAAAAAAAATCTGAGAGGCATAATTTCTGCTTAAAAGAAGAGTCAACCCTTTGCCTGGTTAAGATATGAATCATGTGTATCATGTGTTCTTGCATGATGCCATCAAAATAACAGCCCTCTTGTATATGATCATCTGTAAGTGTCATTCCCTTGCCACAAGCCCGCCCTTTGAGATAAGTAGTAAAAGTATTATAAGCATCTCTATTTTAGAGATGTGGCATTTGAACCCCACAGAGGTGCTAGTAATTGTTGAAACTGTATTTGAACTCATTTTCCACCTAAAAATTCAAAGTTCTATGAATCACTTCTTCCTTGACCCCAGACTCTTCATCTATATAATGAAAGTCATTGTACTAGAACTCCAATATCATTTTCAACATTATATCTAAGATCCTTCTGATGACATGCCCTTTGTAGAAAATTAGTAAATTCTAATTTGGAGGCAGAGAGAGGGTGAGATACTTTATAGACTTGATAAGGAAGGTAAAAGCGAATGCTTCCTAATTTCCATCTGTGCTTCATTTTGAGATATGTTGCTGCCACAGGTTCACTACAGAGTAAGACTTTTGCTCCTGTTGCTGCTGCTACTACTGCAGATACCTGTAATGCGTTGCCCTCTGAGCATTCCTATGCAGCACTGACCAGACTCTTACCTGCAGAAGTAGGTAGCCCCTTCCCCTTTAGACTGTTAGGCTAAGACATCTTCTTATAAATTTCACAGGAGCTGCCCAGGCAGCCTGAGAGTTCCTAGATAGAAACCAGCATATCCCTTGGAACAGTAGTTAATGACATTTAAAAAAACAAATGGTTGGCAAATAGGAAAGAGCAGGAAATAAATTTGGAAAAGCATTGGATTTGGAGTGAGGAAGCCTGGACTTAAAGCTGGGTTTTGCTGCTTGTGACACAGAAAATACTGTTTTCCATCTCTAAAACATTCTTGTTTCATCTGCAATGTAAAGGTTTGAATGGCAATCTCCAAATTTAGGTAGAGAGGAGAGAATACTGGACTTAAGGATGGAAAGTTCTAAGTTCAAATCCTTCTTCAGATACTTAATATCTATGGAACACTGGCCAAATCAATTATATCTTTTGGCCTCAGATTCTTTACCTGTTCAATGAGAGGGTTGGACTGGATGATCTCTAAGCCTTTCCAGACCCTAATCTATAACTATTCTGGAGCCACAAAACAGAAGGCTTAATAATGGATATGAAAACAATTTGAAGAGAGTTGTAGTTAAAGGTGGGTGGATGAAGCATTCCATTGACTCATCCTTTTCCAATTTATTGCCCTTCTACCTCTTCTTCTTCTTCCTTGTAACTCCAGACCACATCTATTGTCCAAATCATGACTTCTAATTATTCAACCCCTCAATGTTCTCTGCCAGGCCATCATCTCTCTATTAGTAACACTCTCCTCCCCCCTTTCCTATCTCAACCCTTTGGTGATCCAGTTCCAGTTCAAAGTGTCCTCTTCCTCTTGAGTCCTTTTCCCCCTTACTGTATAGCCAGACTTGGCCTGAGAAGCCTCAGCCTTGGATCATTTCCATCATTAGCTGTCCTAATGGAGCTGCTGAATGAAACTGGAGAAAATCAAGAATCCATGCTGACTGGGTCCACTACAAACTTATATTACATAATTTCATTTGAGCCATCTTTGCTCAAAGCAATCATTTTATATCTTGTAGTTGTACTTTGAGAATTATAATGAACTTAATAACTAGCTCATTCACCAGGGGAAAACTTCCAAAATTTTTCATTCCTTCTCAATGCTTTTATGGTTGCTTCTTTTCCACTTTCTCAGCTGACAATATTGATTCATATTTTACTGAAAAATAAATTGAAGTTATTTTCCATGAGCTCCTTCTCCTTTCTTCCTTATCTGATATCCCTAGATGGCCTCTGTCACTATGTCCTCCTTCACCATTTTCTTATAGGAAGAATTGTGTTTTTTCCCCAATTCTCAAGGTTAATCTTTCTATCTGCATAAGTGATTCCATTACATCTCATGTTTTCCAGGAGATTTCCCCTACCATCATACATCTTGTTTTCTCACTTTTTGTCATACCTTTCTGTCTACCAGATGCTTCCCACCTGCTTGTAAACATTCCCAGGATTCCCCTAGACTTAACTTTCCCCCTCATTTGTTCTCTCTATCCACATTAAATATCATTATATATTTCTCCTCTATGATGTAGCTGTTGTGAGGAGGATTACTTAGTTATTATTTAGAAGACCTAACAGGAAGGGCTTGAGAATTCCAAATGGAATGGGAAAGTAGGAAGTGTGTCTCTCTCTCTGGGATGGGCTCCATCGTGGTTGGGGGTTGTAACTGACCCTGGAAGACCTCAGAGGAAGTGGAGTTGTACCCTGATTCCCTGGGATCTTGGAGAGTGGTGAAGGTTGAAAAGGCAGAAGACATCAATCCTGCAAGTCAATTCTAAGTAGGGAAGTGGCCTGTGATCTGGTGGACAGTTTGCAGACATCTTTCCCTACCTGGTTACTTTGGATCATTGGCTGTGCAGGAGTTGGTTCCTGGTATCCTGAAAACATCTCTGGAACAGTTGTGAGAACCCAGACTCAAGCCCTCTTCCTCAGGTCCTTAGCCAAGCTGTCAAAACCAGGCAGAAGCCAGGTTGCCTAAGGAACTTACCCTTTTTGACTCCAGTCCTGGGTAGTTAGTCATAGCTTCACCTAACCCCCTTCCCTATCCCCTCATATTATAATTAAACTGTTTCCTTGTGAGTTTTCTAGTACTTCAAAGTCCTCATTGTGTGAATGTAATACTCTGAAGTTATTCCAGGCTGGGTGGGGCAGAGTGACAGTTAGTCAGGCTTAACTGCCATTTCTATCAATGGTCATTCCCCTTATAGGTAAACCTGGTTCCCTGGCTTGTAAAGTCTTACCCATTGTCCCTTCCTGTCTTCTATCTACCCCACTGAGCCCACATTTAATATTTAAATCAACTCTCCTGGTTTTCCTCATAATATAGCTAAACTCTTTAAGAAGAGTGTCTAAAGCAGTGGTTCCCAAACTTTTTGGCCTACCGCCCCCTTTACAGAAAAAAAATATTACTTAGCCCCCTGGAAATTAATTTTTTCTTAATTTTAATAGCAATTAATAGGAAAGATAAATGTACCTGTGGCCCTCACCGCTCCCCTAGATTGCTGCAGGACCCACCAGGGGGCATTAGCACCCACTTTGGGAATCACTGGTCTAAAGTATGTGTTTCAATTTCCTTTACTCCTATTCTCTTCTTGACTCTCTGTAGTTTGGCAAAAACTATTCCTTTCAAAGTTATTAAATACCTCTTAATTGCTAAATCTAATAATTTTTTCTCAATTCTCTTCCTTATTGACCTATATGCAATATTTTGTACTATCACCTTCTTTTCCTTAATACTCTTTTCTCTCTGGATTTTTGTGACCCAACTCAATTCTCTTACCTATTTTTTCACCTTTCCAGTCTCTTTTGATGAATGTTTATCTAAGGCTTGCCTGCTTACTGTGAAAGGAAAATCCTGGTTCTCTTTGTCTACCCTTGTATACACTGGTAAAAAGGGAATCCTTTATTCTCTTTGTCTAGTTGGAGTTAACACTTTGGTTAACAATAACTTAAGTAACCCTACTTAGTACCTCACTAGATTGTGAAGACAGGATTAACTCTCCTTTTTCTGTCTTTTGATTGAATCAACACAAGCTTGAACTAGGAAGAAGAGATCACAAACCAGAGAATTCATACCCTCAGAAACTCAATCAGACAGGAAACTGAATCCTTTTGATGAGTATTCACACCTCCAGAAGGTGAGAAGCGATCCCATACACACTTCCCCAGTGGGCAGTGCTGGGCAATCTGGAAGCTGTGATTGGTCCTTGTGAAGAGGGGAAGGGACAAGAAGCCACTATAAAAGGCCCTCAATTTCTGGGGTAAGGAGTTTGGCTTCAAGAAGGAGTCAGCTTCAAAAAGAAAGTTGGCTCAAGTCCTCTTGATCTGCCTCTAGGAGAGAAATTGGGTGAGTGGATAGCTGCCTTTCCCTTCCTATCTTCTTGAGAGAGTTTAATTCTGATTGAATGTCAACAAGTCCTGGCTAAGTAGAGAACCCAAGCAATATTTAGATAGGCTAATGTCTTCCCTACCCTTTTGTATTTCTCTACTTTCACTCTTTCCACCTTTTTTGTAAATAAAAGCTATGAAAATTCATTTCAACTTTGAGCAATAATACTTTGAATTGGTGAACACCATTATTATTTATAATTTTCATATATTTTAGTCAAACCATTAATTTTTAATCCCTACATTACCATAGGACTCCCTTAAGACTTTCTCCTGGGATCTTTTCTTTACTTCCTCTGTCCCTCTTCTCTTGGTGGATTTCATCAGCTCCCATAGATTCAGTGATAATCTCTATACTTCTCATTTCTATTTCCTAGCTCTAACATCTTTGCTGACCTACAATCACAAGTCTCCAACTGCCTGAAATTTGAACATCTCATACTGGCTATCCTATAGAAATCTTGAACTCCACATGCCCCAAACAGGACTCATTATCTTCCCCCCCCCCAAAAAAAAAGCATTCCCTGTCTTCCTAACTTTACTGTTAAAATTATTAAATCTATTCCTAACTTTACTATTTTACATTCTCCCACTCTTCAAACTTGGTTCTTGTCCTCAACTCCTCATTTTATCTCACCCTCTAAATCCAATGTATAGCCAATGTTTGTTAATCTTACAATCTTACCTTTATAACATATCTTATATAGGTGTTCTTTTCTTTTCTGACACTGCCAGGTATAAACCCTCATCACTTCAAACTTACACTATTGCAATAATGTATTGCTTGACCTTGATCTTCCTCAAGTCTCTCCCTACTCTAGTCCATCCACCCACCACTTAACTGTTAAAATGATCTTCCTAAAATCTTGCTGACCAAGCCATACTCCCCTTCTTAATAAACTCCAGTGACTCCCTGCCATTTTGGGGATCATATATAAATTCCTCTCTTTTTCACTTAAATTCTTTAATAATATGCCCCTAAACCACCATGCCCACATACATTACAAGTCTTCTTATACCTTGAAATATTTCCCCTTCCTTCTCCCCTTTTCCTCTTGTACTCTTTGATCCAGTGATACCAGGCTCTTTGCTATTTCCCAAACTAGACTCTATCTTTCAACTCCAGAAATTTTTCACCAGTTGCACCCCATGCCTGGAACTTTCTTGCTCTTCATGTCTAACTCATCTCTGAGGATAATCCTAGCACTTGCCCCTCAAAGTTGTCATTAGTGTAAAAGGACATAATACTTGTAAGATATTTTACAGATCTTAAAATGGTATGGGAATGTGAGGAATGATAATAAATAAATGAATAAATAAATTTCTGGTTGCCTCTGAGTTGTGAAACATTTTCCTTTCTTATCTTAATTAAGCCTTATGAGCACACTGTAATAAATTCTACAGGTAGGTAAATGGGAAACCAGAAATTAAATAACTTACCTAGAACCACATAGCTACTAAGGCACCAGAAGAAGGATATGAACCCAGGGCCAGTTGGCTTTCCAGTATATGATGCTGCCTCTTGCTATGTCAAGTCAAAAAGCATGTATTAAATGCCTACTACATCCTGGGCACCTTTTTAACCATAACATTTCAGCACTGAAGAATTAGAAGAGAGTGTAAATGAGGAGACAGTGGAGATCCCAGCCTTCAAGGAAGCCCCAGACACTAGTACAACAACAGATTAAATGTGGAAGGAATCGTAGAGGTTTTCTAGTTCAATTCTCTCAGTTTATTGATGAAGAAACTGGAAAATTACTGGTTTCTTTACTCAGAAAGAAAGAAGCTGGAATCTGAGCTAAGGTGTTCTGGATCCAAATACAATGGATTGGCTTTTGTTTCTTTGCTTGCTTTTTTTGTTTTTTTTTTTTTTTCCCCCACTGAGGTATTCCCTATAATTTCATTAAGGACACAAGACAAATATGAAGGAAACAGCTGAATAGGAACACTGGGCAATATCTAACTAGGTCTTAAAATCCTTAAATTTGCACACTAAAAGAAGCCACTCTTGGTTGCTGTTATAGGATTTTGAGAACAGAGATTTCATTACAACTAGGAAAATTTCTTGAAGGCTTCCTTCAGAGCATAGGATGCAAGTGGAACCTTGCAGGAGGGGGAGGTAGTTTCTGAGAGAATGATATAATGAATAGAATAAAAAAATCCTAAGTTTGAATCTCCACTCAAGATACTGCCTCATTGTGTGACAATTTAAGCAATTCAAAGAATCTCTCTGGGCCTCAGCCTCCTCGACTGCAGGATAAAAGGGCTAGAAGGCCTCTGAGAACTCTTACTTCCAGACCTAAAATGCCAAGGGATTTTCTGAGTGTTAATTGCCTCATCTGTAAAATGGGAATAATATTGGTATCAATATCTCTGGGTTACTGATTTCAAATTTGGTAATATATACAAACTTTTTGTAGATCTAGAAATTTAAAGTGTTTTGTAAATGCTATATCACTTTTATTACTGTTATCATCATCATCATCATAGATAGAAAGAAAAGAAAATCCCAAATATAAATATTAAGAGAAATATGGAGCCTAAAAAACTTGTGCCATAGTGTTTAGTAATTGATGGCAAGGTCTAGTAATTTCAATAAATTAATTTCATTACTAAGTATTTATGCATTGAGTACATGATTGTATTTGTACATTTTTATTACTGTCACTTAATTAACATGATTAATTTTAAATAGTTATTAGTAAACATAATCCAGCAACAAGCAGATATATATGCATATATATAAATATAATATATAATTACATATAATTATATAATTTCAGGGTTACTTGCATAGTTTCTCAATCTATTAATACTAAAGGAAAAAAGGCATTCTGGGAATTCTTGGTAGGTAAATTGAGTAGATGACTATTATCTCCCTTAAGAAGCTGGAGGGCTTTTATGGGGAAAAATAAGAATATTTGGAGAACTCACTTGAAAAGCTTTAATAGGAAAGGGTTATGTAAGCACAGACTATCATGTAAGTGGAGCTTATGCATGAATTTATGATGCTCCAAATTCAGGTTCAGTATAATTAGCTATACCAGATTCACTTGCCATTCACTCTGAGATGCCTACATTTGGTCATTTCTGTATCTTCCTCTACCCATCTATAAAATGGGATGAGGGGTGAGAGGCAAATTGAGATAGTGGCCACAGGGCCAGCTTTAGAGTCAAGGAAACCTGAGTTTTAAGGCCTGCCTCTGACATGTTTGAGCCAGGTGACCCTGGATAAGTTACTTAACTTCTCAGTTGTACTTCACTGGTGAAATCACAGGTTTAGACTTAAAAAAAAAAAACGTATCCCCTCCTACCTAATAAAATAGTGTGAAGGAAGAGCAGGGGGGTTATTCTGATAATAAAATGATCCATGCCTCCTCATCTGAATACCTGCGAGACCATGTAAATCATCCTGCCTTGTTCATCCCTTACTGTCAGCAATCGATCAATGAAGGCCAACACAGAAAAGCTAAAGGGGTATGAAGAGCAGCTAACCATTCTTCCATTTCTATCCAAAGAGCAGCATTTAACTAAATGTTGTCCACATATCTTTTCATTGCTTCTAGTGAGACCTCAGAGGGCTACAATGGTGGACGCTGGCACTTAGCTTAGGGGAAATTTTGAGGGGAGGAGAAAAATGGCATATCATGGGCTCAAAATAAGAGGCAGGAATGTACTGTTTATAAAATAGAAAATGCAGTAAATATACTGTTATCAATTTCTGAGTGCTTTGTCCTTGCTATGAAGAATGTGGCAAAGTATTGCTTATTTCCTTCTTTGGATTTCCTACATCATATTTGGATAATAAAATTCTCCTAAGAAATTTCCCCTTAAAGATATTCCAGCCTTGCCACTTCTATCACATAACATGAATATGAAAACAAGGTGTGCTGATCCCAGCATTCAGATTTGAAATGTACAACTGGGGAGATTTAAGCATATCCTTATATTCTAGTGATCCTAATCAAGACAGAAGCTCTTAGTTATCATGATTCAATGATACTGTCAATGATGGGTGAATGGTGGGTACCAAAGGGGGCATCTTTTCTTATAATAGTAGCATTCCATCCAAACCATATGCCACAACTTGTTTAGCCCTTCTCCAATTGATGGGCATCCCCTCAATTTCCAGTTCTTCACCAACACAAAGAGAACTGCTATAGCTATTTTAGAACATAGTTTCTTTTCCTTTTTTCTTGATCACCTTGGGATATAGACCCAACTGTGGTATTGCTAGGCTTGAGAGCTTTATAACTCTGGGAATAATAATTCTAGATTGCTCTCCAAAATGGTTGGATCAGTTCAGAGTTCCATCAACAGTGTATTAATGTCCCCATTTTTCCACATCCCCTCCAACATCTATCATTTTCTGCTTTCATCATTTTAGATAGGTATGAGATATCTCAGAATTGTTAATATTTGCATTTCTCTAATCAGTAATTATTCAGAGCATTTTTGTATGATTATATATGGCTTTGACTTCTTCCAAAAACCATTCATACCTTTTGACCATTTATCAATTAAGGGAATACTCAATACTTTATGAAGTGATTTGTTGCCATCCTTTACATAACATCCACTTATGCTCTTAAGGTTTTTTTTTCTTCTTTTTTCTCATGCTTATTGGGAACCCTGCTAGGAAAGGTGATGAGGTATTCCATCAATTTTTTTGGTTTGCTTTTGAAAAATAAACTCTACAATTCATTTCTTTTCCTCTATGATGATAGATTAAGTCTTTGTTCCATGTCATAGCAGATCAATTAAATGATGATAAATTAAGACTTTATATATAAGGAAACTGAGGCTCAGAGAAGCCCCAGCTTTGAGTCTATAGGGAATTTAGGGCAGATTATATCCAATACCTCAATTTCATAGATAAGGAAATTGAGGTTTATGTTGAGTGACATACCCAAGGGCACAGATAATAAGTTTCTCTACTTTTGTACCCAAAACTGGAGTGACTGAATAGAATCATTACTTTTATTATTAAATTTTGACTGGCATAGTAGAATGAATAGTGGACTAGAAATAGACAAATCCAGATGGAAGTTCTAGTTTTGACACTCATTTTCTGTATGGGTTTGAGTGAGTCATTTGATATGAAATAATGCTGTCATTCATTACTTGCCTAATGGGAGTCATTGAATAAAAACGATGAGTAACTGAGGCTCAAAGATATAAAATTATTTCTCTGATCAATCAACTTTTATACATATTGTCTCATGTCATCCTCACAACAACCCTGGAAAGTATGTAGAGACAGACAGAGGTTAAGTGACTTGCTCAGGATCACATAGCAAGTACTTGAAGCTAGAATTTGAACTCGGGTCTTTTTGAGTGGGAGAACCTGGATTCTGATCTATGATATCTACAGCTAAATGTAAAAGGATTTACTGTTATTATTGGATCTTGGTGAATTTATTTTTTAAAGTAACTTACACTTTTCAATTCAATTAAACAGGCATTTTCAAGGAACTCTCGTGACTCCTTGCTAAGCACCAGAAAAATGGAGACAAAAAACAAATATTTCTGCCCTTGAGAAGATTGTGTTACCCTTAGAGGGAAAGGCCATTAATTCAGATTAATAAATTCAAACAGTAGGAAGACAAGAACATTTACAACCAGAGAAAAGAATCAGGAAAACATTCATGGGAAGGGAGAGGAGAGGAATAGCCTCAGCTGAGTCTTGAAGTGAGCTAAGGATTCTAGAAGGTAGAAACAAAAAAGCAGTTTATTCTAAGCATTTGGCACAGCCTGCTCAAAGGCTTGGGGGGTGAGAGGGGCCAACAAGTTGGAGAAATATCAATTTATCCAGTTTAACCAAAACTTGGAGTATACAAAGTCAGTAACATAAAATAAGTCTTGGGAGGTAGATTGGCAACAGTTTTGAAGGATTTTAAATGCCAGGGAGAGGAGTTGGTATCTTATTCTGGGGAGCCACCGATGATGCTTGAACAGAATTGTAAAATGGTCAGATCTGTGTTCTTGGGAAGATCTTTTTTGCCAATCATATGGAAGATAGAGTGGAGAGAGAAGAAGGATGAAAACAAGTATTAATGAAGCCCCTGATGCCAGGCACTGTGCTAAGCCCTTTTTCGCACTATTATTTAAGCATTTCAACACTCCTTGAAGGTAAACAGAGGCAGGCAGATGTTAAATGACTTACCTGGGGTTATGCAACTATCTGAATTAAAACTCAAGTCTTCCTTACTCCAGGCCCAGCCCTCTAATCCCTGCTCCCCATCATTGCCACATAGACTAGAATCACTGCCATAAAATTCATAACTCCTTTTTGTGGTATCTGTTTATTCAAGAGCTCTAAGGCCAGTGGGATTATGGTTTGGTGTACCAGTGGAGGAAGTATCTCAGTGGGAGTTCAGGCTTGCCAGAACCACAAGGGGTGATTCATTTAAATGGAAAGCAGCGCTCCCCTAGGTCAGTGAGTTACAATATGTGTATTGGTTCATTACCACTCATTTTCATGGCTTTGCCTTGGAAAGAGTGCCCAGTTTTTTGTGAAACACTGAATGCATTAAGCAGACTTGGAAACCACAATATGAGGTGTGGGAAGAAAGATGGGAGCCCATTCCTACTGCTGGCAGCCAAACTAGTGGGAAACTCCATTTTTGCAGCTGAGAAAGACAAACTCTTCTAAGTTACCTGAAAATTTGACTTAAACAATTCTTCCTATGCAGGCATTCTGCCTATTCCATTTAACTCCAAGTGTTGCTAATACTATTTTGCCATTGATTTCATGATTCTTTGTGAATGAGTCTATTTTAAATTGGGTTTATTTATTAAAGAAAAATGCAAAGAAAGGGGACATTTGAAACAGTAAACTAGAGTCCAGCTAGTCAAAAACCACATCAGCTTTGCTATCATGATAACTGAGGCATCAGAAAAATTGCCTCTTTTTTTTTTTTTTTGAAATGCCTGTTTTTTTGTTTGAGGAACAGGGAGCATAATAAACAACCTGAGGCATAATTCTAATGAGTTTCTCATGCTTTATCATGTAATCTTCCTTTTTCCTTCCTTCCCCCTTTTTCCTTCCTTCCTTCCTTCCTTCCTTTATTCTTTCCTTCCTTCCCCTTTTTTCTTCCTTCCTTCTTTCCCTCTTTTTCTTCCTTCTTTCCTTCCCTCTTTTTCCTTCTGTCTTCCCTTCCTTCCCTCTTTTTTCTTCCTTCCTTCCTTCCTTCATTTGTCTTCCTTCCTTCCTCCCTCCCTTCCTTCATTTTTCTTCCTTCCTTCCTTCTTACCTTCCTTCCTTCCCCCTCTTGCCCTCACTCCTTCACCTTGGCATATGAGGTAGTTTGTTTTTCTTCCCCAGCCAAGCATATCTATAGACAACTTTAGATTTTCTTATCTAAATCTCATTACTCTTAATGTAGTCCTTTAGAAACAGAGATGTAACCAAGGTTATCCAAAGAGAGCTTTGCTCCAGGCCACTGAAATTTAATAGGCATGCAATGTTTAATGAATATATTAAAGGACTGTGAAAGATATAAATAACTTGCTCTTTGGTAGGCTGTAGAAATAACTGAACTTAGCAACTTGTTAGTCAAAATAAGTTTTTAAAACATAAAGCTACTGAATGGCAGACTTCCTTCCCTTCCCTTCCCTAGCCACCCCCACAGCTTCCTCTTTGGCTCTGTCCCAATCTTCTTGTTCATTGGAGTAGCCTCATGATATCATTCTGTCTCTGTCTCTTCATACACAGGGCAGAATTCTGGGCTTTCCTCTCCATAAAGCCTTGTCTTTTTCTGTATTACCACATGCTTAACTAAATTCATTTCTCTTGCCCTGTTCTATTAATACTGTATTATTTTCATATCACAAATGATAGCTATGATTTGATCCTGCAACTTGCCCCAGCCCCAAAATTGCCAATAACAGCTTTGTTTACAAATGACCCCTCAAAACTGACATCCTTCATAATTGATGGATACCATTCCAAGGTGTAGCCCTTCTTTAACCTAATGGATTATCTCCCAAACCTCACTTCAGAAAGGAAGATAAGATCGAACCATAGTAGAGAGGACCTGAATTCTAGCAGGTTGAACATCATGCATGCCATTAAAGGTCTCTCCATGCCCAGGTACCAATTAATGGGGTGTTGCTTTCTCAATTAATGTCCTTGTCCTGGGGGAAAAAATCCAGAGGCTCATGTGTCTTCCTTATTTACATTTCAGTTACAAAATATAAACAGAGCTGTAAAAAAAAAAGTTTGGACTGGATGACCTCAAAGCCCTTTTGAACTTCCAATCTGAGACCCTTGTTCCTGTGTGAATTAGATTCAGGCTCTATGTGTTAATTAGCATATTTTTGTATAAAAACACTGACTAAGCTATTGTTTACAATCCTCAATGTTAATTCAAAAAGCATCTATTAGGCTGGGAATTTGCATAGTTGCCATTGAGGGATACCTGGGTGAGCATGAATGTTTATGCCCTAACTTGACAGTTGAGTAAAGATGATTAGAAAGCTCACTCTAATGTGGATTAGAATTTAAATGCCTATGAGGAGTAGAAAGGGACATAAAATCTCATGAAGGAGTTCCATAATTTAGAGCTTTAAAGATCAGAAAATGCTGACATTAGAAGACAGCTTCAAAGAGAGTAGAAAAGGCTGAGCCAGGGAGGGATGGGAAGAACAAAAGGGACATTCTCTATGTAGGGAAGAACAATAGCAAAGCTGGTACAGCTCAGGTCTGTAGTTACAGAGTCAGTATTACATTTTTTTAGTACATAAGTAGGAAAATAAACTGATTCCCATCATGAAGGCAGAGGAATTTTGAAATAAAACAATAAATATTATTGACAAAATAAATTAAGCATATCATTCTTATCAAATGTACATATATTTGTAACATCCTCTTATGTGGTAGTAGGGGTCTTGGATGGATTCAACTGAGGAAAGAAACTTGAATTTCTATAAGAAATGATTTAATTTAAAAACAGATTGCAATAGAACAGAATAATCTTTATCTTTTGATTTAGATACATTCTCAGATTTTATACATTGTCATCATACAATACATATTTTCATGTCCATTATGTTGTGAAAGAAGATACTAACACTAGAAAATAGAAAATGCTTACACTAGAAAAAATTATAGAGGAAATAAAGTGAAGAATGATATATTTCTATCTGCAAGTCACTTAACCCCAATTACTTCACACTTACCACTCTTCTGCCTTGAAACCAATACTTAGTACTGATTTCGAGATGGAAGTAAGGGTATAAAAAAAAGATATTTTCCATTAACTTAAAAAAATTTTATTCAATTACAAAAAAGCAATAATTTTATCTAGTTGTGTAAAATTTTGCAAAACATTAAATGTGAAAGAATAATAGCAATTAAGTTGTTCCAGAGCCATTTCTTGTCTTTTTTTTTTTTTTAACCTTTACCTTTTGTTTTAGAGTCAATACTGTGTATTGGTTCCAGGACAAAAGAGTGGTAAGGACTGGGCAATGGGGGTTAAGTGACTTGCCCAGGGTCACAGCTAGGAAGTATCTGAGGGCTGATTTGAACCCAGGATCTCTCATCTCTGGGCCTGGCTCTCAGTCCACTGAGCCACCCAGCTGCCCTCTATTTACTGATTTTTTAAAGAGAACTTGTCTCCATTTGCAAAAACAGAATTACAAAATTCATCTTAAGTAGTCCCTTGATAAAGAAGTTCTTGGTGAAATTTCTCTAGTTTCTATTTTAACTTATATGCTTATATATGCAAAAAGTCACTGATTTCATCCATCAGGTAATCTATAAACATAAAAAGTAGGTGACTAGTTCAGGGTCATGCAGCTAATAAGTATCCGAGGCAGGTCTTGTATTCTCTTATGCCAAGGTCGGGATGCTCTCCACTAGTCAATGCTATATCTCTATAACCTGTATATAAGTATATTTTTAAAGATTTTCCCAAGTAATAAGTAAAAAAGTTTGCAAAATTAGGATTTCATCCTAGGTCTTCTTATTTTGAATACATGTTTGTATCATCTAGCAAACATTTTAGCCTCACAGAATCTCAATTGGAAGAAGACCTCATCTAAATCCCTTCATATCTGAATAAGAACCCCCATTACAACTTCCCCAGTAAGCTTAAACCTTTGCTTGAAGCCTGCCACTGAAAGGGAAGTCATTATCTCTTAGGCACACAATTCCCCTTAAGCATAGCTCGAATAGTTAGGAAGTTTTTGAGACATTCTGCTTCATTTCAACTTCTACCCATTGCTCTTTATTGGAAGTAAAGTCTGGTTCTTGGAAAAGAAAAATCTACTCAGTGCTAATCTTCTACCTTGTGGCATCTAGCATAAAAAACCCGGACCTTGTACCATGGGGCAGCCTTTGAAATCCATCCCATCTGAGAACATCGTGGTTCTTAGGTTATCAGAGAAGTCAAGTGAGTCTTTGTGGACCCAAGCAGTATTTTATAAACTTCAGGCCCCCATTCCTTTTCTTTAAGTGCATATTGGTTGTTGTGTTTGTTAAAAGATCAATTACCTTCTACCCTCAATCTTAGAGGAAAGCCTATAAAACATGGTGGTCCTTGTTCAAACAGAAGAAAGAGAATTTGTCCTTTTAAAAAAATCAAATTAAGCCTCCAGCCATTAAAGCCCCATGCTCACTGTTCCTTGAGCATGACATGATGACTTCCTTTTAGTTTAGGAGCTGAACATGCTCTTCTGAAAAACTTTTAATAAGCACAGAGTCGAGGGGAAAAAATCGCCCAACGCACTGGGTTATTGCCATTGATCTTGGACTTTGTGGTAAAGGTCCTGAGTGCAGGGAGGATAATGCACCAGACCTGTAATGGCACACAGAGGCAGAATTGGATGGGCTTTATAGCTCTCAGAATTCTCTTTTAAAGGACCATATATCATCAAGATTATCCTAAATTGCCTGCCGTTTACCAAGCCTAGGGAACTGTTTAGAGTTGGGCTTTTTTTCCCCCTTTCTTCCACTAGCAAAGAAAAACAGGTGTCTGGGCTTTGTCTTTGGCAATCCCTCCATTTACTGTTTGCTTAGAATACTTTTAAAGTATAAACATGTTAAATTTGTTCTGAAAGGAAACAGGCAAGTCTGGAAATGAGCCCCCCTCTCAGCACTACCCCCCCAAAAAAACAACACCGACTAAGAGTTAGAAACAAAATCAAAAATAAAAATCAAGAGTCTAAGCAGATAAGACAGGTGCCACTTTGAGTAGAGGACTGGACTTTGGCTCTGGAAGACCTAGGTTCAAAGCTTGCCTTTGGCTTTTATTTCACCTTGTGATGCTGAACATACCACCTCTCTGTCTAGTGGCATTGTTTGGGGTTGGGAAGCAAAATAAAGCTTTGGTTGTTCACCTATTAGAAATCCAAGGTGTTTTGTGCTGGCAGAGAACTGGAAACTAAAGGGATATCCATCTGTTGGGGAATGGTTGAACAAGTTGTGGTATGTGATTATAATGGAATATTATTGTACAATAAGAAATGATGAACAAGAAGATTACAAAAAAATGGAAAAACTTATATGAAGTGATGCAAAGTGAAGTGGGCAGAACCGGCAGAATATTGTACATATTAACAACAATAATGTATATTGGGAATGAGCAATTGGGAATGAATTGCCTACTTTCAACAAGCCAAGAATCCCGGACAGCTCCAAGGGACTTCGGAGGAAAAAGGCTATTCACTACCATAAAAGGAATGATGGAGTTCAAATGCAGATGGAAATCACCATTCTGTTCTTTTTCTAGTGTTGGCAATATGTGCCTTCTTTCACAATATAATGGCCATGAAAATATGTACTGTATGATAATATGTGTAAAACACATATCATATTACTTGGTGTCTTGGGAGGGGGCAAGAAGTGGGAGGGAGAGAACATGGATCGCAATGTGTCAGTTAATGATTATTGAAAATTATGTTGACCTAATCTGGAGAAAATAAAAATTAACTTAAAAAAGTATAAGGTGGCTGTCGGGGTGAAACAAAGAGTAAAGGAGGAGGATGATTAGAGTAGTTTAGATGGAGCTGATGATGAGATTATACTGTGTTTCTTCCTGCAATTCAAGTGAACAAATATTTATTAAGCAATGGTTTTATCCAAGGCACTGTGGGAGGCAATGAGGACACAAATATAAAAACAAAAACCATCCTTATCCTGAAGGACCTGATGTTATACCAAAGGATAGAACTTGAAAATGAATTAATCAATATCATGGAACTGTAGAAAGTACACTGGATTTGGAATTCATGTCCCAGAGTCAAATGCTTGTTCTTGACTTATGTATCTGACCTTAGACAAACCACAGGAACTTTTTTTGCTGCCTCAGTTTCCTCAGTTATGAAACAAGAGAGTTGAAGTAGATGACCTTTTGAAACCTCCTAAGATCCTCTGAGCCCCATGATAATTTAAGGAGGCTATTTGACACCTATGCTGAGCCTTGAAGGAATGTAGATTTCAAAATGTGTGCAGTTAGTTAAATAAAGTGAGAGTAATCCTCTGGGTTTCTTCCAATCCTCCCCTTGCCTTTTTTCACTCAGGTGCTGCAACCTGTTTTTTTTTGTACTAGTTATGGTTTCCTTTCACCATCACCTGGTATTGCATTAATTTTCCTTGCCATTAAAAACATGCCGTTTTAATTTATTTGCACACCTGTCCAACAATTGAAGTGACTTTAGATTAACCAATGGCCTTTCCATTAGTGAATCCAGATATCATTTGCACTCTAACTCAATTGACCAAATTAAAAAAAATTATTTTAAAGTAATGCTAATAATATTTAAGAACGAGCTTGTAACTAAGATAATTCAACTCACCGACCAGTTATTTTATCTATATGAAGTCAATAAACCGGGATAGATTTATTTAAGGGTCTATTCTCTCTAGTGCTATGAAAGGACCTTTTGAAGGATGCAGAGAAAACAGAAGGATTATGATCTAGTTGGAAAAATCAGACTATTGAACAATTGGAAAATAAAGCAAGAGATTCTACAATTAAGTACTCAATTATTTACTGACATTCTGACATATCCCCATTCCCCACCTCCCTGCTCCTCTTAGAGGAGTCCGGGCATTCCTAGTAGATGCTCGTGGCATTCTAAAGTTAATCTTTTATTCAGATCAATATTTAATCAATTGTATGTCTGTTTGAAAAGAAATAAACTCAGAGAATAGCATTACCAATAAGTGAGTGCTATTAATGTTTGGCAAACTTGTAATATTGGGCCCTGATCTAGTACCTTATTTGAATATATCAGTATATTTAAGATGGAAAAATTGCAGTGTGGACTATTTTATTGCTTCTTTTAAAAATGCTTTTAAGATTTACTACTTCCATTCTCTTTTTATTAGTTACCAATGAAGGATATTTCTCAGTTTTTCTCCAGAACTCATCCAGTTGTCTCACATTTCTTTCTTATTAATACTGATGATAATAACAGCTAAGAGTTATTTAGTGCCTAGACGGGTACCAGGAACTCCGCTAAATACTTTACAATTATCTCATTCCATCCAAGTGGACTGGACTGCTCCCTCCCTATGGATAGTGTTTGGCCCCCTTCTAGAAGCATGGACCACCATTCCCCCTTTGCCCCTTTTCCTGGAGGGATGCTGGCCTTCACCCTTGGATCTCTGTGCCCTGTCAGCAGGGGAGTGGGTACATGAATGAGCCTTGGGGACCTTTGGCGTGTTTTCACATTTACAGATGAGTAATCCAAGGCAAAGGGAATTCAAGTGATTTTCCCAGAGTCACCCAGCTAGGAAGTCTCTGGGGCCATATTTGAACTCAGGACTTCCTGACTCCAGGTCACTCACCTCCTTGCCTATTGTCAAGAAATGATCTTTCCCCTCAAAAGGTATACATTGCATTGTTCTGAATCTCTCTTGTGGAATTGTGTGTATTGGTTCATAGAATACTTAGCTACCTGCAACCTGATTTAACTCATCTGTGGAGAAGGTTTACTGGTTGTAGCCACAGGTGAGAGTTGAGTGATAGGGAGACAACAAAGGAAGATAAGCAGCCCTGAAAAGGCTTCAGTGAGCCCTCACACCAGTTTCTTCCAAATGCCATGATTATGGAACTCTTAGAGCTTGGAAAGCCACCTAAGATGCCAAGGTCAGCCACTCCATCCTGGGTCATCACAGGTCATCCTGATCTTTGTCTTGCCATTGGAATTTGATGATTTTGGAAGAGTGACTAAGACTAAGGCTGACAACTTTGTGGAACTCTGCCTCACTGAAATCCAATTCACTCACAAGTCAAGACCACCTCTTGCCATCCTTGGTCTTCTTTGAAAGGAAGAACTAAGCATATACTTAGCCAAGTAGGTACTATATACCCCGTGGTGTGCTTCAGTCAACTATACCAGCTCTCAAGGATCGATTGTTAAATTTTCAGTGTGATCATTACATTTGTAGAAATTAGCAAAGGCTACAAATTGGGGACTGATTAATTGTTCCATTGATGGTCTACATTTATGAAGTATTAATGATGCAAATTAAACTTAAAAGTGCGTGTATACATTTCCCCCACCCATCCATTAAACATAGACTTGCACAATCCTGTGTTGGTCTATAACCATTATTTGAATTCAATAGAAATGTTGTAAGTAGAAGGCTGAGGCAATGAATGTAGTCATCACTAGTCTGGAGGCTAATAATAAAATGATAACTAGCTTTTATATATTATTTTAAGGTCTTCAAAAGCATTTTACATCCTCTACCTAGGATGGAAGCTCCTTGAGGTCAGGAGACCCTGAATGATCAAAGTTTTTCCATTCACCCCCATAGCTAAGAAAGTGATTTATACTCGGTAATATTACATATATATATGTATTAGTAATATGTTAATTGAATTAACCAGTCCTCAAATCATGATTTTTCCCCTTTTGACCAAAATTAAAGCCTTTATAACAAAATATTTAGGTTTGTTTTCTTTAGAAGAGAAGGAGGAATCATTGCCAATGTGATAGATCCAAAAATATAATCGGATGAAATGTCAAGATGAAGGCAATCAAGAGTTTCTGGGGGCCTCAAATCCATAGTTCTTCCCTCATCTTGTTGAAATTAAAAAATATTAAGTTAGTGTCCTTTTCCTGCCCCTCCCTACTCCTCACCCTCTGGCCATGGGCAAATGCTTTTTCCTCTGAATGTGGCTTTTTTCATTGAAGACAAATTTATTTCCTGAAAGTCTGCTATATTTTGCCTTGACCTTTTCTTACTAAAAGTTTTTTTAAAAATCTAGATTTTTTTGGCATTTCCTTATATTCTCCGCTTTAGTTTCATCCAACATATATTTACTAAATATGCACTATATCATAGGCATGATGTTGTATGGGAGGGATAGAAAGAAAAACAGAGAAACAAAATGGTCTCAACCTTCATTGAGCTTTTGTTCTAGAGTAATGGTACTAACAGTGGAGGAATACATTTGGATGTGCTTAACTTACTTACATTACTAAATACAAAACAGATACAGATATTTTCTTTTATCATTGATTTCATCCCAACCTATAACTTCATCAGTTTCAACCTGTGATAAAACTCACATGGTAGGCTCCATATAAATGCTTGTTAATGGTGTTAGGATCCAGTTACTATACCAATAATAGTGAAATAGCACTTTCCCTAAAGAAGCATCTATTAGGAGAGATACATAGAGAGCAATCAAGCAATTATTTATCAGCTTCTTTTTTTTCCTGACACGTGCTAGGTGCTAGGGATACCAGTATGTGTACGCATCCAAACCCATCCCTCCAACCACACACACAAGTACATAATAAATATAAAATAATTTTAGAGTGATTTGACAGCTTCTGACACAGTGGATAGAGTGCCAGTCCTAGAGTCAGGAAAGCATGAAAAAAACAGCCTTTCTCTGTGTGACCATGGGCAAATCATGTAACCCCATTTGCTTCAGTTTCCTCATCTTTCAAATGGGATGGAGAAGGAATGGCAAACCACTATAGTGGTTTGCCAAGAAAACTCTAAATGGTGTCATGAAGCATTAGGCAGAATTGAGATGACTAAACAACAAGAATTTGGGATGAGGAGAAGACTTAAGCAGCTAGGGGAATCAGGGACTACTTTATGTAGATTGAGTTTTAAAGGGAACAAGGGATTTTAAAGCAACATTGCTTATTTTAATGAAAGGGGCTCAAATACTTTATCAGATATGCATATATGCATAGATTTATAGATGTACAAATACATATGTAAGAAATATAAGATTAGCAATAAAATCAAGCTGTCTCTCAAATGTAATTTCTTTCCACCTATCACCTGTGCCAGAGGCAATTGTGCAATAAGTTAGAAAGGACCCATTCTGGGAGTCCCAGCACTGAAGGCAGCCTTTGGCTTTTCTGGGGACTTGGGTTCCCTTAGGCTCTTTTCTTTGCATGCAAAACATCCTCATAAGTGGAATTAAATGAAGTACTCTTCAGATTTGTCAAGTCCTAATGGGAAAAATTGCTTAAAAATAAATTTTAATAAAGCATTTTAAGTAATGTTTTAATCAGCTGAAGTTTACACCATTCGTCTTAATAGCATTCACATGAAAAAGATCAATGATGATTTTACTCTGCACAGGCTATAAAACCGTTAATGGATGACATATAATAATATAGCACATAAAATGTACAGTTAAGTGTAGGCAGTTGTTATTAACCTGTTTTTTTTAAAAGCTACATTTAAAATGAAAAGTGATTGCCTTAAGAAACAATTCGATTAGACTAGCCTGAGAAATAAGAGGGAGAAATACATTTTATCACCACTAATATATCCATGGGTAAAATAAACAGATAATGAAAATAAAACAGAACGACTATTTTTGGAATTCTACCGTGTGATCATCGTGCAGGATAAAAATAGCTCCATTTGTCAAACTTGTCTGGGACCTCTAGTTCTTCAGCAAGGAGAGGGAGAGGGTTTTTAATCCTTTATTACAAACAGAAGGTTTATGAAATTTGTTCCTCCCAGAGTAGTGTTGAGCCAGTCACTTAGGCTCATAAATTGACTCACAGTCAGACTGTAAGGGGTGTTGGGTATTGAGTCAGTGGTTATTATGTAAAGCCAGAGACTCGAGGAGATTAACACTTGTAGGAGGATGGAGTTTTTCTCAACAATCAGATCAGATGCCCTATTTGGAGTCCAAGACTTAATTTGTAATCTCTCCTCTACTACTTTAGACCTAGGTTAAGTCTCAGTTTCCTCATCTATCAAATGAGTAATTAGATTAGATAATCTTTAAAGCTCTTTCCAACTTTAAAAACTCTGAATTTCTGATATGTTTGGATAGGAACATTCCGAATTTAAGGGCACAAAGCTTGCTTATAAATCTGATATTTGAAACTCTGAATTCTCACCTGCTGTTTGCCTTGGCAATCATGCCTGCTTTCCTGTTCCTCCCTTTCCCTCCCCACCCCTTTTTTTGTTCTGAAATCAGCTTATGTTACCAAGGTGCTAATTACCCCCCCCAAAAAAAAAAAACTAAAACCCAGAATCATTGTTAGCATGGTCTGAAGGGCAGATTACAGATTTATTTTAGAACAGGCTCACATTATTCCACAACTAAATCTCTGAAGGCAAAAGAACAAGGGCCCAACCATCTATTTTTCATGGGGATAGCTACTGTCTAGCTCCCTCTGACAACACTGACTGCTTGGTTTAGGGCTTTTGGGGTAGAAAAGTACTTCAGTGTACCTGGGAATTTCCTTCCTTCCTTCCTTCCTTCCTTCCTTCCTTCCTTCCTTCCTTCCTTCCTTTTCTTTCTTTCTTTCTTTCTTTCTTTCTTTCTTTCTT
>NC_058134.1:33020756-33118809 GCF_016433145.1 Gracilinanus agilis
TTTCTTTCTTTCTTTCTTGTATATGCCTAAAATAGGATCTCTAGGTCCAAGGCCCTAGACAGTTTAATCTCACTTTTGTAGCATAATTCCAAATTGCTTTTCTTTTTTCTTTCTTCTTCTTCTTTTTTTTTTGTTAAACCCTTAACTTCTGTGAATTAGCTCCTAGGTGGAAGAGTGGTAAGGGTGGGCAATGGGGGTCAAGTGACTTGCCCAGAGTCACACAGCTGGGAAGTGTCTGCGGCCAGATTTGAACTCAGGACCTCCCATCTCTAGTCCTGACTCTCAATCCACTTAGATACTCAGCTACCCCATCAAAATTGCTTTTCAAAAGAGTTAGTCAAATTTACATCTCAACCAGCAATACATTAAATGTGCCTGTCTTTTCACAGCCTTTCCAGCATTGACTATTTCTAACTGATTTTGATGTGTATTTTTATTTTTATTAGAAAAATGAATGTAGTCTGTAATATATCATGTTATATGAATGTTAAGAGTTTTCGATTCTTCTGTTAAGAAATATTTCTAAAAAATAAAATTAAAAAAATTTTGAATTGCTTAACCATCCAGTGATTTCTCTTTTTTTTAATTTTATTTTTTAGAAAAAATTTTTCCATGGTTACATGATTCATGTTCTTACTCTCCCCCCTTACGTCCTCCCCTCCCATAGCCGATGCACCTTTCCCAAAACCTTCATGTGTCATTTATCAAAACCTATTTCCATATTATTGATAATTACACTAGGATAGTCTAGAGTTTACATCCCAAATCATGTCCGCGTCAAACCATGTTTTCAAGCAGTTGTTTTTCTTCTGTGTTTCCTCTCCTGTAGTTCTTCCTCTGAATGTGGGTAGTGTTCTTTTCCATAAATCCCTCAGAATTGTCCTGGGTCATTGCATTGCTGCCAGTACAGACGTCTATTACATTCGATTTTACCACAGTGTACTGGTCTCCGTGTACAATGTTCTTCTGGCTCTGCTCCTTTCACTCTGCATCACTTCTTGGAGGTCTTTCCAGTTTACATGGAATTCCTCCAGTTCATTATTCCTTTGAGCCCAAAAGTATTCCATCACCAGCATATACCACAATTTGTTCAGCCATTCCCCAAATGAAGGACATACCCTCATTTTCCAGTTTTTTGCCACCACAAAAATCGTGGCTATAAATATTTTTGTACAAGTCTATTTATGATCTCTTTGGAGTACAAACCCAGCAATGGTATGGCTGGATCAAAGGGCAGACAGTCTTTTAGTGCTCTTTCGGCATAGTTCCAAATTGCCATCCAGAATAGTTGAAGCAATTCACAACTCCACCAGCAATGCATTAATGTCCCAATTTTGTCACATCCTCTGCAACATTCATTCCTCTCCCCTGCTATTTTTTAGCCAATCTGCTGGGTGTGAGGTGATACCTCAGAGTTGTTTTGATTTGCATTTCTCTAATTATTAGAGATTTAGAACATTTTCTCATGTGTTTATTGATATTTTTGATTTCTTTATCTGAAAATTGCCTGTTTATGTCCCTTGCCCATTTATTGATTGGGGAATGGCTTGATTTTTTTGTACAATTCACTTAGCTCCTTGTATATTTGAGTAATTAGCACCTTTGTCAGAGTTTTTTGTTAGAAAGATTTTTTCCTAGGTTGTTGTTTTCTTTCTGATTTTGCTTGCATTGTTTTTGTTTCTACAAAACCTTTTTAATTTAATGTAATAAAAATTATTTATTTTACATTTTTAATTTTTTCTAATTCTTGCTTGGTTTTAAAATCTTTCCTTTCCCAGAGATCTGACAAATATACTATTTTGTGTTCACTTAGTTTACTTATAGTTTCCTTCTTTATATTCAAGTCATTCACCCATTCTGAATTTATCTTGGTGTAGAGTGTGAGATGTTGATCTAAACCTAATCTCTCCCATATTGTTTTCCAATTTTCCCAGCAGTTTTTGTCAAATAGTGCATTTTTGTTCCAAAAATTGGGTTCTTTGGGTTTATCATACACTGTCTTGCTGATGTCACTTACCCCAAGTCTATTCCACTGATCCCCCCCTTCTGTCTCTTAGTCAGTACCATATTGTTTTGATGACTGCTGCTTTATAGTATAGTTTAATATCTGGTATTGCTAGGCCACCTTCCTTCACATTTTTTTTTCATTATTTCCCTTGATATTCTTGATCTTTTGTTCTTCCAAATGAAATTTGTTATAGTTTTTTTCTAATTCATTAAAAATTTTTCTTGGTAGTTTGATAACTACGGCACTACATGAGTAAATTAATTTTGGTACAATGGTCATTTTTATTATGTTAGTTCATACTAACCATGAGAAATCAATGTTTTTCCAGTTGTTTAGATCAAGTTTTAATTGTTGGCAAGTGTTTTGTAGTTGTGTTTGTATAATTCCTTTGTTTTGGTAGATAGATTCCTAAGTATTTTATATTGTTTAGGATGATTTTAAAAGGTATTTCTCTTTCTAACTCTTGCTGCTGTGATGTGTCGGAAATATCTCTATATAAATGCTGATGATTTATGTGCATTTATTTTGCATCCTGCAACTTTGCTAAAGTTTGTGATTATTTCCAATTTTTAGTTGATTCTCTAGGATTTTTCTAACAAAAAACTCTGACAAAGGTCTGCAAAGAATGATAGCTTAGTCTCCTCATTGCTTATTTTAATACCTTCAATTTCTTTTTCTTCTCTAATTACTACTGCTAGTGTTACTAGTACAATGTTAAATAATAGAGGTGATAATGGGCATCCTTGTTTCACTCCTGATCTTATTGGGAAGGCTTCTAATTTATCCCTATTGCATATGATGCTTGTTGATGGTTTTAGATATATACTGTTAATTGTTTTTAGGAAAGATCCTTCTATTCCTATACTTTCTAGTGTTTTCAATAGGAATGGATGTTGTATTTTGTCAAAGGCTTTTTCAGCATCAATTGAGATAATCATGTGGTTTTTGTTGATTTGCTTGTTGATATGGTCAATTATGTGAATGGTTTTCCTTATGTTGAACCATCCTTGCATTCCTGGTGTAAATCCCACCTGATCTTAATGAATAACCCTCGTGATCACTTGTTGGTGTCTTTTTGCTAGTATTCTATTTAAGATTTTTGCATCTATGTTCATTAGGGAGATTGGTCTGTAGTTTTCTTTCTCTGTTTTTGGTCTGCCTGGCTTGGAATCAGTACTATAGTAGTGTCATAAAAAGAATTTGGTCGAACTCCTTCTTTGCTTATTATGTCAAATAATTTGTATAGTATTAAGATTAGTTGTTCTTTGAATGTTTGGTAGAATTATTTGAATAAAATTTTAATAGAATTGATTTCTTAACAGCTAAGAAAAATGGTCTTTTGATGGTGATACTCATTCTATTTGAACATACTGGGTCTTACATTACCAGATAAGACCACTCTCTTTTCTTTCGCCTTCTGTAATGCTGTCCTTTCCTAGTTCTACTATTGTTCCTTCTTACACTTCTGCTAGATCACCTCCAACTCCCATCTAGGATAAAACAGTGAAAGAGATCTCAAAGTTAGATAAGCCAAGCTCTCTGTTAAACAGAACTTTAAAGTCTCTTGTTGAGATATAACTTTGCACAAATGCAATTCTAAAAGTAAATAATCCATTGTTTCTCTTTATATTTTGCTTCTATTTCTACATACTTTCCCTTGGCACTTGCCTCAATGCCCATCAGTTTGAATACTGTCTTTCTACAGACACCTCCCAAATGTGTATATCCAACCCTAATCTTTCTGAACTTCAGTCCTGCACCATTAACTTACATTTCCACTTAGATGCCCCATAAGTGTCCATCAAGCCCAAGGCTCTATGGAATTAATTGGACTTTGAGAATACCCCAAGAGAAAAGCTATAGTTGAGTTTTTCTCTTGGTTTGCCTTCCAAAGATTGTGTAAATAGTGTATAGGCTCGGAATGGATGGTACTATTCGCTTTTTGGCCAGATCTCATCTCAGTGGCATTGGCAGCTATGAGATGGAGGGTAGAAAATCTGATCAATATCTCAATCAACAATCTGAATGCATCTTATACTTCTGGTTCTTCCTCCTGAACTCACCCCTCCTACAAACTCCTCTGCTTCTTTTGAGAGCTTTCACAGACCCAGATCCAAGAATCTAGAGACCTGACTGCATTATGGCATAGTGAATACAGTATTATACTTGGACTTAAATCAACACCAGATACTTATTAGCTAGAGCAGTGATGGTGAACCTTTTAGAGACCAATTGCCCAAACTGAAAACCTCATGCCCCATAGGGATCCCCTGCCTTATTCCAGGCAGGGGAGGGAGGAAGCACTCCCATGGGACTGCTGGGCAGAGGGGCAGGTGATGGGAAAAATGTCCTCAGGTGTACATGAAAGGAGAAAGGGAGCAGCCCCTTCCCACATACGTGCCTTAGATTTGCCAACACAGAGCTAGGGCTTCTAGACAGAACAGTAGTTCTCTTAGGTAGATCAATAGGGCTCTCAGGGCTTGAGTTTACTTATCTGAAAAATGGGGATAATTAGAGCACATACTTACTTCACAAAGTTCTTTTGCATTGTGCCTGGGTATTGTAATGTAGAGGATGGCAGGATGGAATTCCTATAAAATACAGGGTCAAGCCTCACCCAGAATTCCAGGGAGGCTTAACCCTGTATTTTGCAGGAATTCCATCCTGCCATACTCTACATTACAGTATCAAATGAGATAAAGCTGCACAATGTAAATTTCCTCTATCATTATCTCTAACTCTTCTTTATCTCTCATTTGCCATCTGAAATCAGTTGCCAAAATCTTATTTATTTCATCTCCTGGATATCTCTGGAATATGGCCATATCTCTTCTATTACCATCACACCAGTCTAGAGCCTCACATATATCTACTAGATTATTTCAGTAGCTTACTAATTGGTCACTGTGCCTGACTTTTCCTGGACAAGAGGTCAAAGTAGTGTTCCTAAAACAGAAGAATCAGTGTGACATAGTATTTGAAGACTAGCCTCATACTCTAAAGATGTGGATTTGAGTGGTGCTTTGGACACATTTCCTTAGAAATAAAGGAAGGAAGGAAGGAAGGAAAGAAGGAAGGAAGAGAGGAAGGAAGGAAGGAAGGAAGGAAAGAAGGAAGGAAGAGAGGAAGAAAGCAAGGAAGGAAGAAAGTAAGGAATGAAGGAAGGGAGGAAGGAAGGGAGGGAGGAATGAAGGGAAGGAAAGAAGGAGGAGAGAAGAGAAGGAAGGGAAGGAGGGAGGAACAAAAAAAAGGAAGAAAGGGAAGAGAGGGAGTAAAGAATAAATGAAGTTCAGTGACTGTCTCTGAGGTAGAGATTTTTAACTTGAACACTGTGAACTTGTTTAAAAACATCTTAATAATGATGTATTGCAATATAGATTGAGTTTCTTTGTGGTTCTATATGTTTAATTTGTACATTTTAAAATTATTACTCTAAGAAGTGTCCTATAACCTTTACTGGATTTTCAATTGGGACCATGACCTGTCTACAACCTAAAAAAAATGTTAATGATCTGTGTTCTATTGTAAAAGAAATCCCTCTGTAATATGGCCAACTCCTACTTTTTAAAAATTTTATTTCATATTATTCCTTTTCCTATATTTTTCTTTCATCCAACCAGCCTATTAACACTCCCTGAACTCCACATGTCATCTTCAGGGATATCCCCTGCCTTGAATCCCCACCCTGGTCTCATCTGCATTTCTTAGAATCCTTAGCTTCCTTCAGATCTCACTAAAGGGACCACCTCTTAGAAGCTTTTTTGAATTGCTCTGTTGTTAAACCTTCTGGCTCCTGATGCTATTTTATGTTTACTATTCTGTCACTTGAATCTGTCTAATAGAGGGCAAAGACAACTGTTGTAGTTATTTGGTTTTTTTTTATTTTTATCTTTGTATTACCAGCTAACAGAGTCTCTTCTACATAGGTATTAGGTAATTAATTGGTGAATTGAACTGAATCAATGGTTAGTTACCTAGTTCTTCTTACATTTAGTTTTTGTGTCCAGTCCAATTTCTGTTCCATTTTCCCTTTTCCTCTCTCAGTTCCTTTTCTCACCTTGGCATGTTTTAATTTGCTGACAATTCAAGGTTGTTGAAAGGACAATTATAAATCTTTCTGCTCTGTCTAGATAATGGCTTTTTGGAATCAGTTGTGCTATGAAAACCTATGAAGGGGGCCAGCCATATTTGAGTTTTGCTCCTTGTTTGTCTTCTTGAGACTGTGTGAACAATGACTATAAAATGGTGAAAGGCTGTGAATGAACATGATGTTATTATGCTTTCTTGGCTGAGGTCTTAGCAGAGATCAGTCCTGGTTTATTCAATAACCAATTTGGCTTTTTGCATCATTTTTAATTTAATCTTTTTGCCTAGAAGGAATTGGATGGGGATGAGCATGGATGGGGTTGATAACATCCCCAGATGTGGCATCAAACTGTTAGAGGAATCTTGGATTTAGAGTCTAAGTACCTGTTGAAAATTTGTGTTTTGATTACCAATGTGATCATTAGGAAAGATCACTTTATCTCCTTTTCTGAAAAAATGGGGGTCAGATTAGACAATGTTTGTCATCCTTCCTTTCCAGTTCTAGCTTTCTGATCCAATAAATTTTAACTGAGATTGACTCCATAATTGCAAACTTCTGATCATTTCCACAGCTAAACTTGTTGGTAATGGGATGGCTAACTTCATGCAATGTTTCTGTGACTTGAAGGTATATTTTTTATTGCCAGGTCATCTGAGATTTTAGTCATCTACCCAGTAGGATGAATAATTTGTGAGAGAAGTAAACCAAAATCAATTTGGTGGCTATGTAGTGCAGGTTTTAAATCCACAACTCTATAGAATATTGGAATTTTTCCCCTCCTCCAATTTTAAAAGAAATATCAGAACATGATTTTTTCTATAGAGGACCTTACTCTTATTTTAATCTCTCTTTGCTTTGAACTGGCCACCTCTGTGGGCCATATCAATATCATTCAGTTTCTAGCTGTGAATAAAGAAAAGCTTTAGTCATATAGCTTTCTACCCATTTTCCCTTATAACATCCTTTTTGAAATTCCAAGGCTATAAAAGACTTTGGAAATCATTTTGTTCAACCTCTTCATTTTAGAAGGGAGTAGAGTGAGGTCACATTGGGAAACATTTTTCTTCTAAAACTAAAATGGTCCTTCTCTTCCCTTGGTAGAATTAAATTCAAGGGCAAGCTTAGCTTCGGGTTCTGTTTGGTGATAGCAAGAGGGAGAAGCAAGTTAAGGTTAATTCCTCTGTCTTAATGCAACCACTTTTCATCCTCTCCCTTTCTTCTTATCCTATTCCATCTAACTTCCTGGACTGATGATTCAAAACTTGGCTAGTAGTGAAGTGAAACAGCAATGATTCAACAGGTTTGGCCATGGGGTTAGGGAATAGGATAATACCAATTGCACATTGGAATGAATTTTCAGTTTTTTTTCAAGACTATGAAGAACAAGCAGCTGAGCTTTCCCCATGGTGTCACTGTCTCTTCTTGAATTTCCATCCTAGATTAAAGACCTTTGGCCATGGGGCCAAGTTGCATATTCAAGGATTCATTATTTATGTATAAATATCATCAGCTTCCCTTCCCTGGAATTTAGGCTGCAGATCTATAGCACTAAGTTCAAAGAACCATGTTATTTCATTGTGAAATTACTTCCCCAGCCTCCCAGCTGTACTTTTAGGTCCTTTCACCATTAGACATGTTGCAAACCCAAAGGTTAATTATTTACTTATGAATATTATATTCTTCCTCCCAACCCCAGCTGCAAAGTTATTACCCTCAGATGTCTTAATTACTCTGTGATTTCCTATATATCAGTACTGAAAGCCCAGCTGCATCAAGATCTCCTGTTATTCTTGGACACTCTGGAGTTGGCCCATGTCTGTAGTAGTTCTGGCTTTAGACTGATTTGAACAGCTGGTCAAGTAAATCTGACATAGTTTCTGTTGCCATGCTAAGGTCCAGGAGCTGAGATTTCTTTCTTGGGTTTCATCTTGGGAGTCATGTTGAATTCTCAGGGAAAATCTCAAGTTTTCATGGCAAGTCCTGGCAGTTGAGGGAGACCATTGGATAAAGGGGGCGAACCTTGGAAGACAGAAATCTTTTTACTCCAATTTTGATTCACAGTGTCACTTACTATAGAACCCAGAGAGGAAGCAGAAAAATTGGGGGATCTTTCAATGATCAAGTCAACTTGTAGACGTTCTCCATAAAAGAAGGACTAGCCTTTGACAGTTGACTTCTTAAAAGTTCACAAATAAGTGAAAGGTGGCTCTGGTGAGGTCTAAAAAACAAACCAAGAAATTTCTGTCAACTTAGCTTTCCCTCCTATTGGTCCCGCCAGCAAAAGAAAGCATTCAGACTCTCACTTAAGTTAGGAAGTAGAAATAGGCCAGCGGATCACAGTAAATATAACTCCAAAGAAAAGGGCTAATTTGAAAGGCTTTATTTATTCTTTTTTCTTTTAAAAGGAGATCAAGGTATTTTAGGCAAGTGAACAGCCGCCTGGCCTCTCTGTCGTAGATGGTCCTGCTCATGTGCTGCACCCGTGGATGTGACTCATCCCAAGTCAACTCTCTTATAAGCACTTTCCAACCTCCGAAACCCTATCATGTCTTCTTAACTTCCATTATGGCATGGATACAGGCTGTGGGGAAATGTGTAAAAAGAGTCTTAAAAATGTTTGGAGTTTCAGAAAAGTAAAATTCACACTTTACAGCAGAGGCAGTTAATTGTTCCAAGTTTGAAACCAAATAGTTTATAAGACTCTTTAAAACATTTTTTTAAAAGAAAAAGGATGTTCAATGACACATGTTAAAACTAGTGGAAATGCGCATTGGCTATGGGGGTGGGGGAGTCAGAGGGTGAAGGGGAAAGTAAGAGCATGAATCATGTATGTTAACTTTTCTAAAAAATAAAAATTATTAAATTAAAAAAAAGAAAAAGAAAAAGAATGTAGAGGAGGGTTAGAACATAGTCAAGTTAGCATGGGCCTCAAATTATCCAAGACATGTTCCTGAAGAATTTTGTTTATATTAGTTCTGTTTCCGTTTCTGTTACTAATATATAATACAATATATTTCTATTACTTATATATAATATAACATAACATAATATAGTACTTATATACAATACAATATATATAACATATGTATTATATGTTGGTTATACACATAATATAATGTATTCTATAAATATATACTATATAAATATTATTTATATTTATTTGACATCTAACAATAGAAGAATAACATTCTTTCTAGCCACATGACTCTGGAGAAGTCATCTAATCCTATTTGTCTCAGTTCCTCATTCATAAAGTGACTAAGAGAAGGAAAAGGAAAACAAATCTAGAATCCTTGCCCAGAAAACCCTAAATGGGGTCACAAAGAACTGGACATGACTGAAATAAAAGAACCACAAATTTTTGTGTGTATGTGTGTGTATGTGTGTGTGTGTGTGTGTGTGTGTGTGTGTGTGTGTAAAATAGATTGAATTTATAATGTAAAAGAATACTTTTGATTATTATGGTAAGTTTAAATTGTGTTTGTATGTGCATGAATGCTATAGGGGGCATCTGTGATTCATTGATATGAAAAACTATTGATATGGAAAATCCCTTCATGGATTTATCTTTAATTTGTAGCCTTAGAGAGCTCCTTGGAATACAGAGGGGTTAAGTGATTTTGCTGTAGTCTCATAGCTATTGTTTCAAGCCTATCACCAAGACTTTTCCTCTGCCTACCATACTACTGTCTTTCACAATCATGGTGCCATTTTTATATGAGAATCCTTTATATGAAAATTAATTTATTTTTAAATTGACATTTAATTTTATGTTAAAAATCCTTATAATATCTAAATTTATTTATATATGTGAAAAAAAGATTAGATTGAGCTCAGAATTCCAAAACAGTGTTGAGAATATTCAAGACTGTTAGAGAGAAGATGGGCACAAAGGAAAAACCCCTCGGTAGTCTTGTCACAACATTGGTGTGTCTGAGCTCTTAGCTCTAAAGTAAAAATGAGATTTTTACAGATATTGACAATCTGGTGGATGAAGTGAAAAAGAAAGTGGCACTCAAGGTTTAGAACACTTGGAACTGGCCAAAAAGAGACTCATAGGATGGGAAGGAGGGGTTGAGCTTCAAGGTCTGGGTGTCTAACTGTTGCTACATTAACTTTCTTAAGAAAATCCATTCTATTGAATAAATGATATCAAATGTGGATGTTCAGAATAGTGATCTTCCTGCTCTCATGAGTTCATGAGTAAGTAAGCTGTTGTAAGCTCTCAGAAGCAATTCTTGGGTAGACTTAGCAGAGGAAATTTGCTTTCTCCATTCCTGCCCCCTTCTTTATGATAGTGATTGTTTGCTCTTTATTTTTGTATCCCCAGTGGCCATCACAATGATTAGAACAGAGTGGTGGTTGTTAATCAGTCATGTCTGAAAGGTTTTAATTCTATTTGGGCTTTTCTTGAGAAAGATACTGGAGCAATTCACCATTTCATTTGAGATGGAGGAAACTGAGGCAAACAGGGTGAAGCGAGTTTCCCAGGGTCGCCTAACTAGTAAGTGTCTGAGGCTGGATTTGAACTCAGGTTTTCCTAACTCTGTGCTTTATCCTCTGTACCACCTCGCTGCCCAGAGAATGGTAGAGGTTTTAATACAGGCTTGATGACTGATTCATCTACACGAATGGATGGGTTGGGGAATCTCTGGTCATCTAACCCAGGGGAATGTTGACATTATTAGTATTAATTTGTCTGGTACCAAAGTGATGTTAGAACACATAACTTCATTAGGAAGGCAAGAGTTCTAATTTTGTCTTGGAAACTTACTGTATGATTTGGGGCTGATGATATAATTCTCTGTTTCCTCATCTGTAAAATGGAAATAACGAAAGCACTTCCCTCAAAGGATTGTTGTAGGCTGATTAATAATACATGATGTGCTTTGAGAAGTTAAAGCCTTACATAAATAATCGCTATTATGTTTCTTAGTGACAATAACAAAAAATTTTGACTCAGCTGGTTCTTTTAAAAAACAAAAAAAACAAATGAATTATTTGTCACTTCAATCCAAACTATCACTCAAGTTACCATGTGTAGACAGTGTCAGTCCCATTGTCTGCTGGATCAAAGAGTGACAACCAACAGCTCTGCTCTAAAGCAGAACATGGGTGCTGGACTGGCCTCCAACATCCTTTTCTCATTTTATCTTCATAGGCTTATGTTCTTTTTGGGGGGAAGTGGGGCAGATTTCTCCTCTTCTCCTTATAGTTTAGGGGCCATTCCTACAGTGCTAGAGGGTTAGGAATGACACTATTTTTTTCTTCTCTTTGCCCTGCCTCCCACATGAGATGGTTTTGTGATCCTGACCTTGTCATTTAATATCTTAATGCTTTCAGCAACTCTTAAGAGACTCTGAAGTGAAATTTTTCTCTCTGTAGTCCCTAAGCCATGTATTAATTAGAATCTTGAACCCTTGGACTCCATCTCCCAAAATTCCTTTTCCCTTCTGTGTATGTGTATCGTTACGTTGTTTGTATATAGTTCCAAGATCTCCTCCCCATTGCTCTCTCTCTTCCACTTGAGATGCTTGGGTGAGCTCCTCTCTGGACGCTAACCTTTTTTATTTTCCTTTTTGCTTCAGTTAAATTTAATAAATCTTATTAAATTTAAAAAATCTTAATAAATACTTGGCATATTGGATATTAATTTAATAATCTGCAGCCAACAGGACCCACACCAGCTCTTTGGACTCTCCCTGTGGGATTGAACCTCTCTGTGGACCAATGTGGCACCAGATCTCCTCTCCCATTGGTTAAGGCAGACAGGGATCCCCAGAATAGAGAGTAAACCTCCTTCTCAGGAGCCCTAGCAGGCTCCCATGAAGCAAATTGAGTCCTTAAACGAAGCCAGGTTCTATGTCTTTCTGCCTATGTAACAAAGTCCACACTAATCCTATGGTCTTTCCTGTTTTTGTTTGGATTTTTAGTAATATTTGTTACTTTCTATAATTTTTAACAAAGCACCTGGGTTAATTTATACAAGTGGGTTAAATTGCCCCGTCTTTCAGAGTTGACTTTAACTAGGGGTACTTCAATATAATATGACTTTCNAACATAACATAATATAGTACTTATATACAATACAATATATATAACATATGTATTATATGTTGGTTATACACATAATATAATGTATTCTATAAATATATACTATATAAATATTATTTATATTTATTTGACATCTAACAATAGAAGAATAACATTCTTTCTAGCCACATGACTCTGGAGAAGTCATCTAATCCTATTTGTCTCAGTTCCTCATTCATAAAGTGACTAAGAGAAGGAAAAGGAAAACAAATCTAGAATCCTTGCCCAGAAAACCCTAAATGGGGTCACAAAGAACTGGACATGACTGAAATAAAAGAACCACAAATTTTTGTGTGTATGTGTGTGTATGTGTGTGTGTGTGTGTGTGTGTGTGTGTGTGTAAAATAGATTGAATTTATAATGTAAAAGAATACTTTTGATTATTATGGTAAGTTTAAATTGTGTTTGTATGTGCATGAATGCTATAGGGGGCATCTGTGATTCATTGATATGAAAAACTATTGATATGGAAAATCCCTTCATGGATTTATCTTTAATTTGTAGCCTTAGAGAGCTCCTTGGAATACAGAGGGGTTAAGTGATTTTGCTGTAGTCTCATAGCTATTGTTTCAAGCCTATCACCAAGACTTTTCCTCTGCCTACCATACTACTGTCTTTCACAATCATGGTGCCATTTTTATATGAGAATCCTTTATATGAAAATTAATTTATTTTTAAATTGACATTTAATTTTATGTTAAAAATCCTTATAATATCTAAATTTATTTATATATGTGAAAAAAAGATTAGATTGAGCTCAGAATTCCAAAACAGTGTTGAGAATATTCAAGACTGTTAGAGAGAAGATGGGCACAAAGGAAAAACCCCTCGGTAGTCTTGTCACAACATTGGTGTGTCTGAGCTCTTAGCTCTAAAGTAAAAATGAGATTTTTACAGATATTGACAATCTGGTGGATGAAGTGAAAAAGAAAGTGGCACTCAAGGTTTAGAACACTTGGAACTGGCCAAAAAGAGACTCATAGGATGGGAAGGAGGGGTTGAGCTTCAAGGTCTGGGTGTCTAACTGTTGCTACATTAACTTTCTTAAGAAAATCCATTCTATTGAATAAATGATATCAAATGTGGATGTTCAGAATAGTGATCTTCCTGCTCTCATGAGTTCATGAGTAAGTAAGCTGTTGTAAGCTCTCAGAAGCAATTCTTGGGTAGACTTAGCAGAGGAAATTTGCTTTCTCCATTCCTGCCCCCTTCTTTATGATAGTGATTGTTTGCTCTTTATTTTTGTATCCCCAGTGGCCATCACAATGATTAGAACAGAGTGGTGGTTGTTAATCAGTCATGTCTGAAAGGTTTTAATTCTATTTGGGCTTTTCTTGAGAAAGATACTGGAGCAATTCACCATTTCATTTGAGATGGAGGAAACTGAGGCAAACAGGGTGAAGCGAGTTTCCCAGGGTCGCCTAACTAGTAAGTGTCTGAGGCTGGATTTGAACTCAGGTTTTCCTAACTCTGTGCTTTATCCTCTGTACCACCTCGCTGCCCAGAGAATGGTAGAGGTTTTAATACAGGCTTGATGACTGATTCATCTACACGAATGGATGGGTTGGGGAATCTCTGGTCATCTAACCCAGGGGAATGTTGACATTATTAGTATTAATTTGTCTGGTACCAAAGTGATGTTAGAACACATAACTTCATTAGGAAGGCAAGAGTTCTAATTTTGTCTTGGAAACTTACTGTATGATTTGGGGCTGATGATATAATTCTCTGTTTCCTCATCTGTAAAATGGAAATAACGAAAGCACTTCCCTCAAAGGATTGTTGTAGGCTGATTAATAATACATGATGTGCTTTGAGAAGTTAAAGCCTTACATAAATAATCGCTATTATGTTTCTTAGTGACAATAACAAAAAATTTTGACTCAGCTGGTTCTTTTAAAAAACAAAAAAAACAAATGAATTATTTGTCACTTCAATCCAAACTATCACTCAAGTTACCATGTGTAGACAGTGTCAGTCCCATTGTCTGCTGGATCAAAGAGTGACAACCAACAGCTCTGCTCTAAAGCAGAACATGGGTGCTGGACTGGCCTCCAACATCCTTTTCTCATTTTATCTTCATAGGCTTATGTTCTTTTTGGGGGGAAGTGGGGCAGATTTCTCCTCTTCTCCTTATAGTTTAGGGGCCATTCCTACAGTGCTAGAGGGTTAGGAATGACACTATTTTTTTCTTCTCTTTGCCCTGCCTCCCACATGAGATGGTTTTGTGATCCTGACCTTGTCATTTAATATCTTAATGCTTTCAGCAACTCTTAAGAGACTCTGAAGTGAAATTTTTCTCTCTGTAGTCCCTAAGCCATGTATTAATTAGAATCTTGAACCCTTGGACTCCATCTCCCAAAATTCCTTTTCCCTTCTGTGTATGTGTATCGTTACGTTGTTTGTATATAGTTCCAAGATCTCCTCCCCATTGCTCTCTCTCTTCCACTTGAGATGCTTGGGTGAGCTCCTCTCTGGACGCTAACCTTTTTTATTTTCCTTTTTGCTTCAGTTAAATTTAATAAATCTTATTAAATTTAAAAAATCTTAATAAATACTTGGCATATTGGATATTAATTTAATAATCTGCAGCCAACAGGACCCACACCAGCTCTTTGGACTCTCCCTGTGGGATTGAACCTCTCTGTGGACCAATGTGGCACCAGATCTCCTCTCCCATTGGTTAAGGCAGACAGGGATCCCCAGAATAGAGAGTAAACCTCCTTCTCAGGAGCCCTAGCAGGCTCCCATGAAGCAAATTGAGTCCTTAAACGAAGCCAGGTTCTATGTCTTTCTGCCTATGTAACAAAGTCCACACTAATCCTATGGTCTTTCCTGTTTTTGTTTGGATTTTTAGTAATATTTGTTACTTTCTATAATTTTTAACAAAGCACCTGGGTTAATTTATACAAGTGGGTTAAATTGCCCCGTCTTTCAGAGTTGACTTTAACTAGGGGTACTTCAATATAATATGACTTTCTAGAGAAAAGCTTCACAAGATTACTCTTGTGCCATGTTTGAACAGGTTCATATACTTTTCTCTCCTCATAGTTCTTTTGCCTTAGTATAAATCTAAAGGGAAAAGAGAAAAAAAATAAATATTATTTTTATATTTGCCCCAGTGTCCTCAATCTATAATATATCATAATAGTTATGCATCTTCCCTGATAGATTTTTTGATGAAGTAGAATGTAGCTTTTCTGATATTTATTATTGTTATTATATTCTTATCATCTATATGTATATCTATTTTATATGTATAATAGATAACAAAATATTATGCAAAAGACAATTTTAAAAGGATGACAGAAAAATGAAATAATATTTGATCTTAGAAATAATAGGGAGTCCCTTGAATTCAATGAGTTTGAGGAGCTGCATGACCAGCCTTGCACTTTTAACAAATTATTTTGGTAGCTAGGTGGATGATGGAATAGAGGGAGGCTTGGTGGCAAAGAGGCAATTAGAATATTATTGAAATAGTTTGGTAGACATGGTGATGAACCCCTGAACTAATGTGGCAGCTATGTGAGTAGAAGGAAGGGGATTCATGTAAGAAGTAGTATAGAAATAGAAAGAATGATTTGATCACGTATTGGATATATGGAGCAAGTGAAAGTGAGGACTCACAAAGCATAAAACTAAAAGTTGTAAACTGAGTTAGAATGAAAGTAGAAGAAACAGAGGAATTCAGGAGGGGTATGCATTGAGGGAAAATTGTTAAGGAGCTCTAATCTGAATGTGTTGAGTTTGGGATACCTATAGGTTATCAAATTTGAAATGTCCAATAAGTATTGGATGATATAGATGTAGCACCCTGGAGAAAGGACATTAGGACTGGATAAGTGGATCTGAGAGTCACCAAGCAGTAATTAAACCCATGGGAGCATTGTAATCCATAATAAAGTAACTTCCATTCACACGATGCTTTAGAATTAAAAAGTGTTTTCCTTGGATGCTCATAGCATCAGCTAAATAGTATGAACATATATGTGTGGGTGTATGTCTTTATGTTGTATGCATATTAATCATCAAATATTTCAGTTGAACTAGCTGATCTCTAAGATGCCTCCTAACTTTAATATTCTTGGAGTGTAAGTAAAGGAAAAAAATGAAATTAATAAGTCAAAATTAATTAATAAATTGTAGTCATTGAAGGTTATTGTAGTTGGATATACATAACTGAGGGTTCTCACTGCTTTATAGTCTTGTTTGTACAAAACCTTTTTAATTTAATGTAATCAAAATTACTTATTGTACATTTTGTAATTTTTTCTAACTCTTGCTTGGTTTTAAAATCTTTCCTTTCCCAAAGATCTGACAAGTATGCTATTCTGTGTTTGCCTAATTTACTTATAGTTTCCTTCTTTATATTCAAATCATTCATCCATTCTGAATTTATCTTGGTGTAGGATGTGAGATGTTGATCTAAACCTAATCTCTCCCATATTGTTTTCCAATTTTCCCAGCAGTTTTTGTCAAATAGTGGACTTTTGTCCCAAAAGCTGGGTTCTTTGGGTTTATCATACACTGTTTTGCTGATGTCACCCCAAGTCTATTTCACTGATCCTCCCTTCTGTCTCTTAGCTAGTGCTTTATAGTCATGAGAACCAACTCAATCCTACTTCTCCCAATACTCACAAAAGAACGTAAAAGACATGGATATGACAAGAAGAGACAGCAAAGATTCTGCTGTGCTGGCAAAACCTTCACTCCGTTACTCTTCTCACATAGGACATGTGCTGTCTAAACCACTAGAAAATCATTACATTGCCTGTATTCTTGTTTCTCTTCTCCAAACCCTTTCTTTTATTCAGATGAAACAGTTTATCACATTTCCTACTTATTAAATTCTCGGGAAAATGGAAAGATAAATCTGTGGGATATCTTTAGGTTGATTTTCCCTTTACAATTCCATTCTTAACAGTCATTCAGTCCATCTCATTTAGAGGTCTATAGTTTTTGTAAAACATTGAAAGAAACTTCCAAGACACTTATGACAACAAAAGAACATATACCACCATAGAAGAAACTGATGAAATATAAATGCAAATTGAAACATACCATGTTTTACTTCATTTCCTCCATGAATTTTTCTCTAGCATTAACTGTATGTGTCTTCTTTCTCAACAAGATAGGCATGGAAATATGTATTCTATGATAATATATGTACAATCTATATCATATTGCCTGCCTTCTTGGACAGTGGGGAAATGGGAGGAAGAGAGAGAACATTGATTACAAAATCAGAGGATGAATATTGAAAAACTGTTTTAACACATAATGTATAAACCCCCAAAAATTATAATAAAAATTGTTAGGTGAATTAAAAATAAACAATCAAACAAACAAACTACTAGAAGTGGAACTATATCCATACTGCTGCTGCTGAATCTACTGGGTACACACACACATTTTCTCTCTCTCTCTCTCTCTCTCTCTCTCTCTCTCTCTCTCTCACACACACACACACACACACACACACACACACGCACACACACACACATCCTGGAATACATTATTATAAGTAACATCATATATCTTGTGTGAAATGACATGATATGATATAGTATGATATAAATAGTTTCAAATCTAGGTGGCTTATAATGGTCATAATTTGCTTTCCTCAATTTTATATGCTTTGACCTAACCTTCATATAACCATCTTGTCCCAGAGTTAGAGCATTTTGGCACCACAGCAGTAATGATGGCTCTTGTCATGCAAATTACTTTTCTCCTTATAACTCTTCTGATAATGATAACAGCATAAATTTCTTTTGCCTGCTCTTCCACTTTACAGATGAGGAAACTGAGGCTTAGTGAGGTTAAGCAAGTTATTATAAGATTTCTTATTCCTTATTCAAGGCTCTTTCCATTTTTATAAAATAGGAAACAATAGAAAGTCATAAGTGTGTAATAGACTTTTAGAGCAGCATAGGACCTGAGAGTTCATCTCTTCCAACTGGTTACTAGTAAAATGATGTCATGGGGCAGCTGGGTAGCTCAGTGGAGTGAGAGTCAGGCCTAGAGACAGGAGGTCCTAGGTTCAAACCCGGCCTCAGCCACTTCCGAGCTGTGTGACCTTGGGCAAGTCACTTGACCCCCATTGCCCACCCTTACCAATCTTCCACCCATGAGACAATACACCGAAGTACAAGGGTAAAAAAAAAATGATGTCATTAAAGTCCAGGGTTTCACTGTCCCTATCCATTGATTAGATAGATAGATAGATAGATAGATAGATAGATAGATAGATAGATAGATAGATGGGCGATGGATGGATGGATGGATGGATGGATGGATGGATGGATGGATGGATGGATAGACATAGTGCTAGTGACTAGAATAGAGGTTAGACCTATAATTTCATTGATATAAAAGTTCCCTGCATGAAAGGATCCTATCAATGTAGTTCAGCCCTTTTCCTGATCTTCATAAACTAAGAAAGTTACGTGAGAAGTTCAATGACTTGTCTGGAATCCCACAAAGAGTATGTGTCACAGGCAAGACTTGAATGCAGATATTCCTGGTTTCAAGGTCAATTCTTTATCTACTGTTTATCTCTGTCTCTGTCTCTTTGTGTAGCAACTTCTCTGTGTTCTTAGTCTCGGTGTCTATCCTTTTTTTACTCTTTCTGTGTATCTGTCTTTGTCACTGTGTGTGCATGAGTGTGTTTGTTTTTATGTAAGAGGAGTCTACTTCCAGAGAGAAGAGATGATGACTTTTATGAGATTTTCACTGTCACAAGTACATGTAGTTTCTACCTAAATAGGCAATATTGTACTAGTAGTAGAGAATGAAGCAATGAGTGGGCTTGGGACTGTGATAGTGTTACAGGAAAGCAGAAAGCCTCCCGGACCATGGCATAAAAATAGTTTAAGGCATGAAATAGTTGAGAGCTGGCTCAGCTGGTGGAGTAGAAGAATGGTTTCTGAAAATATGAGGTCAGCCCAGAAAGAAGGAAGAGGTAGGGGAACCATCTGTTACAGCTGCTTATGTCCATCATGAATGTCTATTCAATCTTCATCTCCTTGCCTTGTTTGAGAAGTTATATATCTAAACCTCTGGAAGGTTATCTTTTCATTTTTTCATCTTTGGATTCTCTCTCTCTCCTTCTCTCTCTCTCTCTCTCTCTCTCTCTCTCTCTCTCTCTCTCTCTCTCTCTCTCTCTCTCACACACACACACACACACACACACACACACACACACACACAGAGTTTCCTCTCACACCTACACACAAATGCATACACCCCATCTGTCCTTACAGTATCTCTGTTACAGCAGAGGTTGAGCTGCCCAGTTCTGAGGAAATCTCACAGGATTAATCAAAAGAGGAAGAGGCATAAGCATGGCCATGAGAACTGAAAGATTAGCCTTTCTACAAGCCTTCATTACAACTAAAGCCTCCTAACTTTTGTGAAATGATAGGATCAGAAAATGGGTAAACTTCAGTCAACAGTCACTTGACATGTTCAAATGGCAGAGGAATCAGAAGTGTCCCCCATTTTATTGGAGTTTGAGACCACTGTTCTAAGGCATTCTATGACCTTAGTAAAATCTTCCAAGTGTAGAGTCCAATGGAGTCCTTAGCTAAAAGATGCTTGCAGAATGATATGAGAGAAAGATAAGTGGATTTAGAATTAGAGGACCTGAATTCACATACTAGCCATACTACTGTTTTGACCTTGGATGAGTCATAACTTTTCTAAGCCTCAGTATCCCCATCTTTAAAATGAGAAAGTTGTTTCTATAATGTCTCTTTCCAGCTTGGAAAATCCCATGATCTGTTCTCACTCTGGCTTTGTCACTAACTCATGATTTTTAATAAGCCATGTGCTTTGTCAGTCCATTAACTCTCCTAGCCACTGATTTGATATGGATTTTGTAACAAATAATGACTTAATGCTTCTAAAATTCCACTTGTCTAGTATAAATGAGTCAACTTGCCTAAAAATAAAATGATGCTAATTCTTTGACCATGGAAAAGGAGCAAAAAGTGAAAGAAAGCCTTATATAAATACACATTCCATGGCCAATCAAGGCTTATGTAATGGAGTGAGAAAATCCTATACTATGCTTGAGTAGAAAGAGACTGTGTAGAGAGTCCACTCCATCCATGAATAGCCCCTTGGCAGTAGTACCCAAAAGGGGGTATAATAAGAAGTAGAATACTAGAGGGAATCCATAATAATATGAGTAGATATTTTTGTAAGGCTTTAAAATTTGCTAGAAAGCTTCCCATACATCATCTCATTTTAAGTGGCAGCTTGTGGCTTAGTGGATAGACTTGAAGATAGAAAGATCTGAATTCAAATGTAACCTCAGTCATTTATATAGCTCTGTGACTCTAGGAAAATTATAACTTATGCTTGTCTCAGTTTCTGGGGATAATAATAGCACCTTCCTCTTGGTGTTTTTCTAAAGGGGAAAATATTTATGATATCCTTTGCAAAACAAAGTACTCTAAATAATATTTTTATTATTATTATTTGCTTCTTACAAAACCTGAGAGAGTTTGGTGCTATATACATCATTCTTTGTTTACAGATAAGGCTTAGAGAGTTTGCCCAAGGACACCCTGGTAGAGTAGTTAAATTTGAACCTAGATCTCTCTTTACTGTAGGTTCAGAATTCTGTTACCTCAGGCTTCCTGATTCCAGTATTCTAAGGGGACGGTGTCCTATTTTATCATCCAGCCCATATAGAAGATATCTGAGGCATAGATAATTCTGTTTTGGCTGGCATTATGATTGGAGAATGCCAGTTACCAAGGTAGGCAAACTCTGTGAGTCTTCAACTCTTACTTAAGTGAGGACAAGTTACAAATAAATTTAGGCAAGTAATTACTTTTCTTCCAGAAAAAAACAGGATTACTCATGGATTCATAGTCCTAGGATCAATTCAACAGTTTGTTGATGGACATTTCTTAAGCACCTAATGTGTGCTAAATACTGTGCTAGTTTCTAGAGACAGAGATAAAAGTAAGCATAGAATCTAGGTCTGGGAAGGAAAATGGTAATAATAATCACAACAACAATGATTATGATGAGTAGCATTTAGATAGCACCTACTATGTGCCAAAGCACTATGTTAAGGGTTTTACAAATATTATCTGACTTGATCCCCACTACCACTTAGGGAGGTAGATATTAATATTCTCATTTTATGCAATTTTATACAGATGGGTTTTCCCAGTGGGATATTTTCATAGATAGCATTTAAGTTTTATAGCTTAAGAAACTTTAATAAATAAAATTAGTCACTATCTCAAAAATTTCTCATTTTACAGTTGAGGAAACTGAGGCATGCAGAGGTTAAATGACTTGATCAGGATGATACAACTAGTGACTGAAGTGAGATTTGAACCCTGACTTTCTTACTCTAGGCCCAGCACTCTATCCTGGGCCATGGCTATTAAGTGGGTTGCCCAGTCATGAATGTAATTGGTAGAAAAGTTGAGACTAAAATTTCATATTCTGATGGCAAATTCATGCCTTCTCACCACTTTACCCTTCCTCCAGTTAGAAGAGTCAAGTGTCTAGAGTAGGAGTATCTGAATTCAAATTTCCTTTCTAATACTATTTCTGAGCAAATCTCTCAGCCCCTCTAGGTCTCTTTCCTCATCTGTAAAATGAGACATCTGGAGTCAGTGACCCATGAGATCCCATCCAGTTCTAGCACTCAGATCTTGGGATCTTTCCCATTTCAAACCAACCATCTGTCAGATGACAAATTGTGATTTTCTTTAGGACACAAAATTCCTTAGCTTCCTGATCTGTAGTTCAATGTGGCTTTTCTCTCCACTTTTCAACTACACTGCCTCCAGGATTATATCCTTACCTTTTCAGCCCTTCAAGATCATTTGTCAATGAAATGTATCCCAGGGAACTCTTTTGTAATGAAGATAGCATGGTGCAAAGGACAGAGACTTGGCTCTATAGTCGTAGGAAATGGGTTGAATTCCTTCTATCTTCATGACCTTAGGATAATCAAAACTTCTCTGATCTTTAATTATTTTTCCTATCCTACCAATAATGCTAATAATAACTAAAATTTTATAGCACTTTATTAAAAAATCACTTGATTCTTTGCACAATCCTGTGAGGTAGGTGTTATAATTAACCTTATTTTCTAAATGAGGAAACCGAGGCAAATAACAGTTAAGGTAATGGCACAACTCCTGAGACCCTATTTGAACTTTGATTTTCACTAAAGTTCTATCCACTATACCACTTAGCAGTTCACTACACAGTTAGGGCTTTGGACTAGATAAATGTCCAAGGGCTCTTTTCAGCTGAAAGTCTAGAATCCAATGAACTCTTTACAATACCCTGGACCACTCCCCACCCCCATCTCTCTATGGTTTCTTATTTGTAAGACTTAGTTTTCTGCTCCTGCAATAGCTTCCCAAACTCCTAAACATTCCTAGTCTTTCACAAAATAATGCTTTACTAGCCAGTTAGTATAGTAGATGGAGTGTTGAACTTAGGTCAGAAAGACTTGAGTTGAAATTTTCCAGATACATACTAGGTGTGTGTCCCTGGGCAAACCATTTAACCTCTGCAAGCCTCGTTTCCTCATATGGAAAAGAGGGATAGTAAAATTTTTGTAACCTAAAAGCACTACATAAATATTAACTGTAGATGATATTAAGTATGAGATTTTAAAAGGGGGAGGTGCTGATTTAATGGAAATGAGATAATCTTTAACTTCATTATTCCATTTCCCCCTGTAAATTATGCATTAAAAACCAATTACTCCCCCTCCTCCCTTTTCTCACTCAAAAATCTACTTGGGATCATTTGGCTTGATTGCATGCAGTTGTCTTCTGATTTGTATTTCCCCATCCTGAGACCTGCATCCAGATGCTTAAATAGCTTTGAAATTGGGCCATGAATTGCCCACTCCCCACACTAGAACTTCTCACTTACTTATTGGTCCAAATGTCATGGTAGGTATTCTACTTGGTAAGTGATGCCCCCGTTTCCCCGAAGGGCATGTATTATTTTAAACCATCAAAGCCACTTGGCACCCAGAACCTCCCACTCCATAGGTCCCCTCCAGCCCAAGAATATACACTCCCAGGATCTTCATCAGAAATAGAACAATGCCCGGTGCTCTTCCAGCACTGCCTAAAGCAGCTGGTATCAGCTGTTTCTGGGCTTGTCGCCCCCATGCATGTCATATCCTGACTACGGCAGCCCACACTTTGAGAAGCATCCACCTGAAAGTGATGGAAACCTCAGTGTGTTATAGGGAGAGGGGATGGGAGCACTTCTCTGGGGCCAGAGAGAAAAGGGATTCAAATAATTGTTTCTTTTTACATTTTTACTGATCCAATAACCTTCTTTGGTTATTTCTACTCCTCAAAACAGGCATTAAATTTTTCTTTATCTCCCCCTATGTCTCTGTCTCTTTCTCCTCTCTATAGTTGTCTCATCTCTCATCCTAATCTCTTTCCTTTTCTTTTCTCTCCTCTCCTCTCCTCTCCCCTCCTCATCCCTCATATTTTCCCTCTCCTCTCCAGGCTCCTAAAATCTTTTATCTCCATATATATATATATATATATATATATATGTATCTATGTACATTTATGTACATATGAATATATACACATATCCATATCTATATCTATATATCAGTTGAACAACCTAAGAAGTTAGTAAGGATTTTATGTAGGAGAGAAGGATAGGAATCCTATCCATTTACCTTAGTGAAGGTGAGGGATTGGGGCTATGACATTTAGGTCATTTTAAAATATAATACATTCTAGTCATCTCTTTCAGAAAGGTCTCTGCCTTGAGATATTCCTCAGTATCTTATCTAAGAAGCCTCAAATGTTCAGAGCGTGAGACCCTCATCCTGGGCATTAACATATGCTTAGCACCTCTCAAACTCTTTGCATCCCAATGGAGTCATCTTTCTTTATATATACATACGTGCTTTCTTCTGCTTACCTTCTTATCCATATTCCACATTACCTAAGAGAAGAGTAGCAAGGATTGCCATCTGCTGGGGGAATGGAAAAAGAAGCCCCCTCCCACTCCCCTCCACACCCCCATGAATATTATCATCTCCTGTGAATGTTACCATCCCCTGTGAATGTTATCATTCTCTGTGAATGTTGAATACTCTATCATGTTCTTCTGCCTGTAGCCTATAGCAAGTGGATTTTTTTGGTGTCTTGTGATAGCTTCCTCCCTGATCTCATTTCTGACTGATCATATGAAATCAGTTTCTGAAACAGTCCCCACTTCTCCTTGGGACTAATCCAGGTTATATTGTTCTTATTCCCAGAACTTTCTCCTTTTCCTTTTTTACTCAATCTCATTAATCCTTCCCCAGACTCTACTTGTTACACTCTGCTCCTTGAATGGCCTTAATCCTAGTATAGATTATCCTATTTTTCTTATTCTTTCAAGTTTCTCTTGGTGCCATCTTCTATTCCAAACACTCTTCTCCCCCCCCCCATATCATCTTAGACCATTTAGTACTCCAACCTCTCCTTATGACTAATTCTTCTAATTACTATAATAGTGAGTACATTTTTTTAGAATTACATATAATATTTCTCCATAAAGGAATATAGATAATTTGATCTTATTGAAGCCCTTGAAGAAGGCAATTTAAAAATAAAAGTTTTTTTTTCTTTCCCATTTCTTTCTTATTTACCTTTTCATGTTTCTCTTGGTTTTTGTGGTTGGATATCAAACTTTCCATTTAGTCCTGGTCTTTTCTGTGCAAATATTTGGAAATCCTGTATCTCGTTGAATGCCCGTACTTTCCCCTGGAAGTATACCATCACTTTTGATAGGTAGGTGATCCTTGGTTATAGACCCAATTCTCTTGCCTTTCTGAATATCATTTTCCAAGCCTTGCAGTCTTATAGTGTGGAGGCTGCTAGATCCTGTGTAATCCTGATTGGTGTTCCTTGATATTTGAATTATCTCTTTCTGGCTTCTTGTAATATTTTCTCCTTAACTTGGAAGCTTTTGAATTTGGCGATTACATTCCTGGAGGTTGTCTTCTGAGGATTTAGTGTAGAGGGTGTTCTATGGGCTCTTCAATGTCTATTTCACCCTCTTGTTCAAAGACATTGAGGCAGTTTTCTTGGATAATTTCTTGTGGTATGATATCTAGATTTCTATTTGTCTCTGCTTTTTCAGGAAGACCAATAATTCTCAAGTTGTCTCTTCTAGATCTGTTTTCTTGATCTATTATTTTCTCATCGAGATATTTCATGTTTCCTTCTATTTTGTCAGTCTTTTGACTTTGCTTTATTAATTCTTGCTGTCTTGTGAGATCATTGGCTTCTACTTGCCCAATTCTAACCATTAAAGACTGGTTTTTACGTCTATAATCTTTTGGTTTTCCTTTTCAATCTGGTCTATCTGGCTCTTCATGGCTTCCAGTTGGTCATTTCTGGTATTCAATTTGCTTATCATTTCATTTGATTTCTGAACCTCAATGTTCAATTGTGAAATTCTGCCTTTTAAACAGTTATTTTCTTGCTAGATCTCTTCCATCTTTCTCATGATCTCAGATTTGAACTCTTCAATAGCTTGTGACCAATTTTCATTTCTTTGGAAAGGTTTGGATGTCTTTAATTGTTTGCCCTCCTCTCTTTTCTGGGTCTTTTTTTCTGTGCAGAAGTTATCAAGTGTTAGAGTTTTTCTTGGTCTTTTTGGTGGTTATTTCTTGGGCCTTACTTGGCATCATTATGCTTTCTCAAACAGAAGTCTGAGTAAAGCAGGCAGACTCTCTTTGTATAGAGCTAAGGAGCAGTTTTTACCTGAGGCTACTTTGTGAGTCTCCTGGCTTCCACTGTCTGCTAGGCCTCTGCTGTCCAAGGACCCTCTCAGCCTCACTCCTGCGCCCAAGGTCTGAGCTCCCCAGCTTCCTGGGGTCTCTGGTCTAGCTGTCTTCAGGGTCAAGCCCCCATGGTCCTAGTTGGCTGCCCAGATCCTGGGAATTAGCCCACGCTTACTCCTCCACCTGAGGTTTTCCCCTGAATCTCAGCACACTGAGCTGCTTCCACTGTCTGCTGCCTCTCTCAGCCCCACTCTGGCATGCAAGGTTTGCACTCTTCAGCCTCCTGGGATTTCAAGTCTTCTTGCTCTCAGGGGCAAGCTCCTAGTGGCTCCAGTTAGCTTCCAAGGAGTTAGATTTTGTGCTCTCACTCTCTCTAACTCTGGTGTACAGCCTCTGACTCTGGTACTGTGGGTGGGGTGGGGGAGGGTTGATCAACTTGCATTTTGATGGGAGCTATTTCCCAGCCTTATAATGTGCAAGTGCCAAAATCCCACGTACCTTCAATACTGCGCCCTATTGTGGGGTCCCTTCTTTCATGTGGATTTGTTTTTTTGGCCTTTGGAGGTATGCTATATGAGTTGGTGAGGAGAGTAAAGCACCCTATTTCTACTCTGCCACCATCTTAATCCAGAAGCTTAATCCTGGATCCTGTTTAAGTTCCTAGTTTTAAGGACCTTCCACTCATGATTCCTTGTTACAATTTCTCCTTTCTTTTGTCTCTGATCTAAGAACTAGATAGCTATGCTCACATCTGTTCCTTCATTACATTTGTACCGGTTCCCTCAAACTCCAGACTCAGCTAATTCATTTTTCTTAGGTTGGTACTCAAGGAAAATGAGGATATCCATTTGAGGATGATGATCTACTCTTGTGGTCTTGAGTGAGTGATGTCATCTCCTCAGGCCTCAATTTCCTAATCTGCAGAATGAAAAGGTTGAATTAGATGGCCTCTGAAGTCATTTAGAAATCAAGTTCTATGCTGCTGAGATGACAGTACAATGCTAACAAAAAGAGTTTACCTTTATTTAGCTTTTGGAGGGTTTCAGAATACTTTATGAACATTATCATATTTAAGCCTTACAGCAACCCTGTAAAAGAGACCTCTTGTCATCATCTTAATTTTATAGATTAAGAAACTAAAATTGAGAGAGTTTCAGAAATCTGTGGCTTACCTCTGATCAAGGAAGTGTCACAGAAAGAAATGGAGCCCATGTCTTTCCTACTACCTGTACTAATCTCCAGCCATTAAAGAAAGAATATATAAGTTCAAGGTAATCAGAGTTTAAAGAAAACAGATTTAAAAGAAAACTCCATTTGCAACCTGGGAGATAATGCAATTTTTTTTTAAATTTCCTAATTAGGTTGGTCATCTAAGTCTAACTTGGCCCACAATTTTAGGATTCTCATCACTCAACTGTGTGAATAAAGTCTTCTACACTGAATTATTAATACATTCTGATGTAAAGGAACTCCCCCCCCACAACTAACAAAGTTAATAAATAGAAGAGCTAGAATTTGAAATCAGTTCATTGGTTTATTCCAGTGATGGCCAACCTTTTTAAAGAGGGGGCCAAAGGAAAGGCAATGCTCATCTGTCTGTTTCTGAGGCAACTCTTTCCAAGTTTCATTGTATTATATCCTACTCATTGTATCCATCAGATAAGGAATAATGTGTGGCTGGATAGAACATTTCAGGGGGCCACATCTGGCCCACAGGCTGTAGTTTGCCCATCACTGGTTTAGTCTATAAATCCAGAGCTCATCTGGGCCAATTAGGAACTGTGATTGCAAAAAATATTTGGTATTCCATTTCCACTGGTTAACTAAGATATCTCTACTTTTTCTGTTGAAGAAAGAAAATGAATAGTGCACAGAATTAAAATTTCCCACCATCACCTCAAAATATAGCATACTACTCCATCCATCATTATAAGACAAGTTGATTTTCATGGAAAGTGACCAAAAAAAGGACATTTGAATGTGGGTGGGACACATATCTCCATTCTGACCTCTTAGGCAACACTTTCGTTCAAAAAAGTGACATGCACTAGATTTTTTTAATTATCTAGTCCCAAATTAGCTCAGTCAGGGACATGTAAGACTGAGGAATCAATCTAGGCTTCAAGTGTACTTGGCATTTACACATTTGAAACTGCTAACAAGGCACAAATTTGGGAGAGAGTAAGCTTTGGTTCTAATCTTATTATTATTCTGACTAGATGCCTTGCAAAAATCCCAATTATGTCCCTGTGCCTCAGTTTTTCTAGCTGTGGAATGGAGGACAACTAATTTCTTCCCTATTCTGCTTCATAAATCCAATCTTGAGAGTAAATGAAATGTCCCTCTGGATTAAAGGTGCTATATAAATCCAGAGCCTTGTTATTCCATCACTAATGGGTTTCCAAGGCTTTTTTTTTGCCAAAACAAATCAAAGGTAGTTCTCCAGTTTGGGGTTTCCATTCCAAAAGTTGTGGTTGATCCTGTTGTTTTCATTTGAGAGGTATAATAAGGAAAGGAGAAGTTGAAGGATGAATATGGGAAATTATATTGATAAATATTTTTTCATGGCAGTCCCAATTAGGGCAGAGTTTAAAAGAGGGATTTTTTCCATCTTATTATTTGCTAGCTTTACAAACTTATGGTCTAGTTCTCTTTGAATAGATGTCCCCTTAAGAATCTCCATTTAGTCCTTCCTTCTGGGTTAACCTTTTAGTTGCATTAGTAATAAGAGGTGGCATGAACTGTTGGACAGAATCATCCAGAAGTTAGCAAGATTTGGGTCCAAGTGTCAGCTCTAATACCTCCTGTCTGTGTGACATTCAGTACTTCACTTAACTGCTCAATATAATAGATAACTCTCTAATTCTATAAGTTTTGGAGGGGTTGCTGATCTATATCAAAGGAAGGACTTTACACATTGGAACTTCCCATCATGGATGAAGTCAAAAGTCTGGATCTAAAATAGGAAAAAAAATGCCACCACCCCAGACCTCCCAACTGTATATTCACAGCCATAGTAGCCAGGAGGCAACTGGACTTGGCAAGAACTTCCCAAGCATAGCCCCTTGCTCCTTCCAGCACTGTTCTTGAAATTGTAGTCATCAGAAAGTTGGCTTATGGTTTCTCATTCATACGGCACATTAGTTTCCCTTTTATATACCTTTAGGGTTTCTTCAGAACTCTTGGGGCCCACCAACAAAATATAGTAAGTATATGAACAATATTTAAATTATGTTCTCTTGTTTATGATTATTCTTAATGGTTTATGTATGATTGCTGATGCTATAGGAAATTGATGATGGAATGATGATCAGGGAGTTTTTTTCTTAATTTTTTGCTGCACTTTGTGATAATGATGAGGAGTGAATGAAGGCTTTCACTGTTTAAGTTTTATGATGATTTAATCCTTCCTGCTAAATTATAATGGAGTAGAAGTGGGAGGTAGAGTTGGGAGGGCCAATGTTGTAGACACTTTGGATTCCTTCTTGACTTACTCAAACTTAGCATGTTTTATCCTAGAACCCCAAATGTCACCTGGTTTCTATTTTATGGCTACTGGGAAGTTACATGTTTATTATTCCTCAGCTGTGACTTTGTAAAACCCTGGGAAGGACCTAGAGACCTCTTTTCCCTAAGAGCAATCACTAAATGTACATAATTGAAAACAATGATTTAATGTTCATAATTAATTAAACACCTAATTAGTGCTGGACACACTGAGTTTAAATGGAAAAGGGTTACTTCTATGGAGTGGTGAAAAAAAGTGATGGGTTAGAGTCAGAGAACTGGACTTCCAACCTTGTTTCTAATAATTACCTCATGTGTCACTTTGGACAAATCACTTAACTTGCATATGCTTAGTTTTCTGATATCCAAAATGAGATAGATGACTTTTCAGATCCCTTCCATCTAAAGCTGTGATCTGAGTTCAGATCCTGCCATGACTTTTACTATGTGTATATCCTCCAGCAAGTTAGTTTGGTTCTCTTGACTTGTTTCATCATCTGTAAATTGAAAGGTGTGGTTTAGAGAATATTCCATGTCTAAAGCTACATTCCTAAGACTTATGGATGGATCAGAATTCTTCTCTATGTGTCACCTACTCAGTATCTTCTAGTTTAGTATTTAACTAGGTTCCATAAGCTGAGAGGACCATCAATGAAGAATGAAAGGGGACCTTAAATTCCACACAGTACAACTCCCTTATCTTGGAGATAAGGAAAATCTTGAGGTGAAATGACTTGCCCAGAGTGACATGATTAGTAAGAATTTGAGGTGGACTTTTGACCCAAATCTTACTGACTCAGTCCCCTGGCCTTTTTGTTTGTTTGTTTTTTAGTTGTTGTTTGTTGCTTTTAACTCAGATAAAAATCCTCTCAATATATACTTTTGGACAGTTTTCAACTTTTTGTATGCATTTATTGGATTTGAGGTATTTGCATTTTATTTTGATGGAAATAAGAGGCCATACATACTTTGCTTCCATGAGAAGCTTTCCTTTGATGCCTAGTTTGGATGTCAGACTAATTTGTTTCCCTGGACAACTTACAAATTAAAGTTGGAAATTATGCATGGAGGATCCTCTCTACTCCATCTGGAAGGTCTCCTACCAACCTGGGAGGTTTCAAAAAGAGACAGAATTGTTGTTTTGCCAAATTATGTTTTCTTTGCAATTAAAAGGGGAAAAAAAGACATTTTGTGAATGGAGGCAGATCTCACAATAACCCTGTTGATTGCAGTAGATTGAACCATGCTTATTGAAACACAAGGAGACTGAAAAAGAAATTCAAAATACTATTTCAATGGGCCTAGTTATGTATTGCCAAGATAGAAAGGTTCCCCTGATTTTTATTTTTATTTTATTTTTAAATAAGTTTTTTTCAGATTATTTGTTGGTACAATTTTCAATACTCATTTTTCTAATATTTTGTTATCCTTTTTCTCTTTCTCCCTTCCCCAAAATGGCAGGTCATAGGATAATATAGTTTCCATGGTTATTATAGAATATATACTTCTAAGGAAATCTAATCCTGAATTATAATATTTCTATGTGAAACTGTTTCTTAAGCCTCAGGTTTTGAAGGTTAGCTAGCTTTCAAACTAAAATAATTTACTCCAAGGTCTCAAGGTATCTCACTGGTCTAGATCCTTTTTGCCTTTTCTTAGAGGCAGATTGGAGGCTCCTCCTTATTCATCTGTAAACAAGAACTCTTCTCAAGAAGGGAAGTTGGCAAGCTTTAATTATTGAACTTTGACCCAATATGATCCAGGGAAAGCTGGTGCTGACATCTTCCTTATATGAACAAAGACATGCCTCCCTTCTCATGAAATAATGAGGGAGTTGCTGGGGTCTGTAAGTCTATGTCCTTGTTTGAAATATCCACCATTGGGAAATGTGAGGGGAGTCCTGAGGTTGAGCTGTCAGACCAGTTAGAAAGAGGATGCAAATCCCTTTATCAATAAGAAGTAGAACTCTCTCACTGCCTTTTTGTGGAAGGAGGATGATAAGGATCCATTCTTTGTTAATGGGAATTGCATGGCCCCATCAATAAATAATGTTTTTCCCAGAAAAATGGCCTCATTATTTATTATTTAAAATTGAAATGCTGCATGCCTGTGTTCATCATCTTGTGATAGAAAACACATATTGCTTACACTAGAGAAAAAATCATGGAGGAAATTAAATGAAGAATGGAATGCTTTAATCTGCATTCAGACTTTGTCAATTCCTTCTAGAGCCTTTTTCATCATTAGTCCTTTGGAGTTGTCCTGGATCCTTTCATTGCTGAAAATAGTTACATCATGCACAGTTGATCATTGCACTCTATTGCTATCACTCCGTACAGTGTTCTCCTGCTTCTACTCTCTTCACTTTGATGCCATTCATATGAGTCTTTCCAGGCTTTATTTTTTTGTCATCTTGTTTGTCATTTCATTTGGCATAATATTCTTCCATCATAATCATATAACACAACATGTTCAACTGTTCCCCAAATGATGGACATCTCTTCAGTTTCCAGTTCTTTGATACCACGAAAGAACTGCTATAATTTTTTTTTTTACAAATAGATTCTCTTCCTCTATCTTTAATCTCTTTGAGATATAGACCTAGCAATGATATTATTGGATCAAACTGTATGCACAGTTTTATGGCCCTTTGGACATAGTTCCAAATTGCTCTTCAGAATGGTTGTATCAGTTGTTTTAATTTGCATTTTTTAATTAATATTGATTTGATGAATTTTTATATGAGTAAAGATAATTTTAATTTCTTCATCTGAGAATTGCCTATTCCTATCCTTTGTTTTAACTGGAGGTGGAGGGAAATATCAAATTCCCTCTCTTCTCTTAGAACAGCCCGAGCTGTGTAATTCCCTCCCCTTTTCATTTAACATCACACCTATTGACTTTCATAACCTCGAAACTCTATTTTTAAAGGTACCGTTATAAGAAGGATGAACTGAAAATCAAGAAATATGGATGTCTTTAACATAGTAATTTCAGACAGTCTATCTATAGCTAAGATGACAAAATAGAATTCAACTGTATCTTCACATCTTATTGTTAAATTACAATGACAGAACAATGAAGATGATGTCATTTTTTACATGTAGATCGAATCACTATCTTGATATTCTTCCATGTTTGATATCTTATTTATTCGTTCATCAGTGGATAATATAGTCTGTTTTTGTGGTTGAACCAAAATAATAGGATATAAGCTTGTTGTTTATAGTGCAGGCTTAGTACAATTTCAGTAGCAGAAAAGCCAGTAGAAATGGTATGAATCTCATCTTGTCTCCACATTTTTTTGATCTCTTCTACTAAGACTCTACATTTTGAATATTTTTTTCATTCCATTTTGCTTGGAGTTTCAATATTTACATTGAACACCTAATATGATTGATATTTAGGGTAAAATCTAATATCATGGTCCTCATTTTTTGTTATTTTAGTCAGCTTATGTTTGTTTTTTTTCGTTTTTTGTTTTTCTATCAATCACTTCTAGAAACTACCAACAAACATTTATTATGTGCTTACTATTCACCAAGGACCACAAGAAAACAAAGAAATGGGAATTTTTCTTCAAAGAACTTATAGTATAGTATAAGAAAAAAGGTAATTTTAAAAAAGAATTAAATTTTAAAAAGAGAAACTCCTCTCATCTCTTAAGATTATGTGGTATACAACTCAAATAAAGACTTATTATTCTAATTTAGGAAATATATTTTTATAATTATTGATAGGCATTAGAAATGATAAGGATTATATCTTGATGAACTAACTTCTTCCCAACCCAGTTATGAAATGAAAGAATAGATAATATTGACAACCAGATATTAAAGTCAAGTAAAAAAAAATTAGTAAAGACCAACTATGTGCCAAGCGCTGCCCTACATTTCAGAGATTTAAAAACAAAGAGGGAAAAACAGTCTCTGCTGTCAAGTAGCTCACAGTAGAAGTTGAGGAAATAACATGCAAATATATATATGTTTAGATAGCAGATCATTTGGAGATGATCCTGAAGCAAAGACAATAATGTTGGGGGGAAACAAGGAAAGGATTTAGTAAATGAGATTTTAGCTGACACTTTTAAGAAATCTGGGGAGCAGAAATGAGGAGGGAGAAAATTCCAGACATTATGAACAACCAGTAAAAAAATCATTGAACTAGGAGGTGGAATGTCTTGTATGATAAATAGCAAGTCACTGAAATGTAGAGTACCTAAAAGGAATGGAGGTGATAAAAGACTTACAAAGCAGAGAGAGAGTGGGCATGTTATGAAAAGCTTTAGAAAATAACTGGAGGATTTCATTTGGATTCCAGGAGGAATAAGTAGCTACTGGAATTTGTGATCACTGGACCTGATTAGATTTATACATTTTGAAGATCACTTTGATAGCTGAATGAAGGAACAATTGGAGTGGGAAGAGACTTGATGCATTGATACCAAACAGATGGCTATTGCAATAATATAGGCATAAAGTAATGACACCTTGTAACAGAGTGGTGCCAGTGTCAGAGAATTGGGTATATATGAGAGATGTTATTAAAATAGAATCAACCAAACTTGGCAATAACATGATAGGAGGAGATGAGAAAATGAGGAATCAATGATGACACTTCTGTTGTGAGCCTCGATGTTTAGGAGGAGGGAAGTATTCTTCAATAGGGGAGTTAGAAAGAATAGAAATTTTTTTGGGGGGAGGAGCTTGGTTTCATAGTGTTGAGTTTTAATACTTCTACAATATATCCTGTTTAAGAAGTTGCAAATGTATTTACACTGTTGTCCCTTAGAAAGTGGGAAAAATCCTAATAATAAAAATTGATAGATTCACAGGGCAGCTAGCCATTCAGTGGCCAAACATTAGCAACCCCTTGGTCATTCTCTAAAAGATATGATATATTCTTGAAAAAGTCAGAGAAAAGAGGAGACAGCACTACAATGTATGACCAGAGGCAGTAGGGAAGAAAATAGAAATGGAAGAAGATCCAGGTTTTTGAGAAAGAAATATTCTTTGACTGAAGAATTAAGGCATTTCTCTTTCCTCACTATCTATCTTCAGTCCCTTAATGGCTATGACTTCTTGCACCAGAGTTATTTTCCTAATAAGAAACTCAAAACTTTTCAGGCAGCAAGGTCACAGAGTTTAGGAGAAAACTCCCAAGGGTGACTCCTAAGGAAAGCTCCTTTTAGTCATGTAGAGATTGAGCCTTGACCATCAGGTGCTGGAGAGAGCTAGACTCAGGGAGCTCAGCTGAAACATTATACCTAGGGGAGTAACATAAGAAAACTGTAAGAAGGGAAAGGGTGTCGGGGTTTATAGTATCTGATTGGAGAGTTGCCTTGTCCACCTGTGCTCCCTAAATGTCTGGTTGAACCCTCCAGTAGGTGCTATTTTTATGCTTTCCTTTACATTAGAGATCTTACTAGAAAGAGATCTAGAAATAAAAAAGAATTTGCACATACACAGAATTAAACTGGAATGAGAAACTTTCCTAAGAAATAGAGATGGCTCAAATTTTTTTTTCCCAACGGAAGGGCAACATTCATACTTTTGAACCCCCATCCTCTAACAATTATCTAAAAAATAATTCACTTCCTCTTTAGTTGTGATCTGAATGGATAAAGTTTCATTCCAGGAAAGTATCAAAATGAATATACATACATACATACATATACATATATATATATGTATATATATATATGTATATGTATGTATGTATGTATTTTTTCAAAAAATGAGTTGAACCACATAGTATTTATTGTAATAGGAACTCAATGCTTATTGTCAAATTTAGGTTTTGCATTTGACATGTGAATGCTGGTTCAATACCAAAGTGATAAATCTGTCTGAAAAAAATCATTTTTATTCCCTATTGAAAAAAATAAAGAGAAAAGAAAGGAAAATAAAAGGGTAAAGTAAAAGAAAGAAGAGATTCTATATCCCAGAGGTAAAGAGCTAACAGGAGCCCTTAAAATTAATGCAAGACCTGAAGACATAGGATAATCATAATCAAGCCAGGAGCCTTTTGATGAAAGCAGTAAACTGGCATGATTATCTCCAAAGATAACATTCTGCGTTCGTTCTCCTTTACTGGCTAATTTAACTCACTTGTTTTATTGCTTGCTCTTCCCAGTCTTTGCATTATTAACTGAAACCAACATTTCCTACAAAAGTTCATCCTTAGTGGTTATCATTTGCAGATGCATAAAATAAATGCCTGTACATAAAAGATTTTACTGATTACCATTTTCTTGCTTGCTAGAGTGAGAGGGTCCCTACTGCAGTATCTGTAATGGCAGCATCTAGTCCATGGGCTACAGTTATCACTTTGCAGTTAAAGTACAGCTTCCTGTTTTAAAAATGAGGAAACTAAGCCAGAGAGGTTAACTAATAAATAAGCATTTGTTAACCTCCTACTATTTAAGAAGCTTAGAATTATGTACTTGGGATGCAAGTAAAAATAAAACAATTTATATTCAAGTGACTTAAGGGAATGGAGGAATGAATGAATGAATGAATGAATGAATGAATGAATGAATGAAAAGAAAATTATGGGTTTTTGTGCCAACACTGGAGATACCAAAACAAATGCAAAGTTAGAAGATCTTGACTTCATGGAGACAGAGTCCAGAGACACATACCTCGGTTGCTATCTTCATTTGCTTGATTAATGAACTTACCCAAGTTCCAATATAGTAAAAAAAAAAAAAATCAGTGGAGATTCGAATCCAGGTCCTTTGACTCCAGGTTCAGCCCTCCTTCTCAACAACCAGCCACTGCAAGATACATTTCAAGTTTAAGCACTGTTGCTTCTGAGGTGGAATTTTTCTCCCCTTACAACAAACTCTTCTTTACAGAAGAATGTTAATTAGTAACTGATAGATATAAAGATTGCCAGGGACAGTCCATTAATTCCATTTACCTTAATAGCACTCAGATCTTAGCTTGCACTACAGCTGTATTCAGCCTGGATTATAAATGTAATTTTTTGCATCATTAACTTTCCTGATGAATCTCAGACAGCAAAAGCATAATTATAGGGGGAAAGTAGAGTCCTAACAGGACTCCTGCTTAAACGCGTGCCTCTGTAGGCTTTCGATTTGCATCATTTTAAGTAATGCCAGCTTTGAGAGGAAAACTGTGACTGTCCATTGGTTACTGGTTAACCCATATTATCCTTTCCTTTAAATAAGAAATCCCGAGTTCATCAAGGATGCTGTGTGGCGAATACAGTTTGGCAGTGGAGAGGGAAGCAGAGAGGATGGCGTGGGCTCTCATCCTGCTTGCCAAGCTTACTAATGGTGGGGCACTGGGCAATTTATTTACCCTCTCTGAGATTCAATATCCTCATTTGTAAAATGGAGATAATGTAAGTAAAGCCTACCTCACACGGGATTGTGATGAGAATTAAATATGACTATATATATATATATATATATATATATATATATATAAACACATTTTACAAAGCTTAAAAATCTACATAAAAGGGAAAAAGAAGATAAAGCATTGGACCTGGAATCAAGAAGTCCTGAGTTCAAATCTGACTTCAGACACTTTCTAGGAAAAAAAAAATTGGTGTGCAGCAGACTTTTGTCATTAGAGATCACTGAATATACGGATTTTATCAAATTATGTCTACTTTATAAATATGAAATCATAAACCCTTAATTCCTATCCATCAAGTATGAGCCTATTCAGCCTATCCTTTCCCACTCTTTCCCAAACAACCCAGTCTCCATCCCCACACATATTGATTTAAGTAGAAATTTTAGAAGGAATCAATCAGCAAACATTTGTTAAGTGCATAAAGTCAAATACTCTGCTAGGTACTAGGGATCCAGAGGCAAAGACAAAGCAAACTCTGTCCTCAAAGAGCTTCTATTTATTTTGGAGAAATGCCAAGCATGAGCATGCAAGAGCACACACACACACACACACACACACACACACACACACACACACACAACATCTAGAAAACTGGCACCAAGATAGGCAACTGCTGGACTGTCCTAAAATCTTAATTCTTACATTAAAACTACATAAAAATTTTTGGGATGCTGTAGTTTAGTATAACACATTAGAGACTTGGGGAATGTAGTAGAAATAATGCCAATGGGCTTATGCAAAATTATCTAATGACTTTAATTTAATTTTTTAAAAACACTGAGCATCATTTTAATGAAGAACTTTGGGACCAGAGTCTGGAAGACCTGCATTCAAATACGGCCTCAGATATTTCCTAGCTCTGTGACCTTGGGCAAGTCACTTAATTACTGTTTACCTCTGTTTCTTCAAATAAAAAATAGGCAAAATGAAAGCACCTCTCTCTGTGGCACAAAGGTATCCTCTAAATGCTAGCAATTTTAAATAATGCTAGTTTCACCTAAAATCAATTTTCACTTGTATTACCTTCACACCTATAATTTTATAACAACTGTGAAATAATCCTAACTTCCAAATCAAATATTACATTTAATTTGATAAAAAGACTGGATCAAAGGATAAGTTTTGTTTTTTAAATACTTTCTAAAGATTATTTGGCAGTAAGGTTATCTATACAGATTCCCTCCTTACTTTAATGGAAGAGTCCCAGGTGAACCACCCTGCAGTAGTAAGGGCTTAATAAACCTTTGATGAAAGAGAGGATGCAGATATTCCTTTATCCCCTCTATAAAGTTTTCGACAATGGCATTACCGATTGCTGAGTTATCCAGGACCTTCTTCCTTCTCCCTTTTTTTGTGTCAATTAATCAAAGAGATAATATTTGTTTTAAAAAATGTGTTTCACACACTGCCTAGAATATTGTAGTTGTTTATGGACCACAAAGAAGGAAAGGAGAGGAAGAGAAGGTGAGTACATGTATATAGAGTAACTACTATTTGCCCGGCTAGAGCCAACTCATAGCAGTGATTATTCCGATTTTGAAATTAGGCATCAAGTCAGAGCTTGATTTATTGTTTGTTGCTGTTCTAGACTTAAGAAAATGATGAAGAAAATGTTAATAATATAGAATAAATTTGTGTGTATTTTATGTATATATACACATTTGTACAAAATGTACATTATATATATATGTATATATATATATGCAATATATAGAGAAAAAGAGGGTAGGCAGGCTGTTAAACATTTTAAAGCTCAATATGGTCTATAACTATATAGGACACATTGCAAGGATCTCAGGATCATATAGCAAGGAATTAAAAGAGAAGATTAAAATGATGTGAATCCTTAAAATAATATTTTTATAGCACTATTCAGTTAGCAAAGTTCATTAACTCAGATCACTTGGCTTTAATATTTAATAGTGACAAAGTAGTTGTTGTCTTGCAATTTTTTTTCATGTTCAGTTTCCTATATCTAAAATCTATTTGATGAACATTCATTGTGATTTCTCTTTACTTTTTTTATGAATTTTTTGATATTTTGTGTCTACATTACCTTATATCAGTGATTCCCAAAGTGGGCGCCACCACCCCCTGGTGGGTGTTGCAGCGATCCAGTGGGGCGGTGATGGCCACAGGGGCATTTATCTTTCCTATTAGTTGCTATTAAAATTTCAAAAAAAATTAATTTCTAGGGGACTAAGAAATATTTTTTCTGAAAAGGGGGAGATAGGCCAAAAATGTTTGGGAACCACTACCTTATATTCTACCCTGTATCTCCTTATTCCCAAGTGTGTCTATTTAACAGCCATATTTTCAAAAGGGACGGAGGGGGGAATAATCAGTCAACCCAAAACATAGATTAAACAATCTGATTATATTTGCAGTGTTCCATGCCTTTGAACTCCCCTTCCCCTGTACACATACCTCTGCAAAGGAGTGTGGGAGTTGTCTTCTCATATCTCTTCTTTGGGGACAAATACATGCAAATAGGATCCAGTAGAGAGGGAGAGATTATATATTCATTCAGTGGTGTAGGAGAAAATGTTCAACAGCCAACTCTCTAGGGTGGGGGGTTGTACCCAGGATACACTTTTAAGTTTAACTTGCATTATTAACATTTTCCCATCGCTGTCTTAAGACGAGACAATAAAAACAACAAATCAAGCTCTGATTTATAATTTTGCTGATTTCTGAGGTATAAATGCTTACATTAAACTTTTTAAAAATGTTAATGTGGACCAGCTTTGGCATACCCAATCTGTCTCCTTTTCTACCTATATTGATATTTTTTTTAAAAAGCAGGATAGTTATTGCTAGTGCAAGTTATTGATACAAACAGGAGGGCATGGAATCAATGCTATATATTAAAGAATTAGCCTGAGTGAAGGTTATGGCTTTTCTTCTAGGTCTAAAGTAGGTTGGAATGCTGAGAAATATTGAAGGACCAGGAAAGAGAGTTGGGTGAGAAACCTTCTTTCTCTTCACTTCAACTTTCTTACCGTCAAAAAAATATTATTTGCTAGATTAATGTTGAGGTTTCTTTGACGTCTAACAGAAGAGGTGCTTCTGCCCTGGGAGGTAATTGAAAACAGATCTTCCTTTAACATTTCCCTTGTAATGTCATTAATACTCTCATAATAGTGCTCCAGTTATTCGGAAGTTAATTTTGTAGCCAAATCAGCCCTCCGGAATAGAAGGAAAGACCCAGAAATCAGGAAAGAGGCTCCTGAGCTCCAGAAAGGCAGCCACAAAATCCGTTTACTCCAGAAGGACCAGGCACTTGACTCCTCTGGCCACCACTTAAAGACTTATTGACTGATTTAACAGGTAATCCTTAAACAGGGTTATCTGGTTCTTCAGACCACAACAGATTAGAGGCAACCCCCCATCCTGTCACTAGCTATCAGAGGCAGGCAAAAGGGCATGAGGGGAGGGCACAGAACCAGATACAGAACTGGAGGGCTGTGTGAGAGAATCGACTTTAAATTTTAAGTATAGGCAAACGTACATTTAATTGGTTGTGTTTAAAGTTCATGGAATTATGAGTTATTTTAGAAAAAGAAGGTTCATAATGATGAGACTAAATCAAGAAGAAAGGCTTCTATCCTGTTCCTTAGTCCATGTGGAAGATGGCAGGTAAGTTTATGGTTTGGGGGAAAAATGCCTAAACAATAGTGAGGACGAGGCTTGGCACTTCAAGAGATCAGCTTGTTTGAAATCTTCAAAACCAAAGTAGAACCAGGAAAACAAGGGAAACAATGAGGTAAGTAAAAGCAACATTAAAAGGCAATGAACTGTGCTTAAAGGCAATGGGCAATGCTCCATGTTCATTCTAGAGGATACGTGATTAAATTTGCCTTAATTCTTTCCATGGGCTGGCAAAGGCTAAGTGTTGCATATTTTGTCAAAAGTAGTTTCTATTTTGGTGGATTTTGCTTGACAACTTTTTTTTTGGTGCCAAAAGAAGGGTCTGTCAGAAATAAGAAGCTTTCAAGGATGTCTTTTTATGGTTGTTTAGTTGTGTCTGACTTTGTGACACCATTGGGGTTTTCCAAGATACTGGAGAGGCTTACCATTTCTTCTCCAACTCATTTGTCAAATGTGGAAACTGAGGCAAACAGGAGTAAGTGACTTGCCCAGGGTCACACAGTGAGTAAGTGGTTGAGATCAGATTTGAATTCAAGTCTTCCTGTCTCTAAGCCTGGTTCTCTTTCCCCAATATCGTCTAGCTTCCTGTAAGAATGTCTGGTTTATATAAATGAATGAATGAAAAGATTTCAACGAAACAACATGGATATAAATACATTGATTAGGAGAAAAATAAGAAAGGAAAGGATATCAAATATGAAGTAAATTAGGAAAGATTTTGAATGAGGCAAAGGTGATATAATAGGAGAAGAGTAGAACTCTAAGGGACTTGTAAGGAGGGAGTATTTTCAAGGGATGGGGCAAATGCATATTGGTGGAAGTAGTAGAACTACTAACAAATATGCCAGTTGATGAAAATGTAGATTGTAGGAGCAAGACTAGTGTGTAATGTCTGGAAAGGAATGCTGGGAAAGGACTTGAGAGAATTAATTTCCATTTAGATGTTGCTACAGAGAAGTCCAGGGCATAGTTTGATACCATGCTGAGTAATAGTTATTCCCAGACTACATCAGAGACCTGAGACTTTTCTACCACTCAGATTATCCTCTTAGTCTAAATTTTTTTTAATTTTCATAGTGTTCTCAAACCTGGCACTTCTAGATTTAAATCACAGAAACAAAACATTTCTAGAAAGGAAAAGAAATAAACAGTAGATAACGACCACCAAGAGGTACCATATGTTTTCTGGAATCAAGTGCTTTGGTTAAAGAGGCAGAAGAGGGTCGAATGAATTCAAGAAAAAGTCATTCTTGTTTCCTCCAACAGAAGTTCCTCATGTTATAGTTATCATCAGTAACTATAGTCTACCTGATACACAAGTGTATGTTTTGTAAAATTACATTTAAATATGATATACCTAAAGACCAATGAGTCATTTTTTTTCAGTAATAGAATTATAGCAAATATATAAAACTATAACTTACAGATGCTATTTGGAGCCTGGCTGGCTTAGGATGGGAGAGCCTGGAAACAATAAATGAACCACAGTTACTCACTGTTGTCAGACAGTCTAATGATACCCTACCTAGAGAAGAGAGAAATGGGGCGAGCTTGAGTGACAATTAGAAGAAAATGAGACTTTTTGAAACTAGTCACTCAGTAGGATTCAGATATATTTTTCAATATCCAAGAGTCAATCTGTCCAGTTTGCCAGAAGTCAGCCTATGAATCAATTCTGTTTCTCCTCCTCTGGTTATTTTGCATGATACTGTAAGGCTCTCCATCCTTTCTTAGAAACTCTTCTGCAAAGAAATTGATTTTCTGATGGAAGATACTGAAGGATATCTTTAGCATTCGTGAAGGGACAACTAATTTAGCATTATCAGTAAGTTGGATGGCTGTTTTTTTTTTCTCCCAGCAGTAAACAAGAATTAAGCTGTCATTTATGCTGTTTCTGTTTCCCAAAATCCTTCACAGGGCTGTGGCACGATTCAACATCTTTCAAGCCAAGTTAGTCCTTATTCTGAGCTTACTTCTGTGTCTCCATCTGCATCTGTTGTCATGTTCTGAGACATCACACACTTTAGTATATGAATTAGGGTAGGCTTGTCTATACCTTTGTCCTTGTAGAGTGAGGGGACGAGTATGAGAATTATGCTCTATTGGAATAGGAGCCTCCCAGGTAAGGAAATTTCCCTCTACCAATGCAGATTGGAATCTTTTCTGCAATTTCTAGTTTTAGAGAATGGCCCGAGGCACTGGGTGTTTATGTGACTTGCCAAGTGTCACATAACCAGTGTAAGCCAGAGGCAAAATTTGAATCCAGGACTTGCTGGCTCTTGGGATGACTCTTTAGCATTATTATGCATTATTCTTCATGTATATGAATGGATATGTACACACGTATGCATATGCACATGTAGATAGATGCATGTTTGAATTCAGTTCTTGTGCTATTTTTTTTTCAAAATCTAAAATAGGTCACTTTAAGTAGTTTGTTTTCTCTTATTTACAGAAAGAATTTTAAAGTTTCCAGTTTAATGAAATACATCAAACTAAGGTGACTGATTAGGAATTTTAAAATAATTTCCCCCATCTCTCATTAGTTCTGATTGCTCCTTCAGAAAGTTGTTCATTAACTCTCCTAGTGAAATCAGACTCCCAAGGATGTTTTTCCTTTTTCCTAATTTATTATCACCCAGCTTTCCCCCTCTTAAAAAAAAAAAAAGTATTTCAAAACCTCTCCCTTTTTTGTTTTCCCCTCCTCATTTTTTTGACCTGCTTCATACTATTGGTATTTCAAAGAATTAGAAAGAGGTAAATATTAAAAACACAGTAAGTTGGGTAGATAATGGATTTTTACCTAAAAGCTGAACATAACCACGATTTTGAAAAATGGTTTCACTTGACTGAGAACACAGGGAGCCATAGAACTAGTGGATGTAAGATGTCATGGCAGGTAAACACAGCTACCATTTGCCTGGCCAAGACAGGTCAGTAGCAACCACATGGACATCAGATCTCTATCCAAGTGGGTCATATTGGATCAGTAAGGAGCCTGGCAAAATCTAAAAGGCTCACCTATATTTCTGCTTAGATACTAGATATTTAGGAGAATCTTTAGGTAACTGGAGACCAAAGAAGAATAGATACATGAAGAGTAGTTAGGATATTTATTGCCTATAGATTTGTAGGGACATGAGTCCTTTGGGAGATCTGGGTTTTATGTAGTAGTGCACTTTCCCCATTAATATTGTACATACATATGCTGGGATTCTGTACCTCACTTTTATAAGGGGAATTTTCTGTTGCTACTTAAGTAATCAGAGTACCATAGGTTTAAATCTAGAGGGACCTTAATGATCAACAAGTCCAATATCCTCATTTCATTGGTGAAGAAACAGATGCTTTAAGGTGACTTGGCTGAGATCAGGTAGGTATTAAGCTTCAGAAGTGGGAGAAAATATTCTTTTCACTGTGAAGAATAATGATTAGGTTTAAACCAACTCTGTCACTTCTTACCTTTATGACCTGGGGAAAGTTGCTTTCCTACTCCTTAGTTAACTCAACTGCAAAATGAACAGATTGGTGGCTCCCATCAAGGACACTTCTGTTCCAATCTCCAAGATGATGGACATCTAATACTGGATGAGATTTTGACTTCATTAAATACTTTGTCTTTGGATTACTTGTGTCCTTTGACTGATTAATAAAAGAAAACATATCCACTGGGGACTTATGAGCTATGGCTTTTTTTTTAAACCCTTACTGTCTATCTTAGAATCAATGGTATATATATTGTTTCCATGGCAGAAGAAGTAAAGTTAGGCAATAGGATTAAGTGACTTGACTAGGGTCACACAACTAGGAAGTGTCTGAGGTCAGATTTGAACCCAAGACACTTAATTGTCCCTGAGCTATGCCTGTTTGACTAAATGCCCAGAGTCATATATTACCTTAAGCCAATGGAAACCCTGAAATTTGCTTTTGTTTGTGTCTTGTCTCTTAACTAATGCGTAAGCTCTATGAGAACAGGAAGAATGTCCTACCCAAATCTGTTTTCCACCATGACCTTGCATAGTTTTCTATACATTGTATATAAATGATTAACATTGGGGGTAGCTGGGTGGCTCAGTGGATTAAGAGCTCTAGAGATGGGAGGTCCTGGGTTCAAATATGGCCTCAGACACTTCCTACCTGTGTGACCCTAGGCAAGTCACTTGACCCCCATTGCCTAGCCTTTACCACTCTTCTGCCTTGGAACCAATATATATATATAGATTGATTCTAAGACAGAAGGTAAGGGTTAAAAAAAAAGAAATGATTAATATTTAATTAATTCATTAAACATGATTAATGTTTGTTGGATTGGAGAGATACCTATGCAGAGAATGAAATATGAAACTTTCCTGACAAAGCATACTTTTCCTTTAATTCCTCCAGAATTCTCACTCTCTTCCAGTCCAGATCCAATGGAATTGGTGTACTTACTGTCTTCTCAATTCTTAGAAATATGTGACATGCATATACATGGGTGAGGAGCATAATTCTAGGGAAGCATTCAAGGGAAACAGGAAGGTTTATTTTTTTAACATATAGATTTAGTCTCATTTAATGGCATCAGCATTTTAATGATGTTGGGAGAACATTATGTCTGTGTTTGTAAATAAGAAGCACAAATGCCCAGCTCATTTAGTGGCCCATAAAAATCCAACCATAATTTCCCTAAATTAATCAGACAATTTGTGGATATATACTGATTAGATGCCATAGCTAATTAATTTAGTTCTTTCCTTTTACATATTTTATGCTTTTTAAAAATAATGGAAGCACGTAATTAAAATGCATTATCTTGAATTTAAAGTGTCTTCATAAATGGTCTGATAAATGGAGATGAGTGAGGAGGTTTTTGTCTATTCAGCAAATATTGCCCAAGGGTTCACTGGGCCACTCAGTCTTGGGATAGGATTGGGATGTCTTCTATTTTTCATGAGTTATGTCACTACCTACCTACGTGATTTCATTCTAGCTTCCCAACAACCTTAGGAGTCAGGCAGGGAAAATGTTAGTGTGAGTATGAGCCAGGGGAAAGAGCATTGGCTTTGGAAGCCACAACCACTGCTTGTATCTTTGCTACCTGATACCTCTGTGGCTTTAGGCAAGCCATTCTCTTCTTATTGGCCTCATTCTCCTCACCCGTAAAAAGGAGGGGTTTGGATTAGGTGACTTTTAAGGTCTCTTCTAGTTCTTTTTGTTTTAATTTGAATTTTTTTATTTAATTAATTACTTGAGAATATTTTTCCATGGTTACATGATTTATATTCTTTCCCTCCCCTCTTCCCATCCCCCTCCCATAGCCAACAAGAAATTCCACTGGGTTTTACGTGTGTCATTGATGATTCACTCATATTGCTTTTACAAATAAGAGTCATGGATTCTGTATTCTGTGATCACTGTAGTGATCACCTAGTCTAGTCCTGTCAGGTTCACAGATAAGGAAACTGAGGTTAAGAGAGCTTGTGTCCCTTATCCAAGGACATACAGGTAATGAGGGACAAAGACAGGACTTGAACTCTACTCCTCTGGCACAAATCACATAAGATCTATCTACAAAGTAGAAGAAGGAGGCTTTGAAGTCAAATGCTCTGTTTCCAGATTTTGTCAAAAAAGACTTAGCAAGGCTGTTGGACTCTCCCAAGGCCAGGCATCTCGGTGAAATAAAATATTCATTAGTCCTTGGCTTCCTCCCAAGTTTCCCTGCTTATTACACCATACTGTGGCAATATCATTTTGCACGGTTTCTTATATTTTCTTCTATTCATTGCCATAATTATAACATGGACAGCTAGATGGTACTGTGAGGACTGAAAAGAAAAACTACCTGATTCTCTGATCTCTTTATAAAACTTTTTTAAAGAAAAGAAAACAAAAAATCACGGCAGTTCTCCAGCTGAAATTAACTAGAGCCCCAGAGAAGAGAAGAAGAACCCTTCTCAGATTCAAAGGCCCCTCCCAGGTGCAGGATTGGTCCTTATTTAGACCAATCTTGTTCCTGGAAGTAATGGGCGTGACCTATACTCTGCATGGGATTGGTCCAATTCAGGACCAATCCCATGTCAGGAAATAGGGAAGGCGGTGGTCCTTCCCCTATCATGAGACTGGTCTACTAAAGACCAATCCCACACCAGGAAGTAGAGGGGTGGGACCTCTGAGGCATGCTGGGAGAAGTAGTTTCCCCACATGCACAATCTTTTAAAACCCACAGTACAGTGGATGAAGTACTGGGATTAGAGTCAGGAAAATCTGAGCTTTAGATGCTTAGTAGCCACATGACCCTGGATAAGTCACTTAACCTTAATTTGTCTCAATTCCTCATCTGTAAAATGGAAACATACTAGAGAAGGAAATGGCAAACCATTCTAGTATGTTTGACAAGAAAACCCAATGGACACAAATTCCATGGGATCATGTAGAGTCCAGATGCCACTGAATGAAAACAACATTTATAACTTTCATGTCTCATCGTTCTCCTGCAGGATTCATCCATGGATTCACTTACAATACTCAGACCATCTATTATCAATTACCTTCTATTTAGTACTTGTAAAAATGGCTGGAGCTGCATGTCTCTATCTATAAAACTAGATAATTAGCTTGCTGTAGACAGCACTTTGTATTTCATAGGGTCACAGGTTTAGAGCTTAGAAATCATCAAGTCCATCCACATTATTATATTAATGATGAAACCCAACAACCAGGGCAGGTGGATTCAAATTCTGCTCAGGAATTTGTAGGATTCCTTTAACTCCTCAGTGCCTCAAGGCAGCCCTAAAAGGCTTAATCACAAAGAAAATGTTAAGCTGCACTGACAGAGGGTTTTCTGTCCTGCAAATGAAGTCACCAGTCCTGCCCCCATCCTATTTCATAATATCCCCTCTTCACCCACTCCATATTCCAATCAAACTGACCTTCTGGTAATTTCCTGTTTTTTACCCAATATCTTTTAATCTAGTGTCTTTGTACAGATCGTTTCCCTTTTCCTATACATCTTTCCCTTCAGAATTTTTGTTTTCCCGTTTTAAAAAAATTGTGCAAACTGGATAGAAGGAAGCAGAGAAAGAAACAGAAAAAAACCAGGATAGGTTTGAAAGAAACATGTTTAATTTATTACATGCTAAAAAGCTAGATATGAGTATTAATAAATTATTATTTTCATTTGTATTTGATTTTTCCCTAATTATATATATAAAACAGTGTACAACATTTTTCTAAGAATATTAAGACTCGAATTCTCTCCCTCCCTCCCTTCCTTGATTTAATCCCCCACCCCCTTGAGATAGTAAGCAATTTCATATAGGTTTTACATGTGTAATCATGTAAAAACAGTTTTTCCATATTAATCCTTTTGTAGAAGGAAACTCAAATGAAGAAAAAAGGAAACTGAAAAAAGATTACTTTGGTCTGGATTCCAACTCAGTTCTTTTATTTTTTTTTTGAGGTAGATATGTCTTTTCATGAGTCCTTTGAGATAATTTTTGAACATATGTTATATGAGATCAATTTTTGATCAAAATTATATGAGAGAATTTTATTCCCAGTTGTTCATTGTAAAGGATATACTGTACAACATTCTCTTGGTTCTGATTATTTCATTCTGCTTCAATTCATGTAAGTCTTTCCAGATTTTTCTAAGCTCCTTCTGTTTGTAATTGTTACAGAACAATGATATTACCTTATAATCATATACTATAACTTACCCAGCCATTTATCAGTTGATGGAAATTCCCTCATTTTCCAAATCTTTGTCCTTCTAAAAAGAACTCCTTTAAATATCTTTGCATATGTAGATCCTTCACCCCCCTTTTTTATCTTTGGGATACAAACCAAGTGATGGTCAAAGGGTATATACTATTTTATAGCCTTTTTGACATGTGATAATAAATTATTAAAATTATACATGACTTCACAAATAACCCTACTTTTCCTGTTTTAATTTTACATAGAAATAATATTTTGTGGCTGTCAACCAAATGTAACGTTTTAAAATTGACTACCTCCTTCAGGTTTTGAATTTGATGCCACCTGTTGGTGAAATCTTAGTCAAAAAATACTTAATAAGTCCTACTGTGTCCTAGATACTGTGCTAAGCATTAGGGATATATGGAAGGGTAAGGGAATTAATGCCATCTCCCTCTTGCATATTCTTTGTAAATTATCCTTATATAGATTGTGCTCTTACAATGGAAAGTAAGTACCGTGAGGGAAGATGATATTTAATAAAAGCTGAATTTAGGTAAGAGCAGTCATGGAGTATACCATTTGATAAATAATGTCTCTGATAAGGACCAATTGTAGAGTATAGCATTTGATAGACGGTGTCCTTGCCTAGGACCAGTCATGGATCGCACCATTTGATGAATCCTGTCCTTAAATTGTAATATAGAAAATCATACTGCCATATTTTCATGGGGCAAGTTGGCAGTTTGCCCTAGTTAAAATATAGAACTTGGCATGAGCCAGGGAGCAGGTGGCACCTGGCAGTTGGAGCCAGATATTCATTAGTCCTTGGCTGGGTAGCTCAGTGGATGGAGAGCCAGGCCTAGAGACAGGAGGTCCTAGGTTCAAATCCAGCCTCAGACACTTCCCAGCTGTGTGACCCTGGGCAAGTCACTTGATCCCCATTGCCCACCCTTACCATTCTTCCACCTATAAGTCAATAAACAGAAGTTAAGGGTTTAAAAAAAAACAAAACAAAACACTGAGTACCTGATAGGGAGTTAGATTCAAGGAAGACTAGAAAGGTGGGAAGAATGTTGTGAAAAGTTTTAGATACCAAATAATTGCAAGATCCTGAAAGTCATAGGAGGGCACTGGAAGTGATGGAGGCACAGAGATGGCAGTGAGGATGATACAATCCTATCGGCAATTTAGGAAACTGATTTGAACATCTTCATGAGAATTCACTAGTTGGGGAAATATTTGAGGCCGGGAGAAAAATCCAAAGTCTGTTATAATAATCTTGGCGAGATGATGAGAGACTGCAGCAGAATGGTGGCTAGGTGAGTGGACGAGAGAAGAGGGGAGAGTCTATAGAAGAGAGATTGCAAAGATAGAAATAACAAGCCTTGATAGTATTTAGATATATGCTGTGAGTGCAGGAAAAGATCGAAGGATGATGGTGGGTTTGCAAGAGATTGGTGATGCCCTCCAAAGGAATTGGGAGGTTTGGAAGGAGGAGTATTTGGAGAGAAAGAAAGTGAATTCTGATTGGGGCATGTTGAATTGGAGATGCCTATGACACTTTTCATTTCAGATATCCTAAAAGTAATTGTTGATCCCTGGATCTCAGTATAAAAGTTAGGTCTACATCTAAAAATCTCAGAGCTGTCCGCATAAATACCATAAATGAGCCCATGATTGCTGCCAAGATTACCAAAGGACACAGAATACAGAGAGTAGACAAAATGGTCCAGGATAGAGTCTTGGGGGACACCCATGGTTAATGTTGGGGAATGAAAATTTCACCAGAAACTGAGGAAGAAAACCAAGACAGCAGCATCAGAGGAGACATTCAAAAAGAGAATAATCATTGTCGTTCATTCATTTCATTTGTGTTTGAATCTTTGTGACCCCGTTTTGCGTTTTTCTTGGCAAAGATGCTGGAGTAGTTTGCCATTTCCTTCTTAAAATTTAACAGATAAGGAAACTGAGGCAAACAGAGTAAAGTGATTTACTCAGAGTCACACAGCTAGTCAGTGAATGAGGCTGGATTTGGATGCAGGTTATCCACTTAGGACATTTAGCTGCCCTAAGAGGACAGTAGCTGACCTTAATTATTTAGTTCACTGGCTTTCCCTCCCATTACACCATGGGGCTCAGCACCATTTTGTTTCCCATTTCAGCCACTGCACCTAACCTCGTTCTGTGCCTACAAATTATCCTTCCCAAGTCAGCCAGCAATGCTGTCATTATATGGTGTTACAGATTCCTGTTGTAAAGGGATTCAAGGGAGACCAGGTTAGAGAAAGGGGAAGGATTACCACAAATGCTTTCACTATCTTTCAAGAGACACTCCAAGTGTAAGCTCTGCTGCGAGTTGGCCAGGAATATTTTTTTAATGAAGAACAGTATTATTATTTCATATTGGAAACTTAATTTTCTCAGACTTACCATGGAAAGCCTTTATAAATCCATTTTTTTTCCTCCCTGAGTGGCTGAAAGCTCATTTGAAAAATTCAGACATAATATAAAAGAAGAAAATGGAAATGTAGATCATGATGCCTATGCTGAGTTGAGATTTTCTTTCAAAACTGAATCTGGGACTGACTTCGAATCTTTATTTTGTAATAATTATACCTGACATTTACTCAGTCCTTGGAGGTTTGCAAAGCACTTTCCCTCCCATCATCCCATCCACTTCTCATGGCTATATTATGAGATAGGTACTACAGAATTAATAATCCCCACTATATAGTTGAGAAACTAAGATTTTGAGTGGTTAAATAATTTGTCCTAAGCCTCAGATATTATGCCTCAGATGAAGGATTCAAACTTAGTTCTTTCACGACATTAAGTCATAGATCTTAGATATTATCTTCTTCCCTGCCCCCTACTTTATTTTTGGGGAGGGGGTGCTGTGGGAAAGGCTTGAAAGTGTTACTACTTCTATAGATAACTTGGAATACGAGTGTTCTATTTGGTTATTACTATACAGTTTTTTAATGAGGATAACTTACAAATCCTGTCCTCACAATTTTTACTTATTCCATCAATATTTATTACCATAAATATTATGGTAGTGATTACTACTTTTGTTGTTATTTTAAATATCATGTCCAAAAAATTACAGTGCTCTGATAATTAAAGTTTAAAATGATAAACCGAAGGCATCAATGGTACCTTTGCAATGATCAGAGAAGATAAATTATATTAAGACTGAAATCAGAGCTTGAAGGGTCCCTAGGGCCCATCCAATCCAATCCCCTCAATTTTTCAGATAAACACATTTCAACCAGTAAATGCATGTGAATTATCTAAGGTCACACAGTAGTATATAGTAGAAGTAGGAACCAAGTCAGATCCTCTGACACCAAGTCAAGGACTTTCCACCCAGGACAACATTATTTCACTATATTGTAATACTTTCAACTTAGGGAACATTTTTATCTGTTGACCAGAGTATCTATTAAACTCTGTTTAGTGTTTTAAGCTCCCACTACCAATACCTACCAGATAATAAGAGTTTGTTATAATTTTGAGCATATAGAAATTACCCCAGGTAAGAAATAACTTCAAATGTCCAAAACAGAAGGGATCATATCAAAATACTTCTTTAACCTGAAACATGAAGTAGGAAATTAATGTATATATAACAACTATATTATAATAGGGGTATGGTTTGTTGTTTTTAGTTGTCCAACTTTTTTTTATCTATTTGGAATTTTCTTGGCAGAGATACTGGAATAATTTGCCATTTCCTTCTCCAGCTCATTTTACAGATGAAAAAACTGAGGCCAACAGGGTGAAGTGTCTTGACCAGGGTCACAAAGTGTATCAGGACAGATTTGAACTCAAGAAGATGAGTCAGCCTTGACTCTAGATCCAACACTCTATCCATAACACCACCTAGCTTCCCTCAGTGGCATAATTTTACTTGATTTCCTTCTCTTTGGTTTTGAGAATTTATTTTTATTCATTATTTTTATTTTTTAGAAAAATTTTCCATGGTTACATGATTCATTTTCGTTCTCTCCCCCCAAGCCAACCTCCCCCCACCCATAACCGATGTGCATTTCCATTAGGTTTTACATGTGTCATTGATCAAGACCTATTTCCATATTATTGATAGTTGCACTGGGGTGGTCGTTTAGAGTCTACATCCCAAATCATATCCCCATTGTCCCGTGTGTTCAAGCAATTGCTTTTCTTCTGTGTTTCCGCTCCTGCAGTTCTTTCTCTGGTTGTGGATAGCTTCTTTCTCATAAGTCCCTCAAAGTTGTCCTGGGTCATTGCATTGCTGCTAGTAGAGAAGTCAATATTATAACAGTGTATCCGTCTCTTGAGAAATTTTTTAAGTGAAAAAGTTTAAAGTTTCTCACAATTGTTCAAAGCCCCCAGTTAGGATAATACCTAATATCTACAGAAAAGTTTGGCTCCAGAGCTAATCTTATATTTATGTGTTGCTAGTTAAACCTTGTCCTCTTCGTGGTTGAGGCAAGTTTAATTTACTGAGAACCTTTGGGGCATTATGTTTTATTATGTGATGTTTGTTATGTTAGGCTGTGTTGTGTTGTATTGTGCTGTGCTGTACTGTATTGTATTGTAGTGTTTGTGGATAGAAAAGGAGAGAAGTTAGGGAAAAAGTTTACTTTTGCTTAAATTTTCCATCAACTTGAGTCTTCCCTTCTAAAGTGACACTGACTCTCTTCTGTATCTCTCTTCTTTGCTATAACTCTGTCATCCCTTTGCTCCATCCATGCTCCAGCCTTGAATCCAGACATTCAGAATCTCTTTTCCTGATTTTAATTAGTTTCCCCCATTTATACAACTTGCTTGGGTTGTGCTAGTTTCACATAATGCCTTCAAATAATTCTAAAAGTTGTGTAGACCCTCTATGTCTTCAGTTCTGATTGGTTGATTCAATCAAAAAAATGTTTCTGCCTAATAAAGACACCGGAGCCATTTAGGGAGGTTTCAACTCTAACCTGACATATTTGCCTAAATAAATCAAACAAAATTGAATGCCTATTATTTTTTCTGAATTTAAATCATTATACAGAAGAACAAAAAAGACTTAAACTGAGAAGAGTAAAGAGACTTTGTTTCTGTTTCTAGTTCATTATTTTAATTTCAGAAAGTCTTATGGTTTATTATTTTATTACTTGTATAATTATTTTAGTATTTAATATGCCTCATCTGTACAACAGGGATATAACTAACAATGAAGATCACTGGTTTTTGACTGTGTTGTATGAGTGTACCAAATGCTAACCTGATTTACTAAAAACTAGTAATTATATAGGTTGTTCCCAAAATATTCATGTAATTTTAGTTATTAAAACTATTAAAGATAAAAAATACTCTTACGTCTTTATGGATACTCTGGCTGGCAAATTTTGGAAATTATTTCCTATAGGACCGTGTTGGCAAACCTGTAGCACACATGCCAGAGTAGGGCACTCAATGCCTTCTCTGTGAGCACGCCAACTCTCGCCCCCGCACAGAATTTGCCAGATTTCATTACCGAAAACTAGAAGGATGTGAGGTGGGACTGCTCCCCTCCCCATCTCCATGCAGTTTGCACTTTGGGCATCTGGTTTCTAAAAGTTTGGCATCACTACTATAGGCTGTTTCATTTGATCTTTACAGCAACCATGTGAATTAGGTGCTATTATCATGCCCACATCAGAAAATTGAGATTAAGAGAAATTAAGGGATTTGGCCAACATCACACAAGTACTACTGAGGCAAGATTCAAACTCAGCTTTTCTCAATTCCCCTTCAAATCCTCTATTCACTATGACTTCTAGCTCTTCTACTTACTTGGATCTGTAGCTCATCTCTAAGAACTCTTCTGGATCCTAATAATTTGAATCTGAATGTCTAATTAATTTTCTGTCATTTTCATTTATGAAGTATAATTTCAGATTGTTGTTCAGTCATTTTCAGAAGAGTCCAATTGTTGGTGACCCCAACTGGAGTTTTCTTGGCAAATAGATTGAAATGGCTTGACATTTCCTTCTCTAGATCATTTGATAGATGAGGAAATTGAGGCAAACAGGGTGAAGTGATTAATCATAGTTACACAATTAAGTTTCTGAGGCCAGATTTGAATTCTGGAAAATTAGTCTTCCTAACTGTAAGCCCCAGGTCTCTATCCACTTTACCAAATTTAAGGAGAATTTTCATATACACAATATATTAAAAAAATCATGTGGGTTCAGTTAAAGCAAGCATCATATATAAAAAGGGCAACTTCAATAACATAATATTGAATTGGGTTTTAAAATTTGTAAATAGATCTAGAAAGGTATTAAATTAAAAACACAATTATTACTCCCTGGGATATTTGGTATTCTTTTGCTTTTAAAAATATTTATTGTAATTTAAATTTTTATAATTGATAAAAATATTTTATTTCTTCCCCACCAACCATTCCCATTGAAAAAGAAACAAAAATCAAACCCTTAAAAGAAATATGCAAAACATGTTCCCACATTGGCCATACAATTCATCATTGGTCTTCTGAAATCATGATTGGTCAATTGTCTTGATTAGGGTTTTTAAGTCTGTTAGTGTTCTTTGTCTCTACTGTCACCATTGCTATTGTTTAAATTGATCCTCTGCTAATGCACAATTTACTGTGTATCAGTTCATATAAGCTTTCCAGTCACATTCATATATTGTAATTTATTTAGCCATTCCTAAATTAATGAGAGTGTCATAGTTTTCAATTCCTTGTCACCACAACAAAAAGAGCTACCATGTTATTTCTATTTATGATTCCCTTTTTTCTTGCTTTAATTTCTTTAGGATCATAGTTGTAATTTTACGGGATTAACAAATTTGCCCAGTTTAAACACTGGGAGAAGGGAATGATGTTTCAAGTTGCTTCTTAAATTATTAGGTCAGTTCACAGTTCTATCCTTAGTGCATTTATATATCCATTTTTTTACTACTATAGCATTAGTCATTTTTCTTTCTGAAACTTTGCTAAGTCTCTAAAATAGAACCTCAGAATTGCTTTTAATTTATATTTTCAATTGTTAATGATTTAGAACATTTTTAATAACTATTGATAGCTTGGATCTCTTTATCTGAAAACTGCCCATTCATATCTTGACCAATTTTTAATTGGAAAATGGCTCTTAGACTTATAAAATTTGAATTAGGTCCCTTTGTATATTAGTGATGAGACTTTTCTCAGAGAAAACTTGATTGCTATTTCTTTGCAAACATATGGTACTTCAATTGGCTGCTAATGTCTCATGGAAAGTAAAGAATTTAGAAGACTTAATTGAGTTATAGTGTCATTTTAATGCCTTCACTGAATTGGCCAGTTGATTTTCATTAACATTAAACAAACTGAATGCATTCCATGTATACTAAATTATTTCAGACCTCTTAAGAAGACTCATTGTATTTGACTAAAGTTTCCCTTCTTTTTGCCTTATTTAAATGCTACCTGATTGATTTATGGCTGAGGAACAAGCTCTTCATGTCTCCAAGTTTCCTTTTGGATGTCTGCCATAGTTATTCTTTCTGAATGTCTTTTCATTCATTCTTTAAAAAAAAGCTTATTGATATCTCATGTTTTGTTCATTCCCAGTCTTCTATTGAATCCTTTCGATGAAAAAAAAACAATAATCAAAATTGAACACCAGATTGTCTGCATGTGTATTGTTCTATGTTTGTAATCTCCCACTTCTCTAGTGAGAAGAGGAAGGTTTGCTTCATTTTGTAGACGGTGATCAAGAATGGTGATTGTAATTTTTTCTGTTTGATTCTCTTCTACCATTGACTATGTTTATGTTACTGTAATTATTGTTAATGGTGTTCTCCTTTTTGCTTTAGTATATATTAGTTCATCTGCATTTTCCCATGTTTTCCAGAAGTCCTTAATATTATTGTTTCTTATAAATTAGTAATACTCTAGGAAGTCAGGTGGCAGACAGAATATAAAATTGAATCTGAAATCAGGAAAACCTGAGTTTAAAGGCTATCCCAAATACTTTCTAACTGTGTAACTTTAGGAAAGTCACTTTATCTGTCTGCCTCATTTTTTCTTAATCTCTAAAATTGAAGGTTGGCCTCAATGTTCTCTAAAACTCCTTTCAACTCTAAATTTGTGATTCTATAAGTCAGAAAGTGTCTAGAAAGAGATGACCAGCTTGTTGATAGTCTTGGAATCCATTTTACATATCAAGAATTTATAGGAACTGGAGATGTTTTCTTTGGGGAACACGATGGCTATCTTCAAATATTTTAAGACACATTAAACTGTTCTGTTAGCTTTAAAGAATTAAGAACAAAGGATGGAAATTGTATAAAAACAAGAACACAGAAGGGAAATCACACAGAGGAACAGTTAGTTTTGCTGTCTGAAAAATTACTAACAGTTAAATCTGTTCAAAAGAAGATAAGGCTGTCAGTCCCCAGAGTTTATGAGGTCCATCACTGAAGGTTTTCATTCAGAGACTGATTGACTACTTGTAGAGTGTGTTATCTTGGGGATTCCTTTTCAGGTATCAAATAGATGAGGTAGCTAGTGATATCTTTTCAAACTCCAAAATTTCCAGATTCTATGATTGTAACAAATCTATCCTGTTCAGAGAGAGCTCTATTGTCTGTCTTTCTACGCAGTTTTTAACTACTTTAGTGCCACCTTCAGACACACTGGATATATAACCTTTAACAAGTCATCTAAGTTCACCAGATCTCAATTTCTTCATCTGTAAAAAAGAAGAGATTGAACTCTGACTTCCCCGGTCCTTTCCAACTCTAAATCTGTGAGCCTGTATGAGATGTTGCTAGGATGGAATTGATGAGAAATGACAACTGATTTAGATGTGGCAGGTGAGGGTACAAGAAAAGTCAAGGATGAGTCCAAGGTCAAAACTCTCAAACCCAATGGTAGAGACCTACAGGTTCCAATATGTATAGAATTTTGGTTTTAAGTGATTCTCATAATTATTAAATGTGACACAAAAATGTGAGCAACAGGAAAAGATTTCAGTTCTGCCTAGGCAGATCAAGGTGGGATAATGGCCACATATATTCCACTAGAGATAATACAATCATTCCTGAGGCTAATCACTTTTCCAAATATCTGAGAAACATTTTATGGCACCTGAGTCCATTTGCCATGCTACTATTATTTTTCCATTGAGAATTCCTCAGGGGTAGATGTGCGAAATGCTCAGTGACTTAACTAGATCCACCAAGTGCTGACTCTTTCCCCAGTTCTGACCTAGATGCCAGTAGGATGGATTACCAACCTCCAAATGCCTGCAAAATTGTGCATTAGAATTGAAAAATAACCAAAAAACTTTAGCTAATAAAGTTAAGCCAAGATGTTGGGTTCTGAGCAATACTTCTACATAGAAGTGTGGTTAGTTTTGAGTATTCAGTTGTGCATTTATTGTAGCAACTGAATTTCATAAGTTTTAAGAATTTTTGAACTAAATGTTGAGAATCTGCCATTAAGAATGGTGGAAGAAAGAAGTTGGTATCTGTGGATCAGTTTGGTTTATGTGAAGGATGTACCTCTATGAAACCATGGAAGGGAGAATATGAAACCTCATTGACCTAGGACTAATTCTATTTTTCATTTTCAATAAAATCAGATTTTTCTTCCACATAATTTCTTCTTACACATCATATTATTAGTCATGACTTGAGTTTATAGATTATTTGGAATAATAAATTTGACATGATATAAAATTTGAAATTCTGTTGTAGTATAGTAGAGAAAGAGTCTTGCATTTATAGTCACAAGAGTCTGGTTTTAAATCTAGGTCATGACATATAGTCCCTGTGTGGTAAGCAAAGTCACTTATCTCAATTATTCTCTTTTTGTTTCCTAATCAGTAAAATTATATGACCGGATCAGCCATTTAAACACAGAGAACCATATATTTTTCACCTCTAAAAATGAAAGGGTCCAAGTAGGTGAACTCTGATGTGTTTTCTACCCCCAAATTTGTAATCCTATGAAATGGCTGAGGGTATTTTAGAAATAATGAATAGGTCTCTTTTTTTTAATATACCCAAATTGACTTTGGCCCCTTTTAGAAGCAATGCTTCACTAGTATATCAATTCCCATTGTTATATTTGGCCAATGTAAATTTGGGTTCCTGAAGGAGCCATTTGGTCATTTAATCCAATTGGACAAACATTTCTTGAGTGCCTCCTGTGAGTAGAGACCATCCATTGCTTTATTTAATGAGGAAGCTGAAGAGATAAATAAATGGCCCTAGCATTCAATTTTCTGAATATCTAGGAGAGGAAAAAAATAAGACATGTATAAACCAGTAGTGCGCCATTATAGGTGTACTGATCATTGGGGATGATGGACTTCAGTAGCTTTTCTCAAATCATTACTGTGTGTTGAGTAAACAAGATAGAGTTTTAAAATTGCCTGGATGCATGGAAGAGGCCCTGTGGAGCCATTGGGTGTTTTGTGTTGGTAATTAGCATGATTTTTTTAGAGTCCCTAAATACATATTTACTTAATCCATTTTTTTAACATTCCAAATGTCTAATTTACACTGCATACTGGAAAAGTCTCTTTAGACACAGAGTCACTGGAGTATTTTTGTATCCTTTAGGATCTAATTCCTTCTAAAGTAATAAAGGACTAACCCTAATAGCCAACCCATAACCATATTTTTTTGGCTGGCAAATGTCCCATTGACCATGAGTGATTAAATGGTACTGCTTTTATTGAATGCCAATGGTGCTATTGGGTCCAGTTTTCCATAGCTTATTAGTTTATTCACATATGAATGATCCCAATGGGAATATATTATGTAACTCTCTTTTAGAAGAACCAGTCTTTTCTTCTGAACTGTTTTCTTAATGGCTAAATTTTCAAATAAAGTCAGGGTTTTTGTTTTTTGGCTTCTTTTTTTCTATTTTTACTCATATTAGAATTGCCTTAATTTCTTAGGGACAGTGTGATGTAATAGGCACTGGGTTAAACTTTGAGTCTGGAGATTTGTTAGAATTCTAACTTAGCTGTGATCATGAGACCATCAACTGAAAACTGAATGTAATATTATTAATTATTCAATCAACATACACATTTTTTTTTTAAAAAAAAGCTGTACTGAATTCTAGGCTCCTTAGGTTCTAAGGAATACAAAGACAAAAGAAAAACCTGACATAAAGGGGCTTGCATTCTATTAGAGGAGGCAATTTGTGCATACATATGTACAAAAACCAAAACAAAAACCTGATCTTCTAATGGGGAGGGAGGGAGGAGAAAATGAGAGGGGAGAACCCATGGAATAAAGCATGTGCAAAGCTGCCAATATAGCTGTTCCAATTTTTAAAGATAGAGGCTATCAAGAAAAATCTATTTATTTGACAAATAAAGAATCTGAGGCCTAAAGAGGGAGGGTAAGGTACTTGTTCAGAAACATAATTCCTAATTCTTTGACTCCCTTTTGGAGCCCCATTTCATGTATCAGTGAAATGTAGCTAAGACTAACACTATCTACCTGTGAAGGCTATGAGGAAATAAAAACACCTTTATAAACTTAAGGCACTTTAGAAATGAGGATCACTCTGTGTATAGGATTATTTTATTTAATTATCTAACACAATTTTATGATATTAAAAAAATCAATTTATACAGCCCCTTTTGGTATTCAAAAGCAACAAGGTGGTCAAACCTTCCTGACTTGCTTATGGTTAGTTGTTGTCCATCATACTCCAAGAGGACAAAAATGACATCATTATGTTGGAGTTAAATCACAGTGTGTCTGACTCTAGCTGATCAAAGAGCTGGTATGAATTCTTGGGATGGAGATGTCTCTAAATTTGTTCATCTCACCTATCAATGTCCTTGCTAACAGACTTTGCTTAAATCTAGTAAGGGATACTTTAACATTTAAATTAGTGAAAATTTTTGAGAATTCTGCTTCTATCTTAATAAAATCATGAATCTTGATAAAGAAGGGACCTTAGAGTCCATCTTAAACAGCCCTTTCATTTTTACAAGTGAGAGACTGAGGCAAGGTCAGGTTATGTGATTTGCTCAAGGTAAGATACAGAGTAATTTTCTGGGACAAAATTTGAATCCAGAGTTTCCCTGATTCTAAGACTCATACTCTCTCCATTTTACCCATCAATACATTATCAATAGCTTGTCTAGTATTACCCTAGTTGAGATTCAGATCATTTCTCACCAGGATTACTGTATGAACCTTTAACTAGCCTCTCTCTCATTTTTTTTTTCATTCTAGTACATTCTAAACAATACTGTCAGATTAATAGAGAACAACTTTAATGATGTCATTTCCCTACTTAAACCATTTTAGTGGTTCCCTGTATAATTGGAAATCTTGTACCTTTGAACTACATTACCCAGGAGCCCACTGGCTTCCTGTCATTATGTGCTGACATAGATAGGAGATAAATTTGGTGGATTTCCATGTCTAGTGCTCTTCTCTTGCTATGAGGGCAGCTGTGAATGAGGGACCTTTGAGCAGGTAGATTAGCCATGGGCATGTGTTTTTATTTTTTAGATGATTACCTTTTTATTCCTTTACTTCTAGTGATTATTAATAAATCTTATAAAATACAATATTTGAAGTTATTGTTTATTAATTTAAATTTTTACATTAATGGCAGCCACAAAGCCTGATTCATATCTTTTTCCACACCATCCAAACTACCTATAATTGCTTCCTTTTTGCCCATTTCCCAAACAATGAAAATCCTGCCCATCTTCCAAGCAACAGATCCATAAAGTTGCAGCTGTTTACTCTTTCTAGGGGTGATCTCTCCTACCTCCAAATTCACAGAACTCCTTGAGCATATCTTTCTAACACCACAGTCTGCCTTTTAGTTATTTGTACATGTCTTTTATCTCCTTGTCTAGATTATAAACTCCTGAGCCTGCCAGCTCATTTGTTTTCGAATCCCCAACAATGGCTAGCACCATATCTTATACTGAATTGATGTGAAATAGATATGTACTATGTAAATGTATGAATTTGTAAGAGATTTGTTTATCCCTGGGAAAAGTAGGACTTATTAAAATAGTGTAAATATGGAGCACCTTGTCTCTCAAAGTAATATTACTTGGAAATGAAACCTCAAAAAAAAAAGTCTCCTGGGACAGGAAATCAAGACCTGAGTTGAGTTAATCTTCAGTCTGACTCACTTAGGCTTATATAAGAAGACCTACTTGTACTTACCCATTAAGAAGGCACCATATTTTGACAGGTTGATTTAGGCTGTATTTTTGGAATAAATGTGGCTTAATTTTCAGAATACAGTTTATTAGATAAAGTGCCCCCCTTTCTCGTGTTAGTCAGAAAAGACTTAATGAAAATTTGAGCATATGCAAATGTCAGGATTCAATATGAACTGTGAGATTGCTGACAAAGGTGACCTTACATTTTCTGGAAAGAGAAGAGGCAGGAAACAATTCCCTGAATTCAGTTCAACTCCACAAAGACACAGAGTGTAAAAAAATAACAAAAAACCACTGAATTTTGAGTCAGAAACTTTTTTTCTCCCATTGCTTGGGCTCATGGCATTATCCTCTAGACCCTGAGTCAATTTCCTCATATGTAAAACAAGAGCATTTGATGAAATCTAACCTCTCAAGCCCTTTCTGGCTCGCAAGTGATGACAGAAAATACTTACTGTGTGCAGAATATTGGGCTAGGCTTTAGGGATAAAAGAAGCTAAACACCTCCAGGCTTTTTAGGTGTTGACAGTGTAATGGTATGTGTGTATGTGTGTGTGTGGAAACAACATGGTATGTAAACATATCTAGAACAACAAAACGTGTGTGTGTGTGTGTGTGTGTGTGTGTGTGTGTGTGTACACAGAGATCAATACAGAGAAATTCAAAGATTAAAAGAAAACTAATAATTGCTTGTGAGAAAGAAGGTTAGGAAAGACAGTGATTTCAGGGGCATTTGAGCTGTGTTTTGTAAGAAGCTAGGAATTCTAAGAAAAAGAGGGAGGAGGCAGTGCATTACAATAGGTAAGGTAGGGAGATGATTTGCTGCACAGAACTCTGGCCTTGGAATCAAGAAAGTCTGAGTTCAAGACTTAACCCAGATATTTAATAGTTGTATGACTGGGAAGTCCCCGGTTCTCTCAGGCTCTGTTTTCATATCTATTAAATGAGAGAAGTGACCTGATGACCTCTAAGAAACATACTAAGATGTTCTGATCTATATAAAGGCAAAGGGATGAAAGATCAAATTTTATGTGTGGGTAACAGAAGAGTAGACCAGTTTGACTAATCCCAGTAAGTACATGATGAGAAATAACAAGAAATCACATAGTTATTTAAATTTCCTTTAAATAAATTGAAGAAATCCCTTGGGTCTTTAACACCTGCAAAGTGGCTCATCTTAATTTTGGACAGCTTAATTAGTTATCAATGAGATGAGGTAGAATAAAGGAAATGACTAGTATGAGACCATTTTTATTCTGTGAGATCCACAGGGATCAATGGGATCAGGATGGATTTAGAAGTCAACTCTGCCACTCATTGCATGTAAAAACCTGAAAAACTTCAGGAAATCTCTCTAGGTGACAGTTTCTTTTTCTGTAAAAAGTGGAAACTTAATTAAATAATTTCTAAATTCTCATTCAGAGATAAAGTTCTTTATCCTATGATAAATCAGTGACAGAATAGAGATTATAATTCCAGGAAGTTGAACAGTAAGAAGAGAGAAATATGAGTCACAGAGCCACCTTTTGTTCTTCTTCCTCATTTCCTTCTTTCCACTTCTTTCCTCTTCCCCATTATCTCTTCAACACAATCTTTTCTACTATCAGGATGACTTTTTTTCTCCTAATTTTAGACTGTTGGGGAAAGATATACATCTTTCTCTTCCTCAGAAGGAATGAAAAAGTCAGATGGTAGCATTGAAGCTGCTAAGCAATTCTCAGGACAGCTTGTCAGTGTAATGGCTAAAGTACTGGGCCTGCAGTCAGGAAGACTTTTCTTCCTGGGTTCAAATCTGGTCCCAGACACTTAGTACCTATTTCACCCTGGATAAGTCACTGAAATATGTTTGCCTAGTTTTCTTAATTTGTAAAATGAGTTGAGAAGGGAATGCAAAGAGTCCTGAATCTTTGCCAAGAAAATCTTTAATAGTGTCGTGAAGAGTTGGACACAGCTGAAACTGAAGAACAACAAATGCAATTCTCAACCCAAATCCAAGAACTAAAACTAAAGATGCTGAGGGTAGGGTGGAAGAATGAATAAACACATAGATGTCATTGGTCCTTTACTTCAACAACTCAGTTCAAAATAGAGAAATCATGATAATTTCTTGAGAGGCCATGGACCAGATTTCTGGGGTATCCATATGTTCTTCCTACCATGTGGAACCTACTGGGAATATTTAAGAAATGTTATTTGAGGCAAAGTAACATTCCCGTAAGACTCATAAATTCTCCTTATCCAGAGACTTGCCAGCCCTGCAGTCACAGAGTAGCATCATTTATGTTGCTCTAATCTCATCTTTGTTTTGTAATTTTATTTATGCTTTTAATTTTGTTCTAAAATTGCTGAAGTACCTTTGATCAAAAGTGATGCCAATGAGTGGTACCCTAGTGCTTTGGTTTTAAGTAGAGTTTATTTCCTTAATGATGGCTGGTTTCTTTTGCCTTCTTGTATTTTTTTAAATTCCCAGTTCTTTTCTTTTTCCTTTTTCCCCTTTTGATCTCCAATGGTTACTATATAAATTGTAAAAAGACCTTTTTTAAGCTATCTATTTGGCATAGCTCAAACTGAACTAAGAAGTTAACAATTCATGAGACTAAGGGTTTTTTTTTTTAAATCCTATATTTTTTCTCATTGCTTTATTATCTACACACTAGATATTAAAGTGATTAAGATATCAACATTTAAATAAAGATAAAGGAGTAGCAAAACACATAGTCATACTTAAAAGGATTTGGGATCTCATCAATTTGAAAGTTCCCTCCAGCCATACAGATCAGATCATAGCCCTGTATTGGCAAAGCTGTGGCATGGGTCCTGGGGTGGGCAGCATGGGGAGGGCTGCTCTGTTCCCCTTCTTCACAGGACCCAAGGACATTTTTTGCATGTCTCTCCCCTCTGTCTAGCCACCCAGTATGAACACTTAATCCCTCCTCTCTCTGGGGTATGCAGGGGGAGGAAAGCTGGCTCACAGGAAGTTTGAAGTTGTACTTTGGGCAGACGATCTCAGAAATATTCGGCAACACTGTTATAGCCCAGCCTGGGTTTTGGTGTTCATATTCTCTCATGAATTTATCAAAGGAGAAGACAACCAGTATGCTCGAGACCCTTGGTTTCTCTGTCAGCTTGAAGGTACTACTGGGGCACACTGGCTGTCTACTGACCATCCCTCCTCCTTCCCACTAGATCGATTAGTTCATCATTTTCTAATATACAATTCTTTTAGTAAATCTTTTTTTTAATTTCATAATTCCTCATTGGTTATATATTTCAATTACTAATTAATTTTTACATAGTGATTAGAGTGTTGAACTTGGAGTTAGAGACTAAATCTTGCCTCAAATTCTTATAGACTGTGACTGAGAAAGTCACTTAATCCCTCTTAGCATTTGTTTGGCATCTCTAAAGTCTGAATAATAGTAGAAATGACTTTCTAGGGTTATGAGGATCAAATGAGATAACTTTGTTAAACATTTAGCAACCTTTAAAGAACTTTATATTTTCTAGGTAACTATGGTTATTCTTATATGTACATTTTTCATATAAGTATATGTACTGAAAATATCAATTTTTATGTGGAAAATGCTGAACAACCTAGTATGTGAGAAATGAAAACACCAGAAAAATTTCCATGCATTTAGATTGCTCAGTAAATAGATCTTCAGGCACAGAATCATAAAGACTTTACTTAAAATCTGACCTCAAACACATACTAGCTGTGTAACCTTTAACAAATCACTTAATCTCTGTTTGTCTAAATTTCCTTACCTATAAATGGGGATGATAATAACAATGTCTCCCTCTCAGGGTTTTCATGATGACAAAATGAAACAATTTTTAATGCACTTTGAAAATATAAAGTGTTATATGAATGTTACAATAATTATGATAATTTTTCTATCTGTATTATCTTTCCTATGTCTTTCTATCCATCTATCCATCCATCCATCTATCTATCTATCTATCTATCTATCTATCTATCTATCTATCTTTCTATCTGTCTGTCTATGTCACCACAAATGACTTATTTCACTTTAGTTGACTCTTTTCTTCTTTTACTTTTTGAGGCCAAGAACTTACTATTTGGAGACAGTTTTTTTTTTTTCCATTAAGGTAGTTTTACCAACCTTTCCACTTCCTAGAATCACCTCTGTCACTAGAATGTGGTACAAATGTATTCCTCCACATAGAACAGGCATAAATGTAGTTCATACAGAATATAATGCAGCTTGCAGTGCTTTGCTGAAGCCAGAGATGAAAAGTTTTAAATGCAAAGAAATTAGAATTGGGAGTATTAGACCTTTCCCATTTACAAAATTGGTTCTAAGGTTCAGTTGTGTTCCTAATACAGTCTTTCCTCTATATTGTTTTGTTTTCATACTCACCATGAATCCCTTAATTCCAAACCAACTTATATGAACTCATCAAATGGCTAAAATAATGAAGGATCTAACATTCTCTATGCACATGTAATAAATACAAAAAATAATAAAAATAATTTCAAGGTGACTAAGGGTCCCAACCAGGAATATTTTAAAACCAGAGTTGCTCTGGTTAATGGAGGGTGAATTGGCTGAAATTGTAAGATAAATGCCATCCAGCTCTGTGCTACAATGATGTAGATGGTGGGATTGAACTTCAAAGTAAAAAAGGGAAATAATTGAAGGATGGTGGCAGAGGAAAAGTTTGAAAGTGATAGGAGGAAACATTAAGAAGGAACCTTTTCCTGGCTTAATGATTCTGAGTTTGGGAAAGTAAAAAAAAAGTGAATTTAGTATTGAAGATGTATGTGTATAGGTGGCAGATACATATTGGCTGGGAAAATGGCTTTCCATTTGCAAGAAATTAATAGGAAAAGGTGTTACATAAATGGAGGAACAATCAAAGGGGAAGGGAAAGTAGGATAGATACTCTGTCAGGGCTAGGCAGAAGTAAATGGAAATGGAAGAGCCAGGATTGATAGCTCAGAGGGCAGTTTCAGCCTAGAGAGCTTTGAAACTCTCAATAATGAGAAATCAAGGGAAGTGTAGGGACTTGGCTAGATAATTAAAAAAAACTTCATTTTCTCAAACATTTTAATAAAGTACCAGCAGATCCACCCAAGGTCCCACCACTTTGGTAGTGTAGATTTGTATCATTTCAAACATTTTTCTAAGTAATGACTTGTTCAAGGTGCAATTTTGACAATAGAGAGTTGTATCCTGTTTCTCATCATCTCTGTTCCTAGGGCTATAGTTCAGGCCTTAGTCCAGATGGCCAGAAGCCAGATATAAATATCAAGTCCTCTTTGGCANATCATTGGACAAGCATTATGCAACAATAGTGCTATATCTTTATTAACTTTCCAACTTAGGACAAAGAATGGCATCATTCTTAATTACACCAGTTCCTTCATACTTCCAATGTCAATGAAAAAATAGAAATGGTCTACCTAGCCTTATGTAGTCCTACTTTGTTCATCCAGAAATTGAGAGAATTCTACAAATGTCCTCTGAGCTACTTTCCAATCTAGTCTATGATCCTATGATTCTTTTCTTGGGTCCCTATGGCCAAAACATAGTGATAAGGTTTAGGATGATGAGCATTTCTGGATAAAAGTCAAAGCTTTTCATCAGACATATATTTGAAGACTTGGCCTCACCAGAGATATGATGAGAAATTGTTTTCCTTTGGAATACTGTTCAAGAACTCAGGATCACATTTATACTACTCTGATACATTGAAGGTGTCAGGAAAGGTAAGGGGAACTCCATCAAATGACCTGAATTTCATTTACTAAATGACTAGCATGATAATTTCCCCCTTTCTAATTTAGCTTGAATATTTCATAGAACTTTATTAATTTACTTGGATTGTTTTGTCATGTGGCAGACTTAACTGAAGCCACTTACTTTCTAACATTGTACTGTTTCCTATAATTGAAAATAATTGAGTCTAGGACTACAGCTCATTTGCATCTCCTTCTTGTAGAAATTAGTTATGGCAGGAAGGTTAGCATAAGTAAGATAAAAAATGATCCCACGATATGAATTTCCCTTTTTATTTCATTAATATCAAGAATGGCTTTTGAATGGCTCTCCCATTTATGAACACTTTTCTTAAGTGCAAGTTTTTAATATTGATTGACACAACCTAATACCTCTCATCAAAGAAGAAAGTAAAACTGCTTTTACATTAAAAATGTTAAATTGTAATAGCTTTCTTTAGTATTTTTAATTCTCCCAAATTAAACTTAATGCAGTGATTTTCTTTTCTCTTTCAAGAAGACAAAATTACTGATGCTAATGAGAAAACATAAGCCAAATAAAACAGAATAGAACCAAAAGAAAAATATGGGGAATGGAATCTAAGTATAGTAAAAATTATATAATATTCAATGGCCATGATTAATTTGTTCTATTCCATTTGGGTTAATTTCCTATTTTAAAATCAGTAGTTTCAAAAAATGCACATTGGGTCAAAGACTGCTTATTTCAACATGAGAGTTTTGTGAGTGATGAATCTCTACCCAAGAGAACATCTTGAAAGGCATTTTCAAAGATGGAGATATTAGTCACAGAGAACTCCATTTCTCATTTCCATGCCTTAGCAATAACTAATTGCCCATGCCTAGAATATTCCCCCTTCTCTCCGTCATCTCTGAGCATCTTGGTCTTCCTTCAACAATGAGTTCAAACATTCTAATCTTCAGAAAGTCTTCAGAAAGTTACTTTGGATGCTAGTCTTCCCCTCTACAGTTGCCTTTTCTTACTCCTGGTGCATCTTGTGGGTAAGTAATAATTTACTTACTGTCTTCTCCATAAATTCTTAAACTATTTGAAGACAAGGAGTGTTTTTACTTTTCTTTATATTTTGAGAATTTAGCATGGTTCCTGGCATCTAAGAAGCTATTAGATTATGCTGATTGATTGATTAGTAGGTTACATGTTTGATATAAAGTCCTCATCAAGGAGCCTTTTGATGTATCTTGTACCTAAGAAATCAGGCAGTTTACAGCACAGCCTAATATACAAACTATCTTCAGAAACCTAAACAGAATATTTCATAATGAAAGTATCAGGGGCAGCTTGGTAGCTCAGTGGATTGAAAGCCAGATTTAGAGATAGTAGGTCCTGGATTCAAGTGTGACTCCCTTGCCTAGCTCTTACTCCTTTTCTACCTTGGAACCAAAACACAGTATTGATTCTAAGACAAAAGGGAAGGATTTTATTTATTTTTTAAATGTCTCACTTAACTCTCTTGTTTACCTTCCTTTCCAACATATTCATCTGACAATACCCAGTCCAGTTTAGGTAACATTTAGCTCCTGAAGTCCTGGGTCTCTATCCTGCCTATTCAGAGCTTTTGGATGGGGTGGTGGAAGCTAATGTTCTCTTTAGGGGTATTGGCAGCCACCTTGTTCCTGTTGTCCTTGCTCAATTACTTCACCTCCCAAGTTATATTCCCAAGCAGAAGAATGAATGGATTGTGTAGCACAAAATTAAGAACAGTTGTTTTGATGAAAGCATCATCTCTACAAGATATTTCAAGCTTATCAGGAACACTAGATCACCAAGGAGAACACACCAGAGCAGTAGATGCAAAACAATTTGATTAAAGTTCTCTGTCCTTCAGAATCAGAGGTATCCTATGTCCATGTCAATCAATCATTTATTCAGCATCTCTTCTATTATAGTCTGTCAATCTCTTACACTAACAATGGCTCTTGAAAATGGAAATCCAGTTACAAAAACTTCTAAATGACAATCTCATTGAAAAATCTGAATAGCATTTTTAGAAATCATACTCATTCATTTCCCTTCTAATTTCTATGCAGTTTAAAAAATAACAAACACATTTACAGAAATACTTTTGATGTTTATTTTATTTAACTTTTTTTCTAAAAACATTTCCTTTTAAAATGATAATTAATAGATTTTGTTCCTAGTTGTGTAGGATAGCAGAACACTGTTTATTATTTCACTGGAAGGACTTGAATAATTAATAACAAAATTAAATTAATAAACTAGAATGAACATACAGAATACTTACTGATGCCATATGGAAAAATGATGGACAAATAACTATATTAAACTAATTTTAAGAAAATACTATTACTTACAAAGAAGAATATAACCAATTCTTATTCTTCTTATTGATTGTGATGATTATGATAACAAAGTTGGTGATAATGATAGGTCTCCCTGTGTCTAGAGGTAAAGGAGCTATTCTTGGGCTCCAGGTCCTTTGCTGATTGAAGTGAAAGCTTTGTGACCTACTTACGCAGCTTGGTCTACCACTACCTCCAATCCTTACCCCTGTCCCTCTAGGGTGCTCTATATTAGTATCTAACTTAGTGTGAAAACTCAATAAACTTTAGCTTATTGCAGCTCAAAACTTGGGTCCAACTCCTTCAGTAGCAGAGACTATAGGTCTGTCACACCATGCCTAGCCATCCTTTTATTTTTACCAGGTTCCATATAAGTTAGTTCTGACCTATAATCAGAGAAGTTTCAAGGAACCACAGTAATCATTCCCTACCTGAAGAAAATTCTAAGGTATACTTGACAAATGGCCATCCAAGCATTGCTTGAAGCTTCTCACTATGAGTGGGAATCCACAGTTTCCTCTAGCTCCTAGATATACTTGGGAACAGTACAAATAGGAACCTTGTCCTCATGCCAAGCTAAATTTGCTTCTTTCTAACATTCTCCTTCTGTTCCTATTTTTGCCTCCATGGCCAAGTAGAGGCAGCCCAAGTATTCTATGGGATAGCTTTTCTAATATGCGAAGGCCAATTTGATGTCTCTTCCTCCCCCTTTCTCTGCTCTCCTTCCTCCTGCCTGATGATTTCTCTTCTTCAGGCTAAATGACCTGAATTCCTTGAAACAATGTTTTCACAGCATGATTTGGGAATGTTTCCCCATCATGGCTAACCTCTTCCTCTTGCTTTGAAGTATTCTTCCTAGAACAAAGTGGTTTCAACTGAGAGTATATTACTGCCAATTTGGTCTGATTGAGGCAGAGTACAGCAGGACTGGAACCACCAGATTTGTAGAACTCCATCTTGCCTCACCAAGCTCAAGATTATATTAGCTTTATTATTTGTTTGTTGTTGTTGCTGCTGTTGATTTATATGGTACCATTGATTCATATGAGGTTTGCATTCCATTAAATCTCCCAGGTCTTTTTCCAAATAAACTGCTCTTAAACAAGCCTCCCCTATATTGCATTTATGAAACTGATTTATTTTGAACTTAATGCTTTTGATTTACTTCTGTTTAATTCTTTTGTGTTTAATTCCATCCAATGTTCTGGCCTTTCAAGGTTCTTTTGGATCCTGATTCCATTCTCCAGGTCCATTAACTGAATCCTTCATGAGTTTTGCATGATCTGAACATTGGATAAGTATGTCATATATTAGTTAATTCATTCGAACATCTTCATTTATGAATTCATTTATGAATTCTTGGCCAGAAAAATTATTAAGAAACTATATTTTTCATTTTACTTCTCAGTTTTCTATAAGAAAATATCTTGGCTCACTTTTACTTAACTAATAATTTTACTTTTGAAAAATTTGAAATTTCACATTTTTTCCTCGCTTCAGTATCTCCCCCATCCATTGAGAAGGCAAAAAAATATGATAACTATTCAACATGTAAAGTTATGCAAAACAAATTTGCATATTAGCCATGTCTCAAAAACAGCCAAGCAAAAAGTCACAAAATATATTTATACATATACAGTTCACACTCAGAATTCATCAGTTTTCTCTCTAGACTTTAATAGTGCTTTTCATTCTTTGAATTCTTGGAAATTCTTTTGCATTACATTGAACATATTTACCTACTTATCATTATTATACATTGTTATTAAAATATTGCTATTACTCTGCACAATATTCTGATTCTACTTATTTTGAATCAGTTCATATAAGTTTTCTCAGTTTTTTCTGAAACTACATCCTTCAGTGACTACTTATTTCTATAACTGGGGAAAATGAGTCTTGGTTTTTGAAGTACCATAGATTTAGAATTGGAGGCCTCAAATAAAATTTCTTCATTTTATATATGAAATAAGCTAAAGCCCAATGAACTTACATGACTTGGCCAAGGTGAAAGAGTAGCTAATAACAGAGATAGAATTAGAACTCGTCTCCTGACTCAAATCCATTGGACATTCCCATATAAATTTTATATATTCTACTACTATAATATTGACTTTAAATAAATTAGACACTTTTGATTAAAGCATCGATATAGTTAAATGATTCAGAAATTCTTCAATTAAAAATAGCAGGAGTGGCTTATTGAATGCCCTTTCACTCTTTCCCTTGAAATTTAAGACCGTAAAGTATGCAAATATCTATATCCTTTAAAGGATCTTGAAAAGAAGATGCTGCTAAATTGCAATACATCAGAAAGTTTCTAATTAACTGAAAAGTGGCAAGGGCCTGTGAGATAGATCCTAATTAATAGAATTGAGCAGAACTAAAGAGAAGAGGAAGGGAAATACTTTGTTCTTAACATCACGGCTTTTCCTGTAGAGTCTCAAAGTGCTTTGTAGATCCAGAAATAGACAGCCAGAGGACCTCATAGAATTTCCTTCCATAGAAATCTTACTGAAAAATTAAAGTGATAGATACCTGGTAAGGATAATTAAAGGGTAGAAATGGGGTAGATCATCTTCTTTGACCTATGAAATCACAGATTATAACCTATTGTTCTAAGTCTCTATGATTTTGTGAACTAATAACATAATAGCTACATTTTTATTTAGCCAAGGCACAAGGGACCAACTAATCCTTAAGGAAGAAAATCCTTAAGGAGTCAGCATTTTAAGAGAAAAAGAGAACTGAGGTTTTTTTTATCTTATTTTTATTGTCATATAAAAAAACACTTCCATATTTGGTCATTGTTGCAAGAACACACTCATACAAAAGCCAAACTCCAAAATAAAACCATAATTATGCCAATGTGAAAGGTGACTCCAATGGTTCTTTCTTTGGAGGTGGAAAGCATTCCGCATCATGAGTCTTTCACAATTGTCCCAGATCATTGCATTGCTAAAAGTAGCCAAGTTTTCACAGATAATCATTGTCCGATATGGCTGTTACTGAGGACAATGAGAGAACTGAATTTGGAGCCAAGGAACTTGGTTTTGGTTGTACTTTTGCCACTTACTAACTGGGTAACTTTTGGCAAGTCATCTACACCCCAATGGCCATCAGTTTCCTGATTTCTGAAATACATCATTTGGACTAGATGATTTCTAGGTTTCCTTCTAGCTCTACATTTCTGGATCACTTTCCAAAGTAGATTTTGTTTATGAGATTCATGATATGGATAAGCATTAGATTATATGACCTGCATTATGTGATAACTTGCTTCCTAGAAATAGCGCTTGTCTTCAAGTGATCTTTAAGCCTCAGAAATTCAATCCCATGTAATCATGAAATGTTAATACCTTTTCCATGGGGCCTGGTTTCCTAACAGTGTGGTCAGTTTCATAATGTTATTGCCTAATATTATAAAAAAAGGAAGAAAATAGCAAGATAAAATTTAGAGGAGAGACTTCAACAGCATAAAACTCAATGTGTCGAATTAGCAAATAAAAATGATTTAAGATTAAAAGGAAAAAAATAAACCACTCAAAGATATGACAGAGATCCAGTATACTGTGTTTATAGTCTATTCAGTGATGCCAGAGAAGTTAATGAATGACATTTCCCAGATGTGATACTGAAATTGCCTCTTGAAGTCATAATAGTGTACTGGTGGGGTGAGAGGGGGGTGGGCTTTTATGATGACAACTTCCCATCTGTGATGATGTCTTTGTGTTAGATGTTGTTTATTCTGAATAAGACTTTTTTTTTCCTTCCACAATATTCCATCTAATGCTGATTGCATATGAAAATATAGAAAAAATAATGTTCTATTCTCAGCTGCCTTATTTTTATTTGTTTTATTTATTTATTTTTTGGAGACACAGCATTCATATTTAAAGGCTTACGACATCATCTGCAAAGCAAAAGAGAAAAGTGGAACAGTCAGACTTTTTTTGAGTCAAAATAAAACTTTTGTTTTAATTACAATATTTTATATTTCAGGTGAAAGTGGGTTGGGGTCAATGCTACAAAGATTGTATAACTGTCTCTAAAGATGGCAAGTAAATGGATTTTTCAGGAGTAAGTTTAGGGGGTCAGTAGCCTCTTTCTGCAGAAAATTATTGAATTTCTCCTTCCAGCCCTGACCCCCTATCCTGTTTCAATTTCATGATTCCAACTAGCTGCTGAATAGCCCCACCTAGTGGTCTTACCTCATCTACATTACCCCCCAATTTAATTTATCTTTCCCAGAACACCGGCTCCCAATTTGTATTGCCCATTTCTGTCATTGTTATCCTCCTTTTCCTAGCTATTTGGATTAAAAATCTTGAAATTATCCTCAGCAGTTTCATTTTCCTTAGACCCTATTTTCCATGTTTCCCTAACTGCCCTAGCTCAATAAACGTTAATGGCTCCCCATTTCTTACAAGAAAAAATAAAGAACAAATTCTTTAGCTTGACATTTGTTGACTTACACAAATAAGCTACATGCCTAATTTCCTTTTCTACTCATTTTAAAATATCTCCTTTCCCTGCCAAACTAGTCCCATTCATTGTTCCCTGTTCAGAATCCTCCCTCCATTCATCTGCTCATGTGTTGTCTTGGGCATAGAATGCCTTTTCTTTTCTACTTATTCAGGTCTTAGCTACTGTTTTCTTCAAATATAGCTAAACTAAAAATCCTTGAATTTCAAAATACAATCACACCATAACTCTTCCAGGAAACCTTCCCATACAGTCCTAGCTATCCTTTGAGTTCTATGAGCATCGATCTGTAGTGTACTGCTTGTACTTCTGAATTATTACTTATCGTGGCCTTTTTTCCAATGACTTTTCATCTTTTTATGTTCCTACCTGTTTCCATCCCTAACCCCTGTAGCTCTTTCTGTTCTGGAGGTTATGGACCATGCCTTATTTCTTTTTTTGCATCCTCCAGCCAGTGCCTTATATAGAGTTGATGTTCAATAGGTTTCTGAAATAAGCAAGATACATTTTAATTAAAAAATTAAATTAAAAAAAGATAGTAAGCTTATGACACAGAATTCTAGACACAAGGATTTATATTTATTAGATACCAAAGTAGGTACTAAATTTTTGTGGTCTAGTGATGTGTTGCATGATTTCCACCATTTCTTTGTGTGATTTATATTGACAACTAAAAAGAAGGGTTTATTAAGGGTAAAAAAAAAAATCCTTACCTTCTGTAGATTATACTACAGAAGTTCCAAGGCAGAAGAATGGTAAGGGTAATTGGGGTTAAGTGACTTGCCCAGGATCACAAAGCTAGGAAATAGCTGAGGCCAAATTTAAACCCATTTCCTCCTCACTCCTGGTCTGTTGCTCTGTCCATTGTGCTACCTACCTTTGCCTGAATGATATATTTTTAACATTTCTTTCCCATTTTCCCAACTTTTTATTTCCAAATTCTTGCCTTTTCTGGGTGGGAAAAACGATTCCAGGCCCCAAACTTGTTTGTTTTAGGGACCTTTAACAATGTTTCCCATTGTCTTATCCAGAGCTCCCTCTCTATCTGCATGTTGATTAAACGAAAGAGGCTGTGGCTTGGGTGAGAGTAAAGTGACTTTGCTGGATAAAAATATTTTATCTTAGATTGAGAACATTCCTAAGATTGACCTTTGGTGAAACCACATCCAAGGACATTCATGACCAGAACTACAACCAAGGTGTGGCTCCTGGAGCCATGCCTAAAAGTGTCATATTAGAGGATGTTGGCAACATAGTATAGAAATGCAGAAATAACTGAACTTAGAAACCAGTGTATAAGAAAAATGAGTAAAAGTAGCAAGTTACCAGTTAGAGTGTGGGCTTGGAATCAGAAGAGATCTGAGTTAGAATTCTGCATGAGGCAACTACAAATTGTATGACTATGAATAAGTCACTTTACCCATCTTAAATTCAATTTAAATGATGGAGTTTGACTGGATGACCTTCTAGTTCCAAACAAGATTTGCACCCCTCCTCCAAGTAATTCCCCAAAGAAAATTTGAGCCAGTATGCAGGGGGGTGTCTGTGTCGCTCCTCTAGGGTGATGTTTGCCCTCTCACAATCCTGAACTGAGAGTCAAATTCGTGATGTTTTGTTTTTTTTCTCAGAATCCATTTGTGAGATTGATTTATGAATTTCTGTGATTTAGCCAAATGAATCTGGGCAAGGCTAACTTAACTTCATCATTTTGTGGCCTTACAAGGTATGAGGAAAACAGGAATTGGAACAGTCTAACATTTCTTGCAGTATATGGTCTTTCCTGTTTTTTGGAACTTAAAACTCAGTTTGTATTCTGACATTGGATCATGTTATGTTTTCCTTGAGGGTTCAAATCAGCACCTCAGAAGGACTGAGAAAGCCAAATTATTTTCCTGGGCAATTAGCAGAGAGCACAGCTAGAGTAATTAGCCCTGGTAGAATGCTAGAATTGCCTTTTATGTTTCTGCCTTTCCCCACCTTGGCTACATTCTCCTTATAGGAAAAGAACTTCTGACATGAAAATGGCTGGAAAATTTACTTGGATAAATTCATTTCCAAGAGATCCTTTAAAAATACAAACCAATCTTTGTAAGAGAGGAGAAGAGAAAAGGAGATTTCTTTAGCGATTCATTATGAGCAATGAAAGAAATTCATTATGGATTGGGGAGAGGGAGCCTTAGTCAATCAATTAACAATTTATTGATTTTAATTTACTTTTTTATTTAACAATTTTAAATAACATTTATATATGTATATATATTAAAATATTCATTGCAAGAGATACAAAGACAAAAAACTGAAACTATCTGTCCTCAAAGAACTTATATTCCAGTGGAAACAATAAGTACACATGCATTGATGCATGTATAAATAATGTGGATATATACATATATATGTATGTATGTATGTGTATTTATAGAATAAATAGGGAATAAATACAAGTATGTGTAGTCAGAGTAGCTAGAGCTTGAAATAGGAGAGCAACTCTGGTGAGAAAGTGCTCTATCAGATTTCAGAGGGAGCGCCATGTTTCCTCAAATACTACTCTTCAAGCCAAAATGCTTGGTAGAAAGTAAATGACCCAAGTGGGAAATTCTGTGAGTTCTTACATGCCAACAACCATTACTCAGTTTAAAGTGCACATGGTATACTTTCACTTGATGTATCAATTACCCTCATTTTTTTCTTGCATATAAACTTTGGGGAAACCAGTGTTGTATTTCTTCTAGTTTATGCATTCATGTATGTGGCTAGAAATAAAGGATTAGTACTTTGGGAAAATCGTAGACGCAAAGGATTTCAGATTTGAAAGGGACAACAGAGATAATGGAGAGTAGACAGAATAAATATTCTAATACAAAATAATATAAATAATGCAGTAAGATAGCGTTCTTCTGTTTAATGAAAGCCATCACATAGCATGTGTTATTAACATGCTATGGGTATCCTCAGCTGCACTTGAGCTGCACTTTGAGGGTAAAAAAAATAAGTGCTCCCACTTCTCTGTTACAAAGAATATATCCAAAGTATTGAAAAAGAACTTTGGTTTTCAGGAGTAGCCTCATCTCCAGAACTGAAAAAGGTTCCTGAGTTTGTTATCTATGCTTTTAACCTCAATCCCATATCAACTTTTTGTTCTCTGTACACCCCCACCCCCCCTGTCTTTCATGACTGCTCTTGGCTAGTCCATGCCCTTCCTTAATCCTTCTAGACTGCTAATGCTTTGAGAACAGGCGAAATTTTTAAAATCTAAACTTTGTACCTCAGCTAGTCCCTAGTGTACTGTACAGTGGTGGCTGATAAGCAAATATTAAGATCCTACTGGGGGCAGCTAGGTGGCTCAGTGGATTGAGAACAAAACCCAGAGACAGGAAGAGCCTGGGTTTAAATCTAGCCTCAGGCACTTCCTAGCTGTGTGACCCTGGGCAAGTCACTTAATCCCCATTGTCTAGAACTTACCACTCTTCTGCCTTGAGACCAACATACTGTATTGATTCTCAGATGGAAAGTAAAAGTTAAAAAAAAAAAAGATCCTAGTATGTGTTAGACTTTTCTCTCAAGACAAGATCATCTTTATCACGGTGCCAGACACAGGGTAGGTGTTTAGTAAATGTCTACTGATAAAAATGGAAAAGTTTTGAGAGTTCTTGTTCTCAGAGAGCTCAAAAGTGTTCATTTTAAATTCCCAAATCAATGAAGTCATCTTGTTATCTTCAAAATTATCAGTCTCTTCCTACTGCTAAGATCACTAGTAGGCATTTTTGCTAAGCTCTTATGGAGCAGTGATTGGAAGGATAAGAGGATAATAGAAATTAGAGGTATGTAGAGGAAGATGGGAACAGAAACTGAATTTGTTATTTGTACTGGTATAGACACCTTCTTACAGAAGGAAATTCCCTCTATGATGATTGTTGGAACCTTCTCTGTAGCTTAAAGAATTAGAGAGTTACCTGGTGCACTTAGAAATTAAATGACTTTTTCAGGATCACTCATATAATATGGTCCACAAGAAGGGTTTGTACCCAAGAATTAACTTCCTTCCTTCTTCCCTTCACTCCTTCCCTTCTTTTCTCCCTGTTTTTCCTCCTCCCTTTCCCTTTTTTTCTTTCTTTCCTTCTCTTCCTTCCTTCCTCCCCCTCTTCCCTCTTTCTTTCTCCTTTCTTTCCTCAGACTCTCACTTCTTGGCATTGAGACCAGCTCCCTCTTAATTATGTTCCTCTGATTTCATATTTTACTCAAAGTGTGATGAACTAGGTATCATTTTTTCCTTAACCATCTCTTTTGAAAACTAAGAAATTGTAGTCCAAAAATATAAGATGATATACCCTTGGATACATTTGTAAGAAGAATCAAAGTCAGAATTTAATCCCCAAACCTCTGATTACAAGCCTAGCATTCTTTCTTTCTCCTATGCCAAATTATTCCTGCAGAGATGCAAAGTTGGGAAAATTCATTGGATATTAATGAAATGATCTCCACAAAAGAGCAAATGTGATATATTGGTATAACTTCCCCCTGGCTCTCCTATCATAGTAACCATTTATTTTTTCTGATTCTATAGTCCTGTGCAAATCCTTGTTCTTCCCTATCATCCCAACTTGAGGGTAAATAGGAAGGTTGCTGACATCTATGCATTATAAGAAACTTGTTTGATAGAACTTTCTGATCCAAAGGTATTTTAGAAATTATAAGATCATAGCAGTATACCTGGAAGGGACCTCAAAGACCATCTTTTCTACCCCCCCCCCCACACACACACATACATTTTATTGTTGGGAAAATAGAGGCCTGTGATGGTTAACTTATAAGGACCAAAGGTAGAATTTTAAGTTTCTGACTCTAAAATCAATACTATTTTTACTAGATCACAGTCTCCTTATTTTACAGATGAGATAACTGAGATCTTTAGAAATGAATGAATGTTGCCAAAGCTCTCATGTTGTTGTATGAGTGTTACAATGTGGGCTTGGACCCAGAACTTGAACCTTGGCTTTCCAATCCTCTGCCCTTTCCACTTACACTAGGACACAATGACTATAATATTCATTTCCTGTCTGAGAGGAATCACAGTCACCTAAAGACCTACAGGGGCTACTAGCTTGCTCCTTGCCCATCAAAAGGGCCAATTAATGGCCCCCAGGTCCTAAAGACTTTTTTACTTACTTTATAATAGTTTCCAGTTCGATGATTTACTTATTTAACTATTCTACCTCTTAACTGGATTGATGAATAACCAGGATATAAATGGCCTGGCCTATAATTTATTGTCATAGAAGCCAAGAATTTTGTAGTAACTTCCTCTCTTTATCTCTTTCCTTTTTTCTTCCCTTTCCTCTTCCTCCTTTCTTCTCTTCCTTTCTCCTTTCTTCCTTTCCTTCTTCCCACCAATTCTTCCTACCTTCCTGTCTTCAACCATTCATCCATATATCCATCTCTATCCTTGTATTATTTAAATCTTTCAAACCAGATAAATTCAGAAGAAATTGAAAGATTGTGATAATTGCTTTCTCACTCAAGATTGAGACCCAGTTTTACAAAATGGATCCCAAATGCTGATCCACTCATAGTTTTCAGAAGGGTCACAGTAAACTGGGGATTGGGTTACAGGACTTTAGCTTTCAGAAAATAACCTCCATTTTTCTCTCTGACTGCTTAATATCATATTGTTGATTTCTGGGCTGCCTAGGAATACAATTGCTTCCCCTGCCTTGTTCCTCGGTGGTATAACAATACACTGTGGGGTTAAAAGTAACCTCAACACAGAACAAGCTGCTCTGCCTCATCGGCATCTTAACTTCTCCGGTCCCCATGTTTTTCAATTCACTGTGGTGGCTTGTGTTCATCATCTATGGTGGCAGAAAGTAATGGTACCTCCTCTGTCTTGTAAGTATTTTGACTTCGAGATGTAGGTGTGGAAATTAGCTCAAGACAAAGACCTACAGTCATCAGATGGAGAAGCAATTTCTAACTTGTACAGTTCATGAGGTTTATTTCCAAAAGCGGTCCTTAGAGACCACAACTTACTTAAGATCACACAGGTTAGAAATAGTAGACCTGGGATTTAAATACAAATTCTCAAGCTTCAAAATCAGTATCTGTGCATTGTCACATGCCCATTATCTTTGCATGAAGGCAAATTATATTCAGACTGGAGAATGTTGGCAGTTCATGACCAGGAAAACCCAGTAATATAGTTCAATAGTATGATTGGAAATTGGCAACACTAACCAAACCAGTCTAAGTACACTAGACTCAATAATAATATTTTTCAATGTTATAGTTTATCTCTCTACTGTGCATAAACAAAAAAATGAGAATGATAGTATAGAATGAGTGAAATAAAACTGAATTACATGAAAAAATGAATAGACAAATGATAGCATTTTATATTTAATTGAAAGGAGGCACAATAAACTAAATAAAGGACACTGGGTTCAAAAGGTCTGGATTCCTTACTAGGACAGTGAAGGAAGGAAACAATTCTTTAGATATCTATTATGTGAAAAGAATAATACTAAGTGCTTTGAAAATATTATCTTATTTGCTATACAACTTATGAAAAGTGGTAGGAACTTTTATTTCTCTCATTTTACAGTTGAGGAAATTAAAGCAGATAGATGGTATGTGCTTTACCCAGGGTCACACTGCTAGTAAATGTCTGAGTACATATTTGAACTCAGGTCTTCCTGATTCCAAGCCCTGTGTTCTATCTACTCTACCACCTAACTCATTATGTCATGTGGTGAGTGAAATCAGAATATGAAGAAACTTATGCAGGACATTGGAATTATTTTTAAGTCAATGAAAGCTTTTCTCTTCTGGTGAGTAGAAGTCAAGTGGAAGCAGATTTCAGTTGCAAGTTTAAAACAACAACTTCTTACAAATTGGAGCAACGTCCAAGCAAAATGAGCCGTCTTGGGGCACAATGGGCAAGTCATTGGTGATGTTACAGAAGCCACTTCCAGTGCTGAGTTCCTATAATTCTGTCATTCTCTCTCTTACACACACTAGCCAAGGTCACATCATCTCTTAATTTAAAAATACTCTGTTGAACTCGGTAGCTGTGGAGGTACTTTGAACTTTTTATGAGGATTGTCCATTCAAATTAAATATTGGACAATTCTGCTTTGTGAAAGGCATTCCACGTTAGAATAAGGAATTCAAAACCATAAAACCATGCTGATGAACCTATGACACGTGTGCCAGTGGGGGCTGCTCCTTTCCCCCTCTCTATGTGTGTCTGAGAATAGTCTTCCCATCACTTACCCCTCTGCCCAGCAGCCAATGGGAGCCCTTCCTCCCTTCCCTATCTCGGGTACAGCAGGGGGCTCACATGCAGCATGCAGCATAAAGGTTACAGTTTGGGCACTTGGTCCCTAAAAGGTTTGCCATCACTGCTTTAGAAGATCTTCTAATTAAATGAAAGAAATTCCAAAATACAGAATAATATAGACATACAGACTTAGATGATATCCTATAATCCCAGGCATGGAAGTATTGTATAGTTGTCACGCCTTATATTATATATTATAGATGAGAAAATTAAAAGCTAAGCAGATATTATAAATGACTCTTTTGCTACTTTTCATCAAAATTGTCATTTTTCATTGCATTACTGTGAAGTATATTAGTTGTAATTCTGATATGATAAGATTATGAAGGGAAATACAGATTGCCCTGGAGATGCTATGGAAGATTAAGGTGTAACATCCTATAAGATATTGAACCTTCTTATATTTCAGCTACTCCTTAAAGTCATTTGATAGGCAAAATTCTTTGTGAATACAACTGGGCTAGTAACCCACAGTTAGGCTGTTTCTGTAGTATAACTACATAATATTGATAGAATACATATATACATATATGTATAAATATACACAAGTATACATATATATGTAAATATAGAATATATTTATTTGTGTTTGTATGTGACAGATATATATATTATATACGTATAGACTGATATATAGCTAAATATCTATACCACCTTGGTCTTTACAAAGGATTGGCATATATTATTTTGTTTGGACCTCCATATATCCTTGTGGGATTCTGGGTGCTATTATTATCCCCATTTTACAAATGAAGAAATTGAGCCTGCGTTTTCAAGGATGTTAGATGACTAGAGTCACAGAGCTAATACATATTTGACTCTGTCCTTTTCTTTAGGGATTATACAATGTAGCAGAAAGAGAAAAATAAATTTATCAGTTTATCATTAAGCCAACTAAAAAATTCACTTCCCCCTTGGAGCAAATATACTCATCTTGTAATTTTTAAAAGCTTTACTAAGATTATTTTAAAATTATTATAAAAATTGAAGCTGAAACTGGTTTGACCAGTTTGAGTTTCCAAGATCTTAGTGCAGATAGATGGTAAAAGGGATAAAGTTTTTTTTTAAATGAAAAAAATTAGGGGATAAATTTTTGAAAATCTTAGAAATGTTAAAATCTTGTTTCTCCAGCTATGTGACCTTGGGTAAGTAACTTAAGGTCTTTATGCCTCTGTGAGTCCAATTCTATGTCTCTAAAATGAAGATAATAAAAGAAACTTTCTCTTAGATTGGTTGTCAGGATGAAATAAAATAATATACATAAAATCCTTTGCACAACTTTGGTGCTCTCTGCAATATATTAAGCTTTTCAGCTGGCTGTGGGATTGGCTACTAGAGACTAGAACTGACTGTAAAACAGGATGATGAAAATTTAATACAAAGCACACTATGTATGTGTCAGCACTTAGTGTAGTGATGAGAATATAGTAGTTACTTAATAAATGCATCTTGATTTGACTCGACATCTATGTATATGGGAAAGTGTCAGTTCTTAATAAATAAATAAATTCAAGGGCTAAGTGTTTAATTGTGCAGCTAGCTGGTATAGTAGACAGTGTGCCTAGAACCAGGAAGACTCACCTTCCTGAATTCAAATCCATTCTTGGAAGCTTATTGACAATGTGACCCTGGACAAGTCAGTTAACTCTGTTTGCCTCAGTTTCCTCATCTATAAAATGACTTGGCTGAGGATATGGCAAACCATTCCAGTATCTTTGCTAAAAATACTCTAAATGGGATTATGAAGAGTCACACACAACTGAACAACAACAGCAACAACAAAAGCATTTAATTACTATATTCTTGAGGAATTTGGGAGGATCACTGATCCAAATTGCTCCAGTGCCAACATTCAAATATTTGGTTCCTAATTCATAGAAAAAGAAATTAATTCCTGCTTGAACCTTCTTGGTGAGGTGAAAGTGGGTGAAAAAAGAAAGTTTAGATTTCATGTCAGGAAAAAAAACCCAGACAAATTCCTTATCAATATAAGAGATGGAAAAGGCTGACTTGAGAGGTAATGAGGTTCCCCTTACTGAAGGGCTTCAGGCAAAAGTCAGAGAACAACTTGTTGGGAGTATCTTAGAAAGAATTCTCTTCCAGCTATGGGTTCAGGCTTCCCTTCCAAATCTAAAACTCTGTAGCTTTGTCAGAGGGCTGGCAAACCTAGTTATCCATTGTTCCTTAAAATGTTAGTTACTTTGATTTAATGCTGAGCGCTGGAAATTTCTGCTTAAGCTCTCTGAGCATGCTTAAATGTGCAGCTAACTCTCAGGGAGGAGGTGAAAGCCTGCAGATGGCTAATCCCTTCGAAGGAAAGGTTAGGCAGTTCAGATTTAACATTCTTCCTTTAAAACTTGGTATTTTTCCTTCTGGAATTGCTGAGGCACCAAACACAGTTATGTTCTTCCTGGGGAAGGGGAGAATATCAGAATTGTGTCTTTGTCTTGTTTTTATATTTGGACAATAAGTTAAGTTTTGTTCATCTGTCGAGAAAGGGAGCTGATAAGCTTTTCTGAGCACTGATGGCTGAATAGAGGATAAACACACACACACACACACACACACACACACACACACACACACACACAGAAGAGGCAGATTATATAACAATTTTGCATCCTGACCTCTGGGAAAATTTCAAGTTGGATTAAGGATTTCTATAGTGTGGTTTTCCTTTGGTTGACTATGGAAGATGAAGAGAAAGCCCAGTTATTTGTGATTCCAAGACTGTTTGCCTTTCTCTCCAAGATGTCATGATAGCTTTATAATCAAACTAAATTCAAAGGGTATATTTTTTTTCATTATAAAACAAATATTTGTTGTGAGTCTCTGATGGTAAAAGAATCCATTACTTTGGTGCCAGCTTCCAGGCAATCAAGTTCACTCTACATCTTTGCAAGGTCAGAAATAATACAGGACAAATGACCAACATGTTACCTGGACTCTCACCCCATAATTTCGCTTCCTTCATGAACCTAAAAGTGTAACTAGGCAGGGGTAGCACAGGAAGGGCAGGTATGGATGGGATTTCAGATCCACATCTTTGAATTAAACCTCCACATCAATGACACCACAGTGCCATTCTTGCATACCAGTACTTGACATCTTCCTGGTACCCAGCAGACACTTATAATAAAAGCTGCTTGATTACCTTTTTTTCTTCTAGTCGATTTTACTCTAAAGCTCACCATTCACATCCAAGTGATCTTCATCTTACAAATCTTTTTCTCTTCTTTATGGGTTTCTTCTACTAAAACCTCTTTTCCCCCAATTTTCTCCTTTATTTGTGCTCCCTATCGGATTCCCCTCAAGGCATTTCCTTTCTGTTTTCTTTCTCCACAGTGATTCCCTCTCTCATCCAGAGACACCACAGTGACTTTTTCCTTTCTTCTTTCTTCCTATGCTGCCCCCTCCTAGCCTTCTCTATGGAACACATAAAAGCCCAGATTCAGCTTTTTTTGAGCTCTCTCACAGTGAGTTGCTCCTTTTCTTGATGATTGCAATTTCTCCTGTATATATCTTGTTTGCACATCTTCCCCCATTATCCTGCCAGCTCCATGAGAGAAAGGACTATTTTCTTTATTTCTTCTATCCTGAGAACAGTGCCTGGAACATAGTAGGTACTTGATAAATATTTATTGACTGACTTATTCATAGATGCTTGAAAACATTCTATTTGACTAAATGAGGATTAAGTCTGCTCAGAATAAAAGGCCAGGGGAAAGCTACTTTTAAACACATATTTTTCCAAATCTTGATTGGATTTTTTCAATTCTCCCCCAGTTTGGGAAGGTTTAGGCTTAATATCCTAGTTCCTTTCTGATCTTCTTCTGTTTGAAAGTTCAGACATGGAGGTGCCCTTGAACTGAATCTCTAATTGTCTTGTCTGTTAACACACTATGTCATTTTATGATAATCTACTGTGTTGCTTTAAAAATGATTTAAAAAATTAGAAAAACTGATCTAAGTGTTTCTTCTTGGCCTCCTTCAGCTTATTCATCTGTAAAACGATGGGGTTGTAATTAATCGTTGCTAAGGTTCCCCTGTTTTAAAAAGCATAGGGCTCTATTTGGGTAACTTGATTTTTTTTTCCATTCATTTATCAACTCTATATACAGAAACCTGAGTACATTCCATACATTTAATAGTATCAGGCCCCAGATTTCTGGTGAAAAACATCATAAATTGGCAACAGTTTTCCCCCATAAAAATGAAACATTATCATTTGATCTACTCATGATCTTGCCTCCCTTTCCCATCTTCCTTTCTTTGCTTCATCATCATTACTATACTGGTTTTATGGAGCTATAATATTTAGGCAGATAGCCACGTTCAAAAGTTCTTGGCAGGGGAAAGGTTCTTACATTTAGACACTTCCTAAGTACTTTGGCAAGTATCCAAATGTTTTTGGCTTCTAGAAGTTCAAGCATTCATTTTTCAGAATAGCCTTAGGGCCGAATTGAGAGTGGGGATGTAGTAGACCCTTTTCTGTGTTCTGGAAAATGCCCCAGTGATGTAATCTCTATTTCTATGTACAGGTGTAGCTGAAAAGACCAACCAATAGCAGATCCCCAAAGACATTTGCATCTGTCTCTGACTGTGGGTTTCCAGCAGCAGCTACTATTTACTACCTAGGAGTAGTGGCAACTCATCCATATACATTTACTTATCCCTTCCCCTTTCTTCCCCATGGTATTGTTTACTCTTAGGAATCCGCATGGAGACCCATCTGCCTTTACTCCTTTTCTCCAGTGCTTGGCTTTTCTTTCCCTTATTCCCCTTCTCTAATTTACTAAGCAACAATTTTTGGGATGGAGTATCCCAGGAGCCTCCATTCTTTGCATAATTGTTTTCATGGAGTTGAGCAATAACAACCCAGTGATGAAAGATCATTTGGGTACTGCTTATCCCTCAGTTGATCCTCTTTGTGATTTAATGTAAAGAATATTAAATAGGTGACATACTTGTGACTGAGCAAACATCAGCCTTTATGGCAATTGTAGGTTTCTCCACAAGATAGATAATGATGTATTTCCGAGGAGCGTCCACATTATTTTGTTGGCTTTCAATTTTTGTTGCACCAAATATTGATAGGTGGATTTGATAAACAATTAGTTTCTATATACATTTACATGGCGAAAGGATCTATTATAAGGAGACATATCTAATAAGATTGACTATTTCTGCCTCTATTTTTAAAATTTTATTCTTGGGTTAATCAAATAACAAGCATGTATTAAATACTATTATATTCTGAGCACTGTTAGATTCTAGAAGCTGGAGGTGAAAAGAAAAATGAATTAAACCATCTTCATTATCAAGAGGCTCATGTTCTACTGGAATAAGGAACATATATACCTATAAGCTCATGCCAAAAAAAATGTATGTGTATGTGGGTATATGTATATATACATACATACATACATACAGGAAAAAGGTATTAGCTTCTGGGAGGATTAAGAAAATGTAAGAGATATCTTTTCTAGATCTCTTTCAAGAGAAAGTGATCCTAAAAGGTGAAGGTGACCAGGGAGTATGTTATAGGCATGGAAATGGAAAATCAAACATTGATGGTGAGCAACAGCAAGAAGGCTAGTTGATGCTTGAACACATGGGTTGAGGCAGACATGATTGGGGATGTAGACCCGAAACTACCACACCAATGCAACTATCAATAATATGGAAATAGGTCTTGATCAATGACACATGTTAAAACCAGTGGAAATGCACATCGGGTATGGGGGGGGGGAGGAACTGGGGGGATGAAGGGGAAAGTAAAAGCATGAATTATGTAACCGTGTTAACTTTTCTAAAAAAATATTAATAAATGTTTTAAAAAAAAGAAGGCTAGTTGAATATGAAGTATCATATTAATCTCACAAATTCCTAATCTCCCAAATGACATGTTGGCTTTCTGATTTACATTCCTGTTAATTTGTTAATTGATAGTTGGACTGTGTAGTAGTTTGGCAGATGATTAGAGTCAGTTATCCACCAGTTTTGTAAGCTCTAATCTGCTGTTGAAAATCTCTGTGCATAGGATTTCCCAACCTCTGGCTGCTGTTCAAAAAGAGTTTGTATGATATCTCTCCTAAGGCTAGAGAGAACAATGGCTCTCCAAAGTGGCCCTTACTGTTTTATATCTGTGTGTATGTGCTGTCCCAAAGAAAGGCTTGATTGTGAATTCTGTGCATTGAAGGACTGAATACTTAAAGGTATGCTTAGAAGGATCTAATAGAATCTCTGGGAATTTCTTTTGTTTCCTTTGTTTTTTTTTAATGCATTTAACAAGTATGTATTTCCTAGGTTTTGTTTGCTTTGTTTTATACTATAGAACATTGAGACAAGATCTGGAATGAGAATGAATAGAACGGATTGAAGTTCTTTGATTGGTGTCTATGACTTTGAATGTCTTTTTACTTCTTGAGGTCTCAGTTTCCCCATTTATCCAATGAGGGGATAGGACTAGGTGATTTCTGATAGCTCCCTTAGTTTTTTACCATTCTTTGTATCCTTACTGTGTAAAACACTGCCTGGCACATAGGAAGTGCTTTAATACATGCTTGTTGATTCAGTGATTAGTCATGAAACTTTTGCTTAAAGACCACAGTGAAAAGTTAATTACTAGCAGATTTTGAATTTTTTGAATTTATTTAATTCATTTAGATGCAATTGGTGGTGGTCTAGTAGACAGAATATTATGTCTGGAGTCAGGCAGATGAGTTCAAAATTGACTTCAGACACTAACTGCAACCCTGGGCAAGTCACAACATTTCTTCCTCCTTTTTCTCATCTTTAAAATAGAGATAATAATAATACTTAGCTCCACCAGAGTTGTTATACGGAAGAAATGAAAAATAAAAACAACATATAAAAATTGCTTCACATAGTAGGCATTTTATAAATACTTAATCTCTACCACCCTTTAAGGTATTTTCCTTGCTATTCAACTTTTTTTGTGTTGATGATATAACACAGTGTGATCCCAATAGCCCAGACAGGCTTATTGTCTATTTTCATATAGAAAATTCCTGGGTGAATTGTATAGAAAGAAATAAAAAGCCAGGTTGATCAGGCAGGTAGCTTGAAGATTCCTTTTTGTCATATTGTTTAAAGTCTAATCTTCCAAGGCTTCAGCTTTAATTTAAACAAAAAAATGAGACTGATGATTGTAATAATAACAGTAAGGTTAAAAATGTCCAGGGGGAACAGAAATAAAGAGTAAGTCCTCTCTTTGAAAGGAAAAGAAAGAAAATAGATATCTTCAGGAAGAAAACCTTGTATATGCAGCTTGACTTTGGGCAGGTCTTGGTATCCTCATTTACAAATTAATTTAGCAGAATACTCAGACAAGAGGAAAGGAGGAAAGCACATCAGAGTTTTGTGTGAATCTGATAATCCACTTGCCTGAAATGAAGCAAAGCTCATTCATTTGGGATTAAGAAAGGTCATAGGCTGAGTCTGGAATTGAATTCAAGCATGTAAATAGGCATTATCACAGCAATAACTGGGAGGAAATAAGAAGATGAAATGGATTATTGTTTTTATATTAAAATATATTGAATACTAAATAATTAGCTAATTAAACCAATATGTTAGACTTGGAAGCACCTATTCATCTTTAATCTTTTTCTCCCCTCCACTCTATTTGTATATGTTTAAGAGATCATTTGTTTAAGGTTTTGACAATTCAATTTCATTTAATTTTTATTAGTTAACATAGCTTATACTGGTATTTAATTATAAGTACAGATAGAATTTTTTGTATTATAATATTAATATTACAACTATATACAGTATGGTTGAAGGGTTTTTGTTTTTGGAGAAAGCAGGATTATTTTGGCTAAATATACTAATTCTTTGACTTTACATAATCATTCATTCTTCTAAAATGGTCACAAGAGAATGAATTTAAAGCTGGAAAAAACCTCTGAGGTCATATTGTCTAACTGCCTTATTTTATGTGTATAGGGATGAAGAAACTGAGGGGCTAGTCAGGTGATTTGCCCCCTATCACATAGATAAATATCAGAGGCAGATTTTGAACTCACATCATCTGATTACAGCTCTTGCTCTATTAAAGTAACAATACTAGATAGCCCTTCTCTTAGTTCTTCAAATTCCTGTTCTTTAGAACATATGTTAATGTTGATGAAATTCATCAAGACTGATGGGGCAGCTTATTCAATACTTCCTCTGCTTCCTTTTCTCCTCCCTTATCACTTCTTCCTCTTTCTCCCTTTTCCCCTCCTCTTCCTTCTTCCTAATAATACAATTATTTCACTTGTCATAATCAGACTCTGGGGAATTATAACATGACCTGCAGTATTACATGAACATGCAGCATCAGATCTAGCACATTTCTTTACACAGAGGAAATGCTTATTGATTCATGCTGAGAGTTTCAGAACTTTCTAAAATGAAATTCTCTCTCTCTTTTTTTTTTTAATTTTAAGTTTTCACTAAGAGAACTTTTTTTTTCCTTGTGGGCTCTGGATATATGTAAACTTTTTTCCATGGGAATGAGATTTTTCTTCTTCACAGGGCAGCTACCATTCAGGATATGATACATTTACTTTTGTTTCTGTGACTTTTTTTCTAAGACAGCCTCTACTTTCTTTTTTATATTTCATCTGGTGGATTAAGGTTTGATTATCTCCCAGAGTCCTTGGTGACTGTGGGAAAGAAGCCTTAGGTTGCTATTTTTAAAGTTGCTTGAGAAGACTCCTGGGAAACAATGTGGAAGCTTCTGGATGGGTACCAGAGTTACTCCATTCATATAATTTCTGGCCCTTGGAAGCTTTTGCTATGCCTCACTCCACCATTTTTGGTGGTCCCTGTAGCCTTGCCAATCCTCCATTGTATTTGTGTGCTGGGAAGGGGAGGAAAAGGAGGAGATGAAGAAGATGAGGAGGAGGAGAATGTCACTGAACAAGGCGTGGAAATCAGCAAAGGGGACTAAAGAGAACTGAGCCTTGTACTTTAAAACATTTGGTTGGACTGGTTTAGCAGGTATAAACCTTGCAGCCAAGTAAAGCCACAGCTAATGATGAAAGTATAAGAAAAACCCTAGTGATTTCTCTCATTGGATCTCGTCCAATTTGAATCAGTTCATTTCAGTAAACGTTTATTGAATGGCTGCTGTGTGCCAGGTATTGTGGTAGGACACAGGGCTATGAAGACCAAATTAAAATGGTTAATTTGCCTTAAGGAGAACAGATTTCTCTCAAGGGAGGTGACTAGCAGAAAACAACATAGTAAAATAGAGGTAATTTTTTGGAATAATATATACATTATGTAATTTTATATAATATTATGTATTTTTCTGTTATACATCTATTTCTATGTCTAGATATTTAGAGAGATAATAGATGATATTCCTTGAAAACCGTGTGATCTTGGACACATCACTTAACCTTGCCCCCTCCATCTCAATTTGGTGAGAACTACATGACAACTGAGTTCCCTTCTACTCTAAATCTATGAAATAATGATTTTAAGTAGAATACAAAGTGTGAACAGATCACAATAACCAGAAGGCTATTTACCTGGTTAAGGTGAGACCTCTAGGGAAGGAGGCTAGAATCACAGAATCTCAAGAAGCTGAGAGACTTCTGAAGCCATCTCAGAAGTGAAGTGGAGGGAGAGCCCGCCTTGGAGTGAGGAAGCCCTAGATTTAAGCCTTACCAAAGGCTCATACTGTGTTAGCTTGAACAATATTGTCACATCTCTGGTCCTCAGTTTCCTTCTCTGTAAAAACAGTGGCTGGTCCTAATGATCTCTTAGTTTCCTTCTACCTTTAAATCATTTGATCTTAATTCCCAACTCATTGTGCTAGGGAATAATATCCACAGAGCTGCCTATTTGGCACTATAGCATTTGGTTCAAAAATATCAATTACCTTTAGAATTCAGTAAGACATTAAATTCATGTTTATTATAATTTTATTAGAGTGGTTTAATTTAACTAGAGGGAATACTTTTATTTATATATTTATATAAGATGTGGACACCTTTCCAATAGGTGTCAACTCATTTTACTTAATGTTATTGAATATCCATCAGAAAGTAATGAGCTTCAGACATTGCTGACCTGGGCTGTGTTCTGGCTAATGACAAAGGTGAAAAGTTCCAGCTTCCAGTAATAATCACCTAATGGAGCTGAATACCTTAGGACAAAGGTCTTAGAAACCATGCTTTCCAATCATTTTCTACACTTAGTCCTCAAACAGCTAGTAGAGCACAATTCTTGTCATGTCAGATAAGAACTAAGAATAGGCTTGTATTTTCACCAAATGAGCTTTTTTGTTTTGTTTTGTTGTTTTTTTGTTGTTGTTGTTGTTGTTGTTGTTTTTCTGACTTATAAGGCAGAGGTGAAGAACAGGTTGTTTCACAGAAGAATGTTTCTAAAATATTCATGGTTCCTTGACTGTAGAGCAAAGCCTCCTCACACAATCTTGTGTGTAATTAGAATTTGCTCCCCAGCATCTCGTTTACGTGGTAGTAGGGAGGATATATTTTGGTGTAGCCCTGCCCTTCTCTCTCTCTGCTCACAGGAAGGGGTTTTGGAGGTTGGATAAGAGCCAGGCAGGAGAATTTTACCCACGTATTTTTTACTCAGGCTTTTTTTTACTTTTGTTCTTTTATTTCATCTACTCTAAGTGATTACTAATAAATCTTATAAAATATAATACTTGTAGTTATTGATATTAATTTAAATCTTACACTTGGCAGAGGTGGAAGGATGTGGGCATTGAACATTGCTTATTAGATTACTCTTATTGAGATATATTTATTAGAATTGCTCAATTTTCCCCTCTCTTCTTTAATTCTTAGTTATGATATGTTGCTTTCTGAAGAGAAGAGGTAGGAGGCCTGTATTTGGAAATGAAGGTGATGAAAAACCAGAGATATCAAATAGCACACAAAAAAGGACCTCTTAGTCACTATCTAGTCAGTTTATAGTCTAGTTGGGCCAAGCCCATAAAATGGCAACTTGAATACAAAATTCATGTAATTAGTTAATGAATTACATTCTTTAAAAAATTTTTGCTGATATTTTAAAAATGTTCTTAATCATTTTTATTGAATTAAATATTTCCCAATTATATGCACAATTTTTTTTAATTTTAATTTTTAGAAAAAATTTTTCATGGTTACATGATTCATGTTCTTACTCTCCCCTCCCCCTCAACCTTCCTCCTTCACTCCTGTAATCGACGCACATTTCCACTGGTTTCTTCATGTGTCATAGATCAAGACCTTTTTCCATATTATTGTTAATTGCACTAGGAAGGTCGTTTAGAGTCTACATCCCAAATCATATCCAATAGGCACAATTTTTTAACAACATATTTTGTTCAAAGTTTTGAGTTCTGAATTTTTCCCTATCTCCTGTTATTGATTTTATTGTCTATAACAGTGATGGGCAAACTACAGCCCATGGGCCAGATGCGGCCCCCTGAAATATTCTGTCCAGCCACATGGACATTATTCCTAATCTGACAAATACAATAAATAGGATACAATACAATGAAACTTCGAAAGAGTGGTCTTAGAAACAGACTGACAGATGAGCACTTCCTTTCCTTTGGCCCCCTCTTTAAAAAGTTTGCCCATCACTGGTTTATAATGTTCTTCTGGTTCTTCCTGTTTCAATTTATATCAGTCTATATGAGACTTTCCACATTTTTCTGAAGCCATCCTTCTGTAAGAGCTTATATTTAGGTTTTATGTTAAATGTGATCATTATAAAGTAATATTGTAGTTGCCAAATTTAAAATATTATAGCTTAAGTCAAAATGACTTTTAGCAGCTTTATTTACAAAGAGGTAGAAAGAATGAAAGTGGAAAAAAAATGTATCTAAAGAGACAGATTTTTAAAAGCCTACAAGTCCTTCTCAGGTGAATTGAGACTCAGCCCCGTAGTAACTTCCCCACATCCCTTGTCCCCACATGGATATCCTGGCAATCCTTGTCCTGGTGGTGTCTTCAGCCAGAGTTCCACTCACCTAGCAAGGTGACACAGGATCCAGGAAAATTGTCTTCTCCAAACCAAGGCAGTGATCTCCAGGAACCAGTCTCTCCAGAAGCCAGGAAAGGAATGTCTCTAGATCATGTTGGTCTCTTCTTTTTAACCTCCTATTTTCCACATCACTTCCTGTCACTACCCCTTCTTCACAGAAACCAATGGCAGTCTTTCAGTTTGCCTAGCACTGCCCAATTGATGGCCTTTGGAAGTGTGAGCTTACTGTAATAAGTGACTTGTGAACTCTCATACTTAATGGTAAGTAGGGGAGCTTTAAGTTCTTGATTTGATTAGATAAAAGTAGACTAGGGGAGATTTAATCCTATCTTCATACTGCCCATCATATCTCATAGCAAAATAATATTCTATAACAATTATATATCACAACCTGTTCAATAATTCCTAAATTAATGGGCATCCCTTAGAATTTTATTTTTTTCACCACCTCAAAAAGAGATGCCATTAATTTATAACCATTTCCATTTTCTTTAATTTCTTTGGTATCCAAGTGAGGTAGTTGTATTGCTGGGTCAAAGAGGCTGTACGATTTTCTAGCCCTTTAGGCATACGTCTAAATTGATCTCTAGAATGGTTGGACTAGTTTACAACACCACCAAAAATACATCAGTGACCCCATTTTTCCACATTCCCTCCAATATTTTTCATTTTCCTTTTTTTTTTTTAATCTAAAAGGTATGAGGTGGTATTGCAGTATTGTTTTTATTTGCATTAATAAATCAGTAGTATTTTAGACCATTTTTATCTGACTTTTGATAGCTTCAATTTCTTCTTCTAAAAACTGTTCATATCCTTTGACTATTTATCAACTGGGAAATGGTTCTCATTTTTATAAACTTGGCTATATATTTGAAAAATAAGGCTTTTTTCAGAAAATGACTTGCAAATCTTCACCCTCTCCAGTTTCCTATTTTCCTTTATTAATTTTGTCTGCTTTGAATTGGTTTGTGTAAAAAGTTTTTAAATTCATGTAACCAAAATTATCCTTTTTTTCATCATATATTCTCCTTTATCTTTTGCTTGGTTCAAACTCTTTCTTCATTCATGGATTTTATAGATACACTTTTTCCATACTCCTCTATTATACCAATTATTTCACTCTTTATTTCTAAATTATTTATCTACTTGACCTTTTTTCAGCATACAGTGTGAGATGTTGGTCTATGTCTAATTTCTGCCAAACTTCTTTCTAGTTTTCCCAGAATTTTTTTTTTTTGAAATGTTGAGTTCTTTTCCAAAAAACTTGTAATTTGGGTTTTATCAAACCCTAGATTAATATGGTTATTTACTATGTATTGTGTACCTAATCTATTTTACTGATTGATTTTTACATTTACCTTTAGTTTAAAACTTCTCTTGTATTTTGAAAATGAAATATTTTATTCAGCTTTGCTCTTTTCATCAGTAATACTCAAAAGTCCTTTATTTCAGGGGGCAGATACGTTGATTGGTGGACTGGGTGTCAGGTTTAGAGATGGGAGGTCCTGGGTTCAAAACTGGCCTCAGACACTTTCTAGTTCTGTGATTCTGGGCAATTCACTTAACCCCCATTGTCTAGCCCTTACTATTCTTATGCCTTCAAACCAAAAAATAGTTGTTGTTGTTGTTGTTTTTTAAAGGAAAGTCCTCTTTTTATTTAATATCTATTTTTTGCACCTCCTTTACAAAGCTTTTAGTTGTATTTTCACAATTTTCTCCCTCTGTTTTCATTTCTGTGCCTAGTTTTTCCTCTTATACTCAGTTGATATAAAAAATGTTTTTGATGTAGGAATTCTTCTTTAGTTTGCAGCTACTTCACTTGTTTTTGAGGTTTTCCTTTTAGCTGTTTTGATTTCATTGTATTCTTCTGAGTTTGTGTCTTGATCTTCCCTGTCACTGTAATAGCTTTTTCTTTTTTTTGGTTGTTATTTCCTAAATTTTCCACTATTTAAAAAAATTTGGAACTTTATTTTAATATTGATCTCTGTTCATGATGTGTATGTTAGAGGCGGGAAGCTCTGTCTCAAACTTAACTTTTATGGCACTGCTTTTTTAGAACTATTTCTGGGTTTAGGATATTTTCTGTGATTCCACGTTGGTGTGATCATCTCTGGCATGAAAGTTCCTAAAGCTATTCTTCTTTCTGTCACTGCCTCTTAGTCCTGCCACTGGTATTTCATTCATGTGGGCTCCAGACCAGACTCCTGGCCTTTGTCAGACATTTCTTTGACTTCTTATGTTTTCTGGAGCTGGAAGAATTCCTCACTCATACCTTTTTTTGGCTTTGCCACTCCAGAATTTGATTTGAGATATTATTTGAAAGTTGTTTAGAAGGGAATGTCAGAAGAGCTCAGATGAGTGCTTCTCTAGTTTGCTAGCTTAGCTTCACCTCTGGAAGCCCTCATGAAGTAAACCCACCACCATACATAGAAGAACCGTTTGGGTAGCTGTTGGTTTGGGGTCCTTACAAATGATATGATTTTAATTCCACACCTTTATAAAAAACTGAGGCCCATGAACATTAGAGGATAATTATTCCAAAAATTCAGAGGGACCATTAGAGATGCTATTGTCCAAGAACTTTATTATGTGGAGGGGAAAACCAAGGTTTAGAATAGTGAAATTCTTTTTCCTCTGGTGATATATGTAAAAAATAGACAAACCAGATTTTATCATAGGCTTCTGACTGTAGACTACAAACTATGCATTCTTTTTCATTTTATCATGCTGCCCTGTATTGGTTGGAAGTGGGAAAATTGGTAGGACTGGTCAAGTATTAATTAGAAGGGTTAATAAGCATGAAATATTTATATTAACTGAATTGACCAATTCCATGTACTAATCCTTTTTCTTAAAAAATTATAATTTTGGCTGGTAAATAGACTCAGATTGAGTATATAATGGATGACATTAGCATTTAACTAAATGGTTCTTTTGACATATTAAATATTTATGATGAAGAAACAATATATTCAATGACCTAGAATTAAAAATGTGTTGTTGTGAAAGATGTGATATAAATATTGTTTTCTTTTAATCCTGAGTTTTAGCTTTATCATATCCTATGTTTTCACAAAATTATTAAATGAATCCTTCCAAATTAAATTTTTAAAAAAGCTTTAATTTATTTCCTTTAATTTATTTTATCATATGAGCTATGGATTGGAACTGTACAGATTATTCAATGGAGAAGGAAGAATTCAATGGAAATTAAAGTTTTATTTCTATTTTTTTCTTTTTGTCATTCCAGATGGACCCAATTCAGAAAGCTGTAATAAATCATACATTTGGGGTTCCTCTTCCTCATCGAAGAAAGCAAATCATATCATGCAACATTTGCCAGTTGAGATTTAATTCTGATGTAAGTTTACTATAAAACTTCATTGTACTTTTCTAATCATAAAAGAATTGAGCTTCCTTAAGCATTCTCTCTCCCATACCTAAGCATGAAAAAAGTAGATAGTGTTGTAGAATTGATTCTATATTAATCCATTTTATGCCCTTTAATTTGGAATTCTGTTCATTTTTTTGATAAGGAAAAGCAGTGCAGGTACTATGTTTTATATGCATAACTTAGTTATACTTTAACAGGATCACCCAGTGGGCATAGAAATGGTACATGGCCCAGGGCTACTTGGCATCTAGTAAGATTCATGGCTTCAGAGATTCATGTGAGACCCATTGACTTGAGCTATGGGAAAATTCCAGCACCTCTCCGTGCTGGGCTAACCCTTGGCAAAATCATGAAACTGATGAAATTTCTTCTTTTCTACCTTTACCCTCTTCAAGCACTCAACCTTTTTTCAATAATATTTTTTCTTTTTAGTGTTAAAAATAATTTTAACAATTAAAAAATGAGTTCTAAGTTCTTTTTCGCTCTCTTCTTTTTCTCTGTCTCACTGAGATGACAAATAATTTTATATAGGTTATAGATGAAACACTCAATCTTATGTTTCCATCTTGGCCTCAGCGGAATGCTAACTAATCACTTGAGAACACTTAAGACATTCCCCTTTTCTTGGCACTGTTGACAAGGGATGCTTAAAAAATTCTTTTGAAGGAATGAAATTTCCTTGAGAGAATTTGAGGCGCAAAGGGCTCCATCGTGGGACCCTAGGGGTCTGCATACAGTATGAGAATTTCCCTGATACAGTGCTTCAAGTCCTCCCACCCCAGCAGGAACATCTTTCATACCATCACCTGCCAAGAATTCTGTCTACATTTTCTGTCTACAGTATTCCTGGGTGGTTTGGAGTGTAAGGCTGAGTATCACTCGTGTTGCTAATTATGAATAAAGATAATACCAGGATCAATATGGTTTTTCTTCCTTTGGAGCAGGCTGTTTTTTGAGCCTTGGAAGCTCCGCTGTCTGGGCAGCCAGGCAGGAAGTGAATGGAAGTTTCATCCCTGTCTGGTGAATTCAGTCTGTGTGGAGAGTATAGAGCATGCAGAACTAAATTACTCTAGATATGGTGTTTTAAATGCATGGAGAAATCAGTGATTTTATTGTTGCTGTTTTTGATGTTGTCAAATGGCTAATTTGGTTTCCTGTTGCACTTACCTTTGTAACATAACTTGTTTAGTCCTTCATGTTTTGGGATTCTTTGTAGTTCTGACCTATGAGAATTCACTTGTATTAGACTTAAAAATCCTCCCTTAAAATTGTTTTTGTGTGTAATTGGACAAAAATAAGTATAAACAT
>NC_058134.1:33153726-33166226 GCF_016433145.1 Gracilinanus agilis
AGAAGGATATATATATATATATATATATATATATATATATATATATATATATATATATATATATATATATAAAAGATATTAGGGTTTTAAAAAATCGTTAAAAAAAGAAGGGGAAACAACAATATGGCCCTCATCATTTGATTCTCTGTTTATTACTTCTGCCCCTTGGTTTCCTTGGATTCCTTCAAAATTCAATTCCAAGACCACCATCTTTTTGCTAATGTCTCTTCCTTTTAAAATTCCCTTCATATATTTTCTCTGGACCCAGATATTTATATTTTGTCTTCCTCTTTAGAATATGTACTCCCAAAGAGAAGACATTGTCTTTTTGGTCCTTTCCTTTCCCTTCCATTCCTTGTCTTTTCTTTATATCCCTAGCACTTAGAATAGCATAGTGGCTGACAAAAAATTTGAACTTACATGTTTGTTGAATGATGGGCATCATTGTCCTTCATTTGCTGAACACTATGGAGCATGATGGACGATCATGAAAGGTATTGCAACAAGCATTAAATAAACCCTTGGATTTGAGTTTTTCTGCCATGAAGTTGACCAGAGGTAATTTCATTTTTGCTCATTAAAAGGAACAAATAATTAGTTTTTATTGTATATGGTTTTTCTTTTTTAAAGCTTTTCCTTTTGTTTTTATATCACTTACACTACCTCATGCAGTGATGGGCAAACTTTTTAAAGAGGGGGCCAAAGGAAAGGAAATGCTCATCTGTCAGTCTGTTTCTAAGGCAATTCTTTCGAAGTTCCATTGTATTGTATCCTACTCCTTGTATTCGTCAGATTAGGAATAATCTTACAGGGTTGGATAGAACATTTCAGGCCCCCCTTCCCCCCACATCTGGCCCATGGGCTGTAATTTGCCCATCACTGGTGTATCTTACTTTCCCTTCACCCATGTAGAAAACCATTCTTATCACAAAAAAGGGGGCAAAAAGTTACACAAAATTAAGGAATATATACATCTAAAATAATGTGGAGTCTTTTACATCCTTTGTCTCTTCATCTTTGCAAAGAAGTAAGAAAGAAAGTAGCTTATTAAATATCTTCTTTGAGGTCAAACTTGACAAATATAATTCACAACATTCACTTTCAGTTATATTCTTGTTCTTTCTGTTTGTGATGTTATTGTCATGAGTATTTGTTCTTCTGGTTGTGATTACTTCACTTTACCTCAGTTCATATGTCATGCTATACTTTTCTGTATTCCCCCCTCCAAAAAACGGATTACATACGTAAAACTGGGAGAGGGCCATCTATTTGCACACATACTACATTTTTAAAATAAGGAAACTGAGTCACAGAATCAGTCACACCATTGCTAAATTTTTGAGTTCGGATTTGAACCCAGATCGTTCTGAATTCATTTACAGTTATGTCCCTGATTCTATGTTGATTCTCATATTCATTCTTTGCCACAATATTCCATTTACTTCATGTATCATGACTGGTGCAAATATTCTTTAATCGATGGGCATCTACTTGTTCCAATTCTTTGTTACTGTAAAAAGTGTTATTATAAATATTTCAGTGTTTACAAGAACTTTCTCTCTTTTTTTAGATGTGGACTTTCCTATCATATATGACTCCGAGTTAATTTGATGGATATGGTGTTACAGTCATTTTCAGATGTCTTTTTTAATGCAAGAACAATCAGTGTTGCCTAATGTAATGTACAAGCAGCAAGGTAGTGAAGTATACATAATGCCTTCCATGTTTGGAGTCAGGAAAACTCATCTTTCTGAGTTCAAATTTTATTTCAGATACTTACTAGCTGTGTGACCCTAGGAAAGTCACTTTATCCTATTTTCCACAGTTTCCTTATCCATAAAATGAGCTAAAGAAAGAAATAGCAAACTACTCGAATATTTACCAAGAAACTTCAAATGGGATCATGAAATCAGACACCACTGAAAAATGACTGAATCACACAAAAAAATGTGATAGTAAAGGCTAAGAATAATTATTTATTTTTCTCCATAAAAAAAGGTTTCAAATAATTTTTAGAGTGAGTAAAAAAATCTTTTGGCTTTCTCGTCATCAACAAATTCACACTCTATTTTGTCATAAATACCATACTTCTCAATATGGAGGAATTGAAACAGCTTTTGTTGTTCCTGTTTTATTTTATTAAATGATGTTTTCCTTTTTGTCATTCTGTCTTGGCCAACATTTTGCATAAGTTCTCATCTCCAGTCCATTTGTTGATCTTAATGGCTACAACCCAATCCATATGCTAATAGTTGGAAAAGAAATTTCATTGTGCCTGGATCATTAAAAATTACCTTTTAGAACTATAACTTAAAGCAGTAGTTTATTGTTTGTGCTATACTTATGGCCTAAGAGAATTAAATGTTTCATTAAGCCAATTCCTTACATATGTGGCTAGTAGAGCTCTTCAATATTTATAAATTGGCATTTTAAAAAATAACAAATTCTAAAACGCAGTTTTATCACCAGAATTATTCATTATTTTCCTCCTTTCAAAAGGACATACTATTTATTCATTAAAATTCAAAAAATTATCTCCATATTATTCCTTTCTGTCAATAGGACCATTTGCTTTTTATAATAAGCTTCATCATAGCCCCAAAATAATGGTTTGTGTTTGTGTCAGATGCTTTAAGATTCATAAAAAATTCCATGAAATACTTTTGACAGATGAGGAGAAATGCCATAGGACGGCATTGAGCTCAACTCACATTCTGATTTCATAGGTGAACATAGACAGTATTATATGTACTAATATAAATGTTATAGAGAAAATTTTTTCAACGAAGGAAGTTAATCTTCAATGTATGAAAACATTTCTATGGAAGTAATGTTTAGGTTTTCACTACAATTCAATCAACAAGCATTCATTAAACACCTGTCATATGCCAGACATAGTATAAATAGTCAGAACACAACAATAAAAATGCACTACTCCCTGTTCTTAAGAGGTTTATGTTCTGTTGCTTACTACGGGCTTGAATGGGGAGATGAGTATTACTAGTCCATTTCATCAAAGAGGAAATCAAGAACCCAAGATAGTAAATGACTTTCCTATAATCATACAATCTCTTAAGTCTACCATTTTTTTTCTTGAGAATCAAACAGTGAATAATGAGACATCAAATATTCTATATCATGTGTATAGTAGTAGAATGTAACTTCACTGAGGACAGATATTGTTTCATTTTTGTCCTTGTATCCATATACCCTAGCTCAGCCAAGGCTAGTTTCGAACCCTTGTTTAATAGGATTTCTGGAGTTAGAAACAACTTCACTTTTCCTTCTGATAAACTATCCACAGACCTATTGAATCAATTTTTAACCATTTCCTTCTTTTTGTTAGATTAGCTCTCTGTTACGCTCTTCCAAAACCTACTTTCTATTTTTTTCTTTCTTTTTCTTTTCATGTATTTATGACCCAGTCAGAGTTACCCACTCTGGTACTCAATGAGACAGCTGTTGAGAAAGTACTCAAACACCCCTGGTTGTCTTGGCAACCAGGACCAGGTGAAAACACTCCAATTAGCTCTTCTCATCCACTCAAATTTCCTTACTTTGTCAGTGTACAGTAGACACCTCAGAGTATTTAGTGTTTCATGACTGGGCATTCTGGAAGGTACAGGTGATGATGCTTTGGGCAGGTGAGTACCCATGCTTTTGTGTATCCAGTCTTGACAATGTTAAGTAGGAAAGAATCTTGGAACTTTGCAAAGTTAAATTTTGAGGATACCTATTTTATGAGAAAGATTTAGATTCTCTTCTTACTTGGCAGAAACCATGGGCTGCATCCTTTTTTAAATTTGTTACATTTGTATTTATTTAAAACCATTTTTATATTTCATTGCTCACTCTTAATAAATGCTCATTAGTCGATAAGAGGTGGATTTTTGTCTTGAGTATATGTATTTAATGTCCTGAGTCAAATAAAAAAGTATCCACAATGAATCACCCATCATTGGTCTTGGAAAGATCAGTCTTAATTGAATGTTGCTTGCCATGAGATATAGTTGAAATTGGTGAGAGTTTCCAGTTTTCATCACTCTTGGGTCATCTAATTACATGCTGGCTTCCCAAGTTGAAACAGGTTATTAAGTTGGCTGCATGGGTTGTGTTATTTGCAGGATGCAAAATGTGAAAAGGGTAATTAACTTATCCAATTCATGGTTATTTCCCCTTCCTCAACACAAGTTCATGGGCTTAAAATGTTAAAGCTTTTACCACTGGAGGCAAGTTACTTATAACTATAATTCCCTGAATGTTTTAATTTCTTTTATCAATTGGGGGGGGGGAATAAAAAGAAAAAAAATAGCACTTTGCTTATCAGAATAGAACTACAAATTAACTTAATTTGTCTGTCACATAAGGCTCCCCTTTTTAAGCTTTAAAGAGGAGCCCCATTTTAAATAAATATGATGAAAACCATTCACCTAGGTAGTAGTTTTTTACAGCTATAGTTAATGGATTAGATGCCCTTCAGCTCTAGTAAATTTTAGATAGGTTGAAATATTAGTTTTTGTTTTTGTTTTCATTCTTTTCCCCTTACATACCAGAGTTCATTGCATCTCTTTCATAGGCAATGGAATACGATAGCAGGCTAACAGAAAAAAATAGTCTGATGAAGTGAATCTTTAATTAAAAAACAAGGTGGCAAGAAGCATCAAAATATGTATCTGTAATGATGAGGAATGATTTACATTTTCTTGTACAAGGAAATTAATATTTTTTCTGTAAATGAGTTCATAGAATTAAAATACTTTTAATTGTTCCTAAGGGAAACTGATAAATTTGTATAGGGTTGCAACTATAAATTTCTTAAGATATCAGTGACCCCAGAAACTATAATTTCAAATTTAGTTTTACAGTGATTTATGAACCTAAACCCCTGCATATTTTGAGTACAAAAATGTATTTGTGAATGAAGATCCTCTAATCTGTTATATAACGAGAACATGAAGCCTTTTCAAAAATAAAACAAACAATAGGAGGAAAATGGTAATAGGTATCCTATACACAATACAAACTTTGTATAAAATGGGGATGAAATAGAGGTAATTGTTATATACATTTCTATAGACATTTTCAGCATTTCTTAGAACACAATGTGTAGCAAATCTGTTTTTTAAAACTAGTTGAGGTTTCCTGAATATAGTATCATGTTTCTTCGGTTTCATTTCCTCCCCAGAATCTCCCAAAGAATACCAATGAATACCAACTTACATTAAGAGAGGTAATTCTTATATTTTGTGAGATTCTTATATTTTAATGAATATAATTCATATGTGAGCTATACATATAAAATGTAATTGGTTAATATAACATATTTATAAGTATAAACACATATCAATATAATTCTTACATTTTAAATACTATAAATTGGTTTTAGTGACAATAGCCCAGATCAAACTTCTTTGTTGAAGGATATCTTCTTTATATATCTATCTGCAATCATGTATTCTTCATAATTATATGTAATGATTTAAAAGTATATGTATAGTAATTATTTAGTAATTAAATAAAATTTATAAAAAGAAAAACAAGTTATTTTATATCCACCTTCAATCATTGCCCTTTTATTTTTGTTTTTATACTGTTTTGTTTTCTCTTCCAATGGGTCAGGCTGTATGAGATCACACTTTACCACTATTTCTTCCATTTGGAATTCACATTATATTACACAAAATGGAATTAACATCAGAAATATTATGAGTATCTAGCAGGTCCATTTGAAAAAGAAAGAACCTCACAATATCACATACAGAGTCAAACAAAACTGGGATATTGTGATGACCCTAGCGTAAATATCCTATTGGTCCCCCAAACATTAGTGATTTCAGAAAGTAACTCTTGACTTGAAAGACAATAATAAATAAGCTGGCTCAGAAGTGATATGCACACAGTCTGAGTTTTAATTTGGTTGAACTAAAATTATTTCCAAAATATGAGATTATATTTTTATTCATTTTAACTACAGTCATATTATAGAAGACTTCCTTATATTTCCAGGATGCATGAGAAAATGCAATGTAGTCCCTTACATTTGCAGCTGAAAATTGTTCTACTTTATATTTTCATTTGAAATTTCAAGACCAGTGACAGTGACTTCTTTTTCACTGACTTACTCTGTCTTTTCTGCTGGAAACAATTAAATTCTTTATCCTATTCTAATAATGATAATGCAATTGCTACAACTGTCTTCTTATATCTTAGTTTTTCGGAACAGGAAGCCCAACATTTTGGTCTAGTGGATCAGAGAATATCTTTTCTGTCTTTTATTTTCCTTCAAATATACACACAGCCATATCTTTCCATGTAGATATATATTTATATTTTTCTTTTTGCATGCGCACACATCCATGTTTTATTTTGAAAATGCAATGGATCCCAGTTTTCTAGGAAGGCTTTGACATGAAACCTGGCTAATAAACCACAGGAAAAGAATCCTTGGGAGGGTGGGTCATGCCACATTACACTTTGACTCCTTCCTCCCCAAAAAGTAGAGGCTGGCTGTTTAGTTCAGGGAAGAGTTACTTCTCTAGAGTTTCTGGTTTTGGAACCTCACAGTAAGAGCCACACTTAGGCTGAGACTTTGTCTTTTATGGCCACAGCAGGATCAGATATAACTGAAAGCTTTAGTCAGCCTAATTCACTACAGCTTGTTCAGATGACCCTGAGAGGGCTGAGATGATATTTCTTGATCTCTCCTTTTCCTGAAACGCTACAGTGAGTCCATCAGAATCTTTATCACGTAAAATTCTATGAGAATCATTGAAGCCTGATCTGTGTCTTTCTAAACCACGTTAACCAGATAACTGAGGCAACTATTTGGATGATAGAAGCCACAAAAAAAAAGTAAATAATAATTGGTGGAGGATAGAGAAGTAACTAGATATTTTACCGCAGGGGGGAAATAGTAAGGAAAGTAGAGAGAAGCTGGCTACAGCACAGAGGATGTTCTGACTATGGGACTGAAGGGTGATTCAGTTATATGAGGTGAAGCCTAGGAAGAAGAATCATCAGGGTGCCAGGGGTGCTGTGTGGAGGCATGGTCTATGGTGTGTCAAGAGATGAGGCAGGGGGGAGGAAGGTATTATAGAGAAGGAAACTCTCTCCCAAAGGAAGAAGTATGCTGCTTTCATATTGAAACTCTGGAACAAAACCTCATTTGACCCTAATAGTAACATCATTGGTATGGCAGTCCATATTCTGCTAATGTTCCAACTCAATTCCTCAGGAGAAATAGTTCCAGTTTTCAATAACAAGGCCAGATTATAGTATGAAAATCAGTAAAAAGCATTTATTAAATGCTTATCACAAGTTAGGAATCATACAGAGTGTTGAAGAAACAAAGATTATTACGTGACACTTACCCTCATGGAGCTTCCCTTTGAAAGGAGAAGAAAACAGACAAACAACTGTGTAGATATGGGATAAAAAGAAGGTAAAAAAGAAGCTAATCTCAGAAAGAAGACAGATAGGAGAAGGGTTTATAGGAAAGATCTCTTGCAGGAAGTTTTCTTTGCCATGGGGCAAACTAAAAGCATTCCCTACAAATATTAGAAAAATTATATCAGCAGACTCAATGCCAGAAGGTGAACTATCACATGCTGATTTTGAGGTGTCCAAAGTGTATAGAAATACACTAAAGGGTAAAGAGGAAGGCATTCTCTGTCAGTTGATGGAGAGAGTGCTGTCGCTGGAAATTGTAGCTCCCTATTCTTGAAATATCCAACCAAAACATAAGTAGGCTGGGTGATTTGCCTCTGTTTACCAGATTCAGTGGATCATTGCTAAGCATTTTCTTTAATATTGTCCACGTATTCTTTATCATATTAGTTCCCTGATTGAGTCCACATTGACATTTTCCATTGAACAATTTCTTTTGGAATGAAATTCATTTTCTTGTTCTTGTTCTCCAGTTTGGTTTTTGAGTTCACAGCTCAGGAAGGTGAGGACTTACTAACTGGCATCATGTTGGAATAGATTAATTGCTCCATTTCACTTGGCTTCCTTGTGTTTCCTTCCTGTATTGTTATTTCTTGTTCACTTATTAACTGGAAGGCAATATGATTGGGTGTAAACTTTTAGCTTGCATTTTTTCTGGAGTCTTATCCCTAAATCAACTAGAGACAAATGCATACCTTATTCTTAAGATGATTTTGAAAGAAAAAAAAAATGCCTGTTTTTCAGGAGTTGTAGGTTTGACAATTTAAAGGATAGCTTTGCAAACTTAAGGCCTAGGAAGGTACTTTCAGTCATTTTCAGTCCTGACTCTTTGTGATTTAATTTGGGATTTTCTTGGCAAAAAATACTGGAGTGGTTTTCTATGTCCTTCTCCAGCTATTTTACAGATGATGAGACTGAGACAAATAGGTTTAAGTGACTTGCCCAGGACCATATAACTAGTAAGTGTCTGAAAGCTAGATTTGATCTAGTGCTCTCTAGAGTGCCACATGCCTGCCTCTTGAAAATACTAGTAGATATCTTATTGTAGCTTCCATTTCACATGTAAATTCATATTATATCTTTCTCATTTGTACATGTTATAACATACTAATTTAAATGAGCCAACCAGATTCAAACCCAAGAAACTTCCCATAGAGATTAAATTGCCTATTGGTATCCAACCCTAATCCTTTTCCCCTATCTTAGAATACTAAAGAATTAAACTGGGAACTGGGAAAGAGTGGAGAGGGAAGCAATTGGATTTTTATAGATAGAAATGTAGGTTACTGCCTCATATGGCACTGCTGACTATTAAATAATTCAATTGAACATCTGTAATTGCCCTCACAAAGCTTTGCTATTGGGGCAGGGTGGCATATGCTTATTATCCTTACTACTACAGGGAATGAACTTAGCGGATTGCTTGAGTTTGGGAGTTCTGAGCTCTGGTAGGGCTAAAACTACCCAGGCATCTGAGCTATATCTAGCTATATCTAGACAAATATGGTGAGTTCCAAGGAGTTGGGGGCACCAGTCAGGCTAAGGAAGGGAAAACTAGCTGAGGGTGGAAACAGATCATATCAGTTAAGTGCTGGGAAAACAAACATAATAGCATAGTGTCTGCCCTCAAGGAGCTTACATTATTATGGGGAAGACAAGACTATAAGGTATATTGCAGTATAAACAGAAGCTGATCTCAGAGAGAAAACAGGTGAGGGAGCCAGGTATGGGAAAGGTCTACTTTTAGACTTAGTAAAAGAGGGACACCTGATCTCAAAAAAACCCCAACAACTTAAGAGTTTATCACTTGATGGGAGTGACAAATACAACATTTTATATCAAATGGAAATACTCTATATTGCATGATCATGCTAATATGACATTGTTTATTTGATTAACTTTAGCATCTCTTAACCTCATATTTTTGGCTTATAGTATGTCTCAATCAATGTTACATGTCCTTGAAAATGTGTAAATGATGCATGACTGTGCTGTTTTAGTTGTTTCTAATAAATAACTTCACTGTCCAGTGTTCTTTCAATAAGGGTACCTGGTCCTTGTATTTTAGAACCATATGTTTTGACCAGTCAGAATGATGCATCTTAAGTAGTAGAATACTTATTTTAAAATTAATAAATGCACTTTTCCAATAGCTAGATAAAAGGTTGATTTCTGAATGTTTATTAGCTCAGAGATTGTTTCAAAAACCCACTGGCTAAAGCTGGATCACAGTTCTTAACAAAAGAATTGCTAATTTTCCCTGCTAGCTCAGTTCAATTCAATAGCAAACTCCTACTCTGTCCAAGACCATGGGGACACTGATAAATGTTTATCTTTCATGAATTCTCAGTGATAAATGAGACTTCATGATGGTAGAGCATAGTGACTTTTAACATGATCAATAGGGTTTTGTGGTCTGTTAAGTCATCTTAGCTCAATTATCCCCATCATTTCTTTTCCAATCTTTGCTTAAGGTTGTTTTTTCTCTTGGCCTTAAAGGAAGAAAGAAGGGAGAGTGGAGAAAGAGGAAGTCATGGAGAGATGAAGAAGCATAATATTTAAATTTTAAAACATGTTTAGATCTTCAATAAAAAGAGTGATACTTTATGGAATGTCATGGATGTCCCCCCCTCCCCACCTCGGGGAGGTATTTCTTAACTGGATATTGTTCTATAAAATCTCAAGGTTTAAGAACTTTCAGATATTTCAGAATTTCAAAATTGGAAGGAACCCAAACTGTCATTAGTGTAGCCCATCTCTCCAGCCCATACTCCCAGGCTCTGTGTTCTTAATCTTCTTGAAATAATGGGAGAAAAATAGGATTAAAGAAGGATTTGTCTTTTAAAAGGCCTTCTTAATGTATTTCAGGTACTGATTAAAAATAAAAAGGATATAGAATTGGTGAAAAAATCTTGAGAAGGGAAAGCTCTCTGCAGAGGCACAGGTAAAAGATATAGCCACCAGGAGTTTCATTTGTAAATCAGAATACAACAGTAGCCCTTGACAATAAGTCAGGGTCTCCAAGGTTTATGATTTTGAAGGACTGTCCTTTAGTCTTGAATTCCACTGGTTTCTTTAGGGGGGAGCAGGAAAATTTAAGCAGAAAATGGATCAACTTTCCCCTATATTAGAAGGTAGGCGCCATATTTTCTATTCAGCTCGCATACTTGACTGTCTGTGGAGTGTTCCCTTTCCTTGTTCACTATGGACTCCTCTTCATGTAAATACTTTTAGCATCTCCTCTGGTAATAATATATCAATGATTGCATCAGCTCTATATCTTCTGAGTAAAGAGGCCAAATGAACAATTCTTTAGTCTCCTCATTTAAATCTTAGGAAGGCAAGCTAAGTGGTTGAATGGAGGCAACATTCCATTTTTCCAATATGATGTTCTTTACATCCCCATTACAATGTTCAGTGATGTGTTACATCCTTTCTGCCCTGGGGTTTTTAGAACCCAGTTCTATTCCTTTGTAGGCATCATTCTGAAGAGAACAAGCCAGTTGGTCATTGTCAGGAAGAGCATTGATGGTACCCATTATTGAAAGGTCATCTGTATTTGTACTAATACAGAGAATGCCAGTTTAGAAATGAGCCTGATTGCATGGTTCATTTTGTTCTCCTTTGTAGAGCCAGGCTGCGGCCCACTACAAAGGCACTAAACATGCCAAGAAGCTCAAAGCACTGGAAGCCATGAAAAATAAACAGAAATCTGTACCTGCCAAGGACAGCGCAAAGACTACCTTCACCTCCATCACTACCAATGCCATCAATACCAGCTCTGACAAAACAGGTTATGAGATAATCTTTGTTGTTGTCATTGTTTCCGTACTGGGGGTTTCATTTTTTTCACGTCTCCCTCTCCTGTTGGGTTATGTGCTTGCCATGCCAACGTCACTCTGGAACCATTTTTCTGTCGAGTGGTGAATTCCTTGCCATACCCTCTTTTCTTTTCAGCCCTCCTGAGAAGTTCACATAATTCCCAGGTATATTGTGAATTTTTCTTATTTGAAAAGGATCTTGACTTTTGAGAGATTCAGTGCTTATAAAGGACTTGAATCCAGGTATTCTGTGATATTGATGAAAAGTTAAGCATTCTGTAGAGCCTAGGATTTGGTTGCAGTTTGCGGGCAGCATTTAATTCTTTACAGTGACTGGTATATAATTTGATTTCATGATGAACTCTCTCTGATCACACTTTCCATCCTCATTTTATGGAGGAGATTTTTCTCATTAGGAACAGTCTTTGTCTCATAAATCCCACTCACTTCATTGTTTAAAATAACTCTATCCTGATTCTTAATTTATTATAGCTACCCAGTCTCTATATCACACACATAGGTAAGTGTTACTGATGCCAATTACTCTTCTTAAAAGAGTCTTTGAGATGAACTAATAGGCTTTAAATTGCCACTTGGGACAATCCTTACAAAGAAAAACCTCATGAGCATCAAGTGAACCCAGTAGGACTTCCCTAAACCAATATTTTAAGCATTATGACACTGTCTGAAAGTTGGGGAATTATGTTATCCTAATATTGCCCTCCTGGTCGTGTAGCAGAAGCTACATTCCAGCTGTGTTGTAAAAGTATGTACAAATGGAAAAAAGATATATTAAGGAAGTCTCTCATTGTTTCTGGTGACAATTTCTTGCCTGCGACAGATTGCCCTTTTGCTATAGAGAATACTTTCCCTAAAGAAATATGCTTAGTAAGAAGGGAAAATTATGGAGACATGACTGGAGTAGAAGCTAGGAAACAAGCTTTGGAGTTAGGAAGAGCAAAATTCACAGATATCAACTGTATGACCCTAGACAAGTCACTCAAGTGGCCCAAATAATTTCATAGGACTTTTAAGTTAAAGAGACACTTCCAGTCAGTAGTGGTGCCTCACATTGATAAATCACAGGCTTATACTGAATCAGAAAATGATCATGAACAGTAAATATTTTAAATCAAGTTGCTAATTGTAGAAGTCATTATGTTCTTTGCAAAAAAAAACCCCTGACTTAAAGTATTCTGTTCACAAGTGGGCAAATGCTAGCTTTGTGCTTCC
>NC_058134.1:33168142-33193147 GCF_016433145.1 Gracilinanus agilis
AGAGAGAGAGAGAGAGAGAGAGAGAGAGAGAGAGAGAGAGAGAGAGAGAGAGAAACAGGGCTCCACATTCTATTCATGGACATTTAAGACCAACAATGCTGAAATATTGACTAGTCTAACTGGTAATATTGACTGTTGCAGTAATTGTTGGTGCCACTGTTGACATTCATAGGAATTCATAGGATGCCGTTCTTGGTAGATGCTTTTCATTGAATCAAGAAATTTAAGAACTGGAAGGTCAGGGGTCTTCAAGTACAACTAGTCAGCTAGTACAAATTGAGAGCATCAAATGCAAAAGTGCACCATTTTGATTAATTTGTCTCTTGCAGGAAACCAGGTAGTCTGAAGTAATTTTTGACACAATAAGACTGAGTTTAAATTTATATGTTCATTCCTCTTTATAAACACTTCAACATTTTTCTATCTAGCCTAGGTTTGAAAGATTCCTTGTATCTAAGGGCTTGTTTTATTGTCTTATAAATATTATCAAACATTGCTGATATCCTAAGGCATCTAATTGGCTTAATGGATAGAATGACAGCCTGGAGTCAGAAAGGCCTGAATTTGATTTCTGGCTGATCCTTCCTAGCTGTGTGACTCTGGTTAAGTCACTTAACCCTATTTGACTCAGTTTTACCATATGTAAAATTAAATGGAGAAAGAATTTGCAAACATCTTCAGTATCCTTGCCAAGAAAACCCCAAATGGAGTCATGAAGATTCATACAAAATTGAAACCACTGAACAATAACTGATACTCTAAAGATACAGACATCTGAGTAAATCAATACAACTCAAATAAAGTTAAAACCTAACAACTTTGAATCTGTGATTCTAAGTTTTCTGTCTCAATGCTAGAATCTGCAGGTTTCACCTGCCCCACGAATAGGGGAAGTCAAAGGATACTTTAAGTGAAAGAGAAGACTGCAGAAGGTTTATGCAGATTATATTAAATCATTTTTATTATCAGTTATTTTATATAGAACATAATATATAACAACATATAACAACTATGTAACATCATAATGCAACATAATAAATTTATATATAACAATATTTTATGTATCATAATATATTAAAATAATGTGTAACATAATAGAATATGTATTGTTTATTATAAATACGGATTCAATTCTAATAAATAGGCTTATCCAAAAGGAAGAAATTTTCACATTAATTATGTCCCAAAATCTATGTTTCATTCATTGATGATACATTTAATCTTAGAGGAACCATGTTACATCCTCATATTGGGAGTTGAAGGAGAGGTGGAGAAACTCAAAGGGAAGTTTAGCAGGATTTTATTGGACTCCTCAGTAAGTATGTAAGTAATTAAGTAAGTAAGTAAGTGTGAATAAACCTTTCAAACTTTCACATTCTAACTTGGGATCTTGAATGTCTGCAAATCATTGTAAATGTTGAGCAGAAATGAGCAAGGAAAGATGTAAAAAGAATGTAGTTAGAAGGAAAATAAATGGGGGTTACTTATTCTTCTGAGCTATCACATTTCTGGAGATGGCACAGTGGCACAATGGTTAGAACAATGGATCTTGTGTCAGGAAGACCCGAGTTCAAATTTGGCCCCAGATACTTAACTAGCTGTATGTTCCTGGGCAATTTGCTTAAACTCTACCTGCCTCAGTTTCCTCAAATACAAAACGGTCATCATAAATAGCATTCCCCCCCTTCCAGGATTGTTGTGAGGATAAAATGAGATATTTGTAAATTGCTTTGTTAACAAAAAAGTGATATTTTTAATGCTAGCTATTATTCTCATAGGATCATAGAATTAGAATTGAACATAAAAATTGGAGACCATTCCCTCTGTCTCTCCCCTTTCTACTTTATGATGAAGTTACTGTTGTCAAAGGAAGATAAATGTTTTTCTAAGATCACATATGCAGCATGTAGAACTGGGATTCAAACTCAGATCCTGTGATTTCTAGTTCAGTGGGGGTCTGGAGGTTGTTTGTTTTTATTTTTATTCGCCTCTCCCCCACAACCCTAGTACCTAAGGCCTTAGCAGCAAACCTTTTGCTCACCCCCTCTAACAGAATGACATCTAAAAATATAACCAGTATGATTCTAACCCTAATTCTGTTCTTAATGGGCATGGAATGGGAATTAACTTCTATTTATTCACTACTATTTCTAAAATTGGGCAGAATGGCAAAGTGCAGAGCAGGTCTTAGAATAAAAGAGTCCTGGATTCAAACTCTGCCTTGCTATCTCTGTGGGATAAGCAACTTGGGAAAGTTGCTTAACTTTATGTGCATCAAGTAATTCCTTAGGAAACACTGACAAAACTCTTTCTTCATTGAAGGACACAATTCCCGCAAGGAAATATTCTACAATGTTAAAATCACATTTCCTTTGTGCACATCTAAAAAAGGATGTACACACATTCTCCTTTAGTCAATATTATTGGGTACCTGGAATTCATGAAACTGGCAGAAAACCTGGCATAGCCTGAGATATTTATATGTCTCTGATGAGGCTTTAGAATCCAAGAAGATAGAAATCATAATTTTGATAGTCTTATCTTGTTCCCCCTCAAAAAAAAAATGTACTTTCCATAGGATCTATTAGAGTGATTGCCAGTTTTTCTTCAGAAGAAAAGAAGTCATTCTCCAGGGTTACAAAACTATGCATAATTAATGCATGATTTGACCTCAATTAAAAAGCCATCAGGTTCTCTTCACCACTGATGCGTTGCCCCCCAGTCTTTAAGTGGTGGATTTGCTTGTCATTCCCAGGATTCTGGGAAGTACCCCATCCACTGACTCTTCTTTGCCCCATTCTTCCAAACAAAGACAACAAATGTGAGCATAAAAAGCTATGCCATGCATGTCCCTGATGTAGAAGTTGGGAGCGCCCTTCTTTTATTACTTATCTCCATATAGATTTTTCTTGTATTAGACTTGGTCTCTGAAAGTACTCATATGATTGAAAATGGAAGTAAGCATGACCCTACTTCTTAGCCATCATGAAAAATATTGAAGTATAAGCAGAGTGCCTTTTAAAGAAGCCCATTGAACTAGAGACAGCTTGTTTAAATGAGGGGGAAGAAAAAGGAGAGAAAGTTCCCTGAAGTATATACATTTTGGAGAGCATTATATAGATAAACGTTATCTGAGGATTGACTATGCCAGGGTTCTTAGCAGCAATAGAGATGGACTACTGTGGCAATATTCATGAAGCAGAGAATCACAAAAATAAAGTTCTCACTAGATAAATAAAATAATTTAAATAGTATTTTTCCTTATTGACTCAATCTGTTCATGAGTAGTTAACATTTTTCCAGTTGTTCTTATTCATGTAAAGAATATCTTATAGGGTTTTTATTCATGTAAAGAATATTTATAGTTTTTTTTCCATTTTGTTCTTGTTTGCATTGTGAGTACACTTCAAAGCATTTTATACATTATATAGACATTTTCAATGGAATTTCTGGGCTAATGTGGGTCTGGAGTCTCTTTTGTTCAATAGGGAGTCTTCACCTCTATGCCCATGCTGCCTTGTCCATCCCCAGGCGCGTTACTTTTCCCTCAGTCTTGTGCTCCACAAGGAACTCTCAGCTCTTAAAATGTCAGGCTCACCCTTAGCAAGAAATCTGTTCAAAGAATAAAAAAGAAATGTGTATTTTAAAAAAAGAATAAAAAAGGAAAAGGGAAAAAACAGTTCTTGAATCAACCAACAGGTCATTGGAGCCTAACAGAATAAGCAGTATTACATATCTGTAGTTTCCCACCTCTGTAAAGAAGGGAGGGAGGTACACTTTTCTCAGTTCTCCTCTATGACCACCCTTGTTTATCTTTATAATTCTACAAAATTTAGTTACATGTTGTTGTTGTTCCAAAAAAATTTTTGAACAGAACATGGCACAAGATCTGACTAAAAGAAGTCATACCAAGAGCATTTAAAGAGAAACTTGGAAGGTCAGTAAAGAAGACGAAAATGGAAAAGATCTTTAAAAAAATTTTGTAACAAACTCTTCACCAGCAAGAAAAGTAGAGCTATCATGGGTGAACTCTTAGATGAGACGTGCTGTTTAAAGTACTGAAAGTGGTATGGAAAGAAACAAAAATGGGAAGAACATACCAAGAGTACACAGAAGATGTCCAAATAAAAGGTGACATGTTTTTTTAAAGGCACTGAAGGAGTGATTCTCAAATATATGAAATGTGGGTGATACCAAGGACATTGGAGAAGAATTTAGACTTGATTACCAAAAAGAAAAAGGTGACAAAAACATCAGCAATTACTATCCTTATGCCCATTTTCCTAACAATATAAAACTTTTTATGAAATCAATTTGTCCTCTCCTTGGTATCCTTTAAAAATGTATCAGAATGAATCAAACATAATATCATAGATGATATTCTACAGCAAACCATGTCTTTGTAGCTATTACCTGAAAGATAGAGGGGAGAATTTCATCATGTTTATTTTTGTTGACTTTTTTAAAAATTCCAAAGAGCAAAACACTATTTCAGAGCCTCTCCTCCAACAATATATTTTATGTTTATATTAAAATATGCAAGATTTGCTGGGAAATGTAGCAACAGAGAACTTTGATCAATCCTCTGTTAATTAAAATCAAGCAAGATACATGAGAGAGAAATGTATGCCCAACAAAGTTGTTTGCTGTTATCACAGAAGATATGTGCCACAAATATGAAATTAAAGCATGGTGAACTCTTCCAAATGTTCCTTTCTAGTGGATGAAATCAGTTCCTTAAACAATAAAGAAACTCATAATCAAGATCCATCCATAATTGCTAGAAATAAATAAATGAATAAAATAAAACATTTTAACAGGAATTCATTTTAAACAAATAAACCAGGGGAGGGAGGGGAGAAAAAGAATTCTAATTTACCAGACTATGCCATATTGTTGGATATATAGTCCATACAGCTCATCCATGAATAAGTACATAGGTTTTGGAAAGAGCCTATAATCAGACAATGAGCTGGGACTAGAATCAAACAGGAAAAAGAGAGTAGCTACTCTCTAGGTCACTTTTTAATAATCTGAAGTTTTTGCTTAGAACTGAAGCCTATATATACTTAAACAATAACTAAGTGGAATTTCTCCTTCCTTTCAGAGATTTCGTTTGTTTGTTGTTGACCTAGACAACTACATAACACAATAGATAGAGCATTGAGCCTGAAGTCAGAAAGATACAAGTTCAAAATTTGACCCCAGGCCCTAACTGTGTGGCCCTGGTAAGTCACTTAACTTTTACCTGCCCCAGTTTCCTTAGCTGTAAAATTGTGTTATTAATAGCATAAAGTTTCCAGGGTGCTTGTGAAGGTCAATAGAGGTGAGTAAATCACTTGGCACAGTACCTGACACATAGCAAGTCTTCTATAAATACTTCCTCCCGCCTTCTTTTTTCATAATGGGTTAGGGCAGGTTAGAAGAAGAGGAAATAAATGCTTGTTAATTAAAAATTTGCAGCACAAAAAAATGAACAAAATCTTCATTTCACCCCCACCTATCCTCCAAAGCCATATTTTGTGAAGGAATCTAGCTCTGAGTATATGTTGTTGATTATATTAGTGTTAGAAAAAATAATGACCTATTAGTTCTCATATCAGCTTTTAAAATCATATAATGTAAGCTAATATGATATTTATTCATTAGACACGAGAGTATCTGCCAATTATGAATGAATGAATAAATGAATGAATGAATGAATGAATGAATGAAGAAATATATGCCCTAGCCTGGCTGCCTAGGACTCAAAAGGGAGGAGAAATAAAGGAATGCAGGCAGGGAAAATACAGACAAATCTTTCACAATCTGGATCCAGCCTTTCTTTCCAGACTTTTTCACCTAATATTCTACCAATGCTGGCCTTCTCATTATCTCTCAAACTATCAGTTATGCCTCACCTCCATGCCATTCTTATACCCTCTTTCCTCATATCCACCTCTTAGAATTCCCTTAAGGCTCAGTTCATGTGTTTCTTTTCTATAGGAAGTCTTTTTCTGAATCCTTTGGTAGGTAGTATTCCCTCCCTTCTCAAATTAATAAATATTTGGGATTGACTCTTCCCTTACTCTACACATGTCAAGTACCAAAAATTTAATTTCTACTCTTATGCTTGTAATTTTAAAAATCTTTTTAAAATAAAGAAATTCCTTCCTTTCTACTTCTAAAATCAGTAATAAGGTTAAGGGTCTCCTTGCCACCCTCTCCTCATTCTATTACAAAAGCCCCTATTGGTTACTTTCACCACATCCCTTTTTTCTTCTCATGTTTACCCTAAACCAAGATTAATCTCTCTCATGCCTAGCTTTGATCCTGTCCCTGAATTTATCTCACCTTCTCCACTCTTGGGGATTTTAGTTGCATTGTTATCCCCACCTGCAATTTGTTCTTTATTCCCCTGGCTCCCTACTTCCTATCATTGCATGCCAAAATTCTCCAAATAGTGCAAGTTCTAACTCATCCCAACATCTCCATGAAGCCATTCTGGGTAGACACCACATTTACCCTTAGAAGCAGCATCTCCTGAATTCTTAAATGATTTTGATGCCTTTTTGGGGGGGAAGGGGGCCAGAGTTCTTTTTGTTTGTTTGTTTTGTGGGCTGAACTGGTAAAGTCATCCAGATCACGAACTTCAGGCTGAGGAAATGTTTTCTAACAAAGATGGTAGTCAGATGTTCTTAAAGACTTTAAGAGTTGCCTGAGATTGCCCAGGATGCTGCAGCTACCAGGTCCATAAGGCAAAATTGGAATAGAACCTTAACCTTTCTAATTTCAAGGCTGACCCCTTTTCCTTTACGCCAGTCTGTTGTTCCCTTTGGACTCATCCCAGTCAAGTTTGTATTGATTAATTATATGCCTGTTGTATCTCCACTATAACGGTTAGTGTTCATTGACTGGTCTACAAAACGGAAGCCTGGCATACTGAATGAATTCTAGAATTGAAGTCAAGAAGACCTATATCACAGCTCATCTTGGAAACATTCATTATGTGACCATATGAAAATCTCTTTTCTTCCTTGGTCTTCAATTTCCTCATCTATAAAATGATCATAAAAATAATTTTAATGCCTCCTTCAAGGATGTTGGAAAATGCAAAGGAGAACGGATGAGAGAAATATTTTTGCAGATTTAAAGACTATGCAAATTTAAGTTATTTTTCTTTTATCTTTGTATTCTCCTAAATTTATCACATTGACATTTATAGAATGCTCAGTGAATATGTTTAGTTTATATTTTACTTAAATTCTGAACTCCATTTTCATTTCTATTAGGCATTACTATTGTGCCTCTGTTTATATGTTGGGAGAAGAGAAGGAAGGAGAGAGGAAAAGAGCCACATTTTGACATTCTGCCTTTAATTTCCAGTTTATAAAACATTTAAAAAATGACTGCGTAGGTCATAGCCACCTGAAAGTGGCTCCAAGGCACAGGAAGGCACATTGTTGTCTTCCTTGACATTTAATCCAAGCCTGAAAAACAAACTCAGAACACACCTATCTTCTCCTACAAACTTGTCACAAATCTTCATTCTAGCCATGTATCAAAGCCCCATAAAATTATTTATATTTCCAATCTTAGCCACCTAATGGGCTAATGAGTTTTATAAGTCTAATGTGTTCTGTGTAAACATTAGATTTTTAGTTTGCTTATAATTATCCTCTTTCAGGTTTTCAGGGGCACTCACTGTTAAAGTATTCTGGGATTTTGTGAATGTCTCTCTTCCCCCTGTCTACCACTTTTCGTGATTTTTTATAAACTTGGATCAGATACTTTCTCACCCGGTATGTTTCCAGAATGAAAAGTATTGGATTTTATTTTTAATTCATGTATTGCAGTTTCTGATCTTCCCAAAGGATGACCCATCTTAGAGCAGTTGTGCTCTCCATTGTAGGCAGCTATCCCAGATGATAAAATCCTTCTAGGCTCTGCCCGCTCACTCCATGGACAGAAGAGGGAGAACTCCTTACCTGAATCCAGTGATAGGAGAGATCTGCCGCTGGCAGAGCCCTCAGAGTTATTTCATCAAATCCTTTGATTTTACAGAAAGTGCAGTGGAGGCCCAAAGAAGAGAAATGACTTGTCTAACTATTATCAGAGCGGAATTTCAAGCTCAGGACCTCTGCCTCATATTCAATGCTCTTTCCATCATTATAATGCTACCTCCAAATATATAGTCAGTTGTGTCCTTCATGCTCTTGTGGGAGAGGGATCTTCATTGTGTACAATGTTAAGTTGTCTCCCCACTCACTGGACTGCTGCCCCAGCTTTCTTTCAAGTCCCATGTCTTCTGGCTATAATAACCGTTTAGATAGTCTAGTCAGGACGAGAGAAGAGGGTAATTTAGGGCAGAAGAAGAAGATAATTTTTTGATACCTGGTCATTTTATTTTACCCATTGGCCACCTCCCAAAAATTTTGCCCAGGAATAAAGGTAGACCACCTTAATTTCTGAGGAGAACCATTGATGTGGGTCTTACTATACATTTAGGATGAAGTCAAGGTTGCTGTTTTCTTATTTTTTAATGTATTAACTTTTATTAAGTTATATTAATTTCCCTTCTGTGTGGGTATTATGAATTTTTTTCTTAATAATAAATTGACTTTAAAATATGCTGAAATGTGCATTAATGATGGGAATGTATATACAATACATGTTTGATTATAACAATGAATTCATAGAACTGGATGAACTATATATGTATTAAATAATTCTAATATTTTAATATATGGACAGACTTGGCACCAGGAGTATGAAGTAGGTGGGATAGGAGTGATGGTGGTCTATTCGAATGAAAGGGGATACGTCCCTCTTCATTAGAGTCCATCAATTCTCTTTTGGATATATACATATATAATTTATTTTATTAAATATTTAAATACATTTTTAAAATATTTAACATTATTTAAAAAAATTTTGAGTTCCAAATTCTCTCCCTTCTTTCCCCTTCTCCCCTACTCCTTGAAAAGACAAATAATATATTGATTATACATGTGAAGTCATGGAAAACATTTCCACATTAGTCATCAGCAGTGATTTATTAAGCACTCAGTAGGTGCTAGGCACTAAGTTCTGGATATACAGAGAAAAGGAAAAAAACTGTGCTCCCTACCCTCAAGGAGCTCACATTCTAAAGGAACAGACAGCATGCCAAAAAACTGAACAAACAAGATAAGTTCTAGGCAAGGGAATGTAATTGGCCCTAAGGCTGAGAAGAGGAAGGACCAGAAAGGTCTTCTCCAGAAGGTAAATCTTGAAGGAAGGCAGGGAAAATAGGAGGCAGAGGTGAGGAGGGAGAGCACTGTAGTACTGAAAGACAGCAGGCGAAAAAATTTGGAGAGGGAGCAACAATGGGTAGAAAGCCATCCCTAGAGATGGGAAGTCCTGGGTTCAAATCCAGATCTTCTACTTTGGAACCAATACGTACTATAGACTTTAAGACATAAGGTAAGCGATTTTGTTTGTTTTTTAAGGATGGAGAGAACAGCATGAAGGCCAGTGTGTCACTGGATTGTTGAGTGTGTGGAGGGGAATCATGTAAGATGTAACCAGATTATGAAAAGTTTTAAAAGTAAATCAAGAGATTTTGGATTTGATCCTTGAGGTAACAGGATGCTGCTGGAGCACCAATGGGGCATATTATAGAAGTAATGATTTGGAGGCAATGGGTGAATTGCATGGCAGTCAAGGTCGCTTTCCTTCTGAAAATCTGTGTTGTTTTTTTTTCTAACAACCATTCTAGGGTATAAATCTGATCTTTAGCCCATATAAGTTAACATATAACCAAATGGGTGGAGATTCATAAGGACAAAAAAAATAATCATTTCCATTGCTATTTTTCATTGATACATGATTGCATTCTTACTTAGCTTATTTAATTTCTATCCCTCAAGCCTTAATAATAAGCAAAGAAAAAGATATTATAAATGCCAGACTGGGCTAGATGAGTCTTCTCTCTGGGCCAGTGTTTAGCTTTACAACAGGGATTCTACCAAAGGCTGGTTTAGACATGCAGCTACTATTTTCATGTAGGAAAATCCTCCACAGCTGTGACAATGGGTAACTCAGCCAGCTGACTTGACAAGCAAATTTTTCAAGGATCCAGCTGTCTAGGGGATCACCTTGACAACCATTCTGTACCTGTATGATGTGGTCCATCAATCTTCTTCAGTCTGACAGGAGATGATGCACCCAAGTATGCCAGGAAGAGCTTCCTTTGAGATTCATGGTGGTAGTGTCGCTTGGTTTGCTGAGATGGAATACCATCACCCTGTATAGTTCCTTAGGCTTCTGTATCCAGAAATGAGAATGTGCTATATTGGTTGGATCTATGAGAAAAGAGAGTTTAGGGAGTAATGAAAAATCTTGACTCTTCTAGTAAAAAATTAAGGCAGCCTGATTAGTAAGACTAGAATTAAAAACTATAATGCCATATATACTATGATATATAGAGTATGAGGTCATAGTTTCACACACACACACACACACACACACACACATATATATATATGATATAAATCTCTCTCCCTCCCCCCTCTTCCTCTTTATTCTCCCTTTTCTGCCCTTATTTCCCCTTTCTTTTCTTGATTTTATATTTATTTTTTTTAATCTTTTTTAAACCCTAATATCTTTTATATGTATCCTTCTATATTAATTTTATTTGTTACAGGGCTAGGCAATGGGGGTCAAGTGACTTGCCCAGGGTCACACAGCTAGGAAGTGTCTGAGGCCAGATTTGAACCCAGGACCTCCTGTCTTTAGGCCTGGGTCTCAATCCACTGAGCCATCCAGCTGCCCTCTTCTTGATTTTATCAGATGCCCATACTCTCACAAAACACTGAGAGGGAAGAGACCTAAATCTATAAATGTAGGATATAGTTTGCTTTTAATCTGTTATTTGCCAAAGCAAATGTGCAACATAAATCATTATAATAATGAGCTGGCATTTATGTAGCCATGTAGAAGTTAGATCATTTTTTCCTTCCAGTGACATTCAGAAGCATGTTCTACAGTAATTATGAAGATTTCTGAGGATACCAAGTGCCCAGGAAGCTCACATTATTTGTGTGTTAGCAGAAGGATTTGAACCTGGGTCTCTACTGAGTCCAAGTCAAGTACATCATCCTCTACTCCATGAGACCTCAATGTCACTTTTGCTACACCCACCATATTTGAAGTATGAGAACAACAACTAAGTAGGGCCTGAGGACTGTTGAAAGGTCTGACTGACCAGCCTTCTGGGACTTCTTTTTAGTATGAATTAACTTTATATCTAGCCATCCACTCTTCTTTCCTTTACCATAATTTGAATTGACAGAAGCTTTGCTGTTTCTCCCAGGTCCATAAGTGCTAGTTTATGGCTCTGGTATTTTTTAATGAATTTCTCTGAATGTGAAGTTGACAGATTTTCCAACACTCACATTATGTGATACCAGGGAAGAGAATCCAAATGGCCTGATTCAAGTAACTTGTCTGTACCTGTCTCCATGTACTTTCTAGGAATAGTTGAGTTGAATGTCTTCAGAAAAGGTAGAGGAGAAGCTGTCAATGAACACCGGCTCCTTAGCATGATTCCATCCAGCATTATTAAGTTAATGAACTGTGCTATCAGTCAGCCATTAAAACAAGATATTTCTGCAAGCCTGACAATTAAACTGAAAGAACTTCTTTGCTGTCATGAAATATCCTGTTGTTTACTGCAGGAAATCAAGTGAAAGACAGAAGAGAAAGCAAGCAATACTTGTGATTAGAATAAACTGACAAAATAAAAAAATAAATCTACCTCTCACTCATTGAAATACAAACAAAGTCCATGCTCTTATTCATGTCTAACATGTTTAGATTGATTTAAAAAATAATCCTACTCCTACCCACCCCACTTACTTGTGTGTGTATGTGTAAACTCTTAATCTATAATGGATATCAAAATTAAAAAGTAAAGAATTCTCAGACTATTTTCTAGATGTTTCTAAATATCCACATGGTTTGGTGATTTTATCCAGATAAAACCATAAGTAGAGGTAGAGCTAGAAATAAGACAAGTATATAAGAGACAGAGTTCAAAGTGGCAAGCAGTGGGTAGGCATCAGAAGGTTGATAGCTCTCAGGCAGTGATAATAAACATTCATGGCACTTTTAAGATTTGTGATGCACTTTGCTTATCCAACCCCATCAAAAAAGGTAGTGAACTAGATTGGTAATAGGGGATCCTAGACCTTTCTTTTCTAATGAAATTATAGGATTAGTCCCTAGCATGCTTTTCTATTCTTTCTCTGTCTCTGCCCTCTCTCTCATAACTCTTGCCCATTACTTATAGTATTATGAGCCCCATCTTACATATTTGAACCCCTATTTTCTGAGTTGAATCCCTGCAGTCTTTCTTCCTCCTCTGCTGCTTTGAATGTCAGGGGTCTTTAACCAACTGGTCAGAAAAAAATTTAAGATGTTCAAAAGGTAGGGAAAAAGAATGATCGCACATATTTATTTTGATGGAAAAGTCCAAGTATTTGTGCTGGAGGGAAGTAAGACCATACATAAGCACACAAAGGGTCCAGGGCAAAACAGTCAGTTAGGAATCAAGATAAGTAGGAAAGTCAATTCAAAGCACAAATCAATGAAGTATCCTTGATACTAAGACTAGATTTCTGTCCCACCATGAGCTATTTATGCTTCCTTATGAGACAGGAACCCGAATCTGGTTTTTACAACCCTACGGTCCTTGGGCAAAAATGAAGGAAGAACAACAGTATTGTAGTGGAGGAATACTTTACAGGAGACAGAAGCTCTAGATTCAAATCCTGGCTTTGCTCTTTACCACCTGGATGGCTTCAAGTCACTTTGCCTGTCTTAGGTTTCAGTTTTATCAGTAAAATACTTCATCTCAGTATTGTTCTTTTCCAGGTTTAAATCATCCAATCTAATGGACCATTTCTGTTGAAAAATTAGAAACAGTGGAATGTGGGAGAAATAGTTGAAAGCATTTCCTGACATATGTAACAAAGAAAATTTTGCTGAAGTGATTCAGTGGGATAGTAGAACTACAACCAGAAGGGGGCTATAAGCTGGCGAGGCTGACCCATTCATCATACATTCAAGGGAACTGAGACTGAGAAGGGAGATGTCTTGTTCTAGTTGATGAAGACATTAAGGATAGATGAGGATTAGAATTCCAGTTCTTCAGACTCAGAAAAGAGCTCTTTTGTCTTTGCTGTAAGTCATAGAATGAATTCCCATTCCATGCATAGGTGCATAAAGGGAAAGCTGGAGGGGACTCCAGTGGACCTATCTGTGGTTGAAGTGAGTCCCAGAGACACTGAACTAGATTCTAGTACAGTGAAAAGAACTATGGATTTAGGGTCACACAGGAAGACCCTATGCCCTAACCCTAAATTCATAGCTATTTTCACTATTCTAGGAGGTTGTAGATAAAAGATTTAAGGGTAGGAGAAACCTTGAGGAAAACATCATGTTCTACCTTCTTATTTTACATATGAGAAAACTGAGGTTCAGAGAGGGCAAAAGATTTGATGGGGTTACCCAACTAGTAAATTTCAATATCCAGTTGTGTCCCTCCTTAATTCAATAACTGGCAATAGCACCTCCCATTTTTCCTCTAAGGTACATTCAAGTCATGGAATATCTTTCAAACTCTGTACTATATAATATGGGATTTGAACCCAGATCTTCTCTTGAGCAAATAGAGTGTTTGGCATCATATTAATGTGGCTTCCATCAAGTTCCATGAATAGACCCTAAATTGCACATCTGGGACCCAACAAAGAACAAAGAAAGTGTTTCAAACTTCATTTTTGTACTTTTCTCATTTTTGTGCACAATAAGCCATTCTCCTCCTTCAGAGCCCCCGAAAGAGCACTTCAGTGCATCTACCTTGTAACGAGAGTCCTGAGACATCTGTTGTGCCATTTGAATCTTTTCCTTCACTACACCCAGCTTTCGTTATTTGTGGACCAAATGTGTCTATTTTTTGCTCCACTGGTTTAATAGCCCCAAGCAAAGTTGATAATGGAACTACAGAAGTTCCACCAGTGAGTTCTTGCTACAGATGACCATCCTTGCCCTCTTTGCCAGGGTCCCTGAGGCCTTTTTCTCCTCCAATGGGCTCTTGATTCTCATACTCTGATTTATTGCCTTTTCCCTCCTTAGATGAAAATCTTCATACATTACAGAATATCCGATGTTCTCTTTGTTCCTATGTTTTTTTCTCTCTCCTCCTCCTCATCTAGGTTGATGCCATTCTTGTTGCTGTTAATATTTAGTGGCATTTTAGGAGGTTTTAGTTCACTTAAAGCATGAGAATAAAATAAATGGATTTCTTTAGCTTTTAACCATCTTGCTTATTCCCATCAGCTTATTAATAGACTCTCAAGGCAAATGGGCTTGTTACCCACTAGGACTTGAGATTATGTCTCACAGCCACAGAGGTATCCTCTGGGACTCAAAATCCAATTCCAAGTTCTTCCCTGAACTAACACTGTTCAGCTGCTTTAAAGAGATTAAACAAATAAATGCAAAAAAAAATTCCTTTCCCAAGAGCTGATGCTAACTGGAGATTGTCATGCACTAAAAATCCTCCAATAAGAAGGTGAAGAAAAGGGATAGAGTCAACAGGACATCTGGCACAGGCTGGTTCTTGATGTTACCTCAGCATCATTTCTTCCCCCTTTTTTAATGGAGCATCCATCGTCATATTTGGTGTAAGCTTAACTGTGGTCTACTTTGTGTCCGTGTGAAATGAGCCTTTTGCTTGTAACCACCCAGCAGAGAGGATATCCATTTCAAGATGGCTGTTATTATAGAACTGGGAGAAATATTGGAGGCATTTTTCAGCCTTACATATTTGAGAGTACATTTATCATCTTTTGATAACATGTCATCATGTTCAGAGGAATGGACAGCATGTACTTTGTAATCGGGATGGCAAGCTATGACATGATTAATAGGGGACTTTTTGTTCCTGTTATCATCCTGTAAAATTGTTTTCTAGATTGTGGGTATCCATTGTCAGATCTGTGCCTGTATTTACATATATGGTTTATATGTCTCTTTGAATACTTATAAATGAAAATAAATACCATCAAATATTCTTGAATGTTCTCATATCTGTATTTGTATGAGTCACACCTACTGTGTGCAAAGGACCACCATGTTCTTCATGAAAAGTGCTTCAGAAAAAGGCAAAGGAAACACAGTCCCTAACCTTAAAGAGCTGACATTCAACTTGGGAACAAACAAATTGTGAAAAGTATCAATGAGGAGAGATAGCTGGTACAAAAGCAAGGAAACAAGAACATATAATATTAAAGGTATGGGAATAGCTAGTCATACAACTGAATGTTAAGGCTGTCAGGTAGGATAATATGAAATAACACTGGAAAGGCAGCCTGCAGTCTAATGATGGAGAGTCTTAAAAGCTACACCGTGGAGTTTGATTGCATTTCTTTATTCTTTTTTTGTCATCTTCCATACATTATTTTAAAATCCATTTAATAAAAATGAGTTCCAAATTATCTCCTCCTTCCAAACACTCACATTCATTGAAAAGGTAAGCATTATGTTACCAGTCATACATTGAGATCATGTAAAACATGTTTTCATGTTATTCTTGTTGTAAAAAAGAGAGAGAAAGTGAAGAAATGTCAATTTCTTCATTAAGAGTCCATTAGTCCTCTCTCTGGTAGTGGGTGACAGATGTAGCTACATCAGAATAGCTACATCTGTCACAGTTGAACATCATTACAATCTTGCTCTTACTGTGAATAAGTTTTTGTTCTACTCACTTCACTTTGCATCATTTCGTAGAAGTCTTCTCAGATTTTTCTGAAACCATCCTATTTATCATTTCTTATATCACAATAGTCTTCCTTCACAGTCCTATACTACAACTTCTTCAGCAACTACTCAGTTGATGAGCATCCTCTTGATTTTTAATTCTTTACCATCACAAAAAGAATTGATATATGTATGTATGTATGTATGTATGTATGTATGTATAAATAGATTCTTTTCCTTTTATCTCTTTGGGATATAGATCTTGTATGGCTGAGTTTTGTAGACCTTTGAGCAGAGTTCCAAATTGTTCTCCAGAATAGTTGACTCCATTCACAACTCCACCAACAGTATATTAGAGCACCTATTTTTCTACATCTCTTCCAAAATTTGTCATTTTCCTTTTCTGTTATCTTATCCAATCTGATATGTAAATAGAGGTAGAACCACTTTATTCTATAAGCTATTAAAAGATAAAAGCTTAAAGTGATTAAAGCTGTATTCTATGTTCACACAGTATTTATATACACATAAACAATGCCCTAAAAGTAGTAGAGTACTTTTAATCTTTAATTTAAAAATGAACTAATACTTTTTTGAAAACCTACTTGGATAGATATAGTATGTCAATATATCAATACACCTATAAAGATATCTTACTTTCTCCATATATATGTGATCTTGTATGTCTTTAAATTCATATGAAAGATCTAGATATTCCAAAGTATATATGATGTTTACAGGCAAATGGACAGCTAGATAATACAGTGGATAGGGTACTAGGCTTGGATTGAGACACATTTGAGGTCAGATCCAACCTTGAACACTTATTAACTGTGTAACTCTGGGCAAGTCACTTAATTTCTATTTTCCTCAGTTTCATTTCTGTAAAATGGGGGCCCATTGGAGGAAGAAATGGTAAACCACAGCAGTGTCTTTGCCAAGAAAATATCATGAACTTTTATCCATAGGGGTCACATACAATTGGAAATGATTGAATGACTGAATAGCAGTCTAGTTAATGAAAATAATAGTAGCATTGACCCTATAGTGTTTACTGGACAAATTAAATTAGATCATATAGAGATAGTGCTTTGCAAATCTTGAATCACTGTGTAAATGAGAATTATTGAGTGCCTCTCCCAGAAGTCTTTCTTTGCCCATCCAAGCAGGACCCTGAGCAGCTAAGCCTTGGATTTACCATTTGCATAGGTCAGTGGGGGTTCCTTTCCACCCAGTGCTTATCACAGTGGTCCATGACAGATACTTAATAAATACTAGTTGACTTGATTTGACTAGGCTGTCTCTGGAGACAACTCAGCAGGAGTGTTGGACAGGTCAGAGCTGACTCCAAAACTAGCTTCTTCACTGTGAAATAGGCCCCAGGCTGGTTATCTTTTGTAGAAATAAATTAGGCTCAATAGAGGTCTCAACCCAAAGGCTAGGGAGAAAAAAAGAAGATAATAGAATGGCTCTGTGGCAGAACTGATAAAGCCTGGCTGTTTGAAAAGGAATTCCTCTTGGGGCAAGGTTCATAGGATTTCAAACTATTAGAGACTTGGGAAATTCTTTAGTTCAGGCCCTTTATTGTATAAATGAGGAAACCGAGACCCTGGGAGATTTTTACTTATGAAAGTAAGAGGCAAAGTTAGGTTGAATGTCTACTCAATCCAAATGTTTTTTTCCAAATGCTCTTTCCACTGCATCCTTAGGATTTATGACTTGAGGATGTATTGCCCGTGTACCAGAGAAGCTTAGCAAAGGGTCTTATTGATAATAGGGAGAACAATATGGGAAAAGATGCTTCGAAATATCATGGTAGAATCCTGAGTTAGATTTAATGGTCAAGAGTAGGGAATGTTAGTTGACTTTGGATATTTTAAGGGGTGCCTGATGAAAGAAGGATTACACTTCTATGTGGGGCACCAGGGAGAGCTAGAAATGGTGAGTCAAATTTGCAAAGACATCATTTTAGTCTTGATATAAGGAAATACTTTTATCTGTTAGAGCTAGCTGGAAGAGAAATGGGCTCCCTTTGGAATAGTAAGTGGCCCTCATTAAAGGTCTTCAAATTAGATGAACATGGGCTGGGTTGGAGAGAAGATTCTTGTTCAGATACAGATTGGACTTCTAACTCAAAGATTTTGTGATTCCTGTTCTTTAGATTAATGAACCAATATTAGGACATAGCTATGTGGCAAAGTTAGCTACTTTTGTTTTAGTGGATATGCTAAGAATACAAATCAGTCAAAGAATTTGGGGGTGAAATTGGCAATTAAAAAGTCATTTCATGTAATAAGAAAAATTGAAAGGTGTCTGCTTAGAACATCCTTGAGCAATTTATGCAATTGGTGAAATTAGAGTTCATAGTTTTATAAGGGGAGAAATTATCTGATACAAGTGCTGTCATCATATTTGAAATGTCAAGGATTCCAAAATCAAATATATTCTTAATCATTCTAGATTTTTTATTGCTTTTAGGTTTCTTTGTTTTTTTCAATTAATATGGATAATTGAGACCTAGATGAGTCACAGTGATTTTTTTAAGAATTTGAAGGTCCCTAATCCAAAATGCTCACTTTTTAGAGAAAGATACTGAGACACAAAGTGGTTTAAGTAACTGGACTAAGGTGAAAGATTTCCCTATTTCATATGTTTTCTGGCTATCTTCCATTCCTGGAATTTTCTTCTTCCTCATCTCTACCTATTGGCTTTCTCCAAATTCTATCTAAAATCCTACCTTCTGAAATAGCCCTTTCATGTTGCTCTTTATGTGAGTGCTTTCCTTTTGTTGATTATCTCCAATTTATCCTGTTGTGATTGAATTAATATTTACCAGTGTGTCCCTGATACTACTTCTCCCCTTATCATTTTACCATAAAAAGTCCCAGGCCCTTCTTTCCCCCTAATCCTTACAGATTAGCTTTCCATAAAAGAAGATAGCAAGTCATAAAAATCCCAGCCAAATAGAGTCCAGGCCTCTTAGCTGAGAATAATCAAATATCTGTCTTTTGCCATATTCTTCCTTGCTGACCTGACACATTTCAATATTGATGAGCAATGGAACAACACAATAGTCAAATGCCAAGCAAAGTAACCTGGTTGTATATCCTTCTTTTTGAGGAAAATGAAACTCCTTTTCTTAACTGTTCCATTATCTCCAGATGCCTCATTTTGTCCAAATGCTGAAATAAGGAAGTACAAACATTCTGCTCATCTCCATACCTGCCTATTATTTGTACCTAGTTTTCTCCTCCATTAGACCAAGTTCTCTTTGAGATCAAGAAATGCTTTTTGTGCCTTTCTTTTTATTTCCTGCCCTTAGTATAACATAATATGTTGGGACACTTAACTGCCTATTGACTTAAACTGACTGAGTTAGTATCAGAGTCAGAGTTTGCATCTAGGACCATTGACTCATTTTCCGGCATTGTTCTCACTCATTCATCTGACCAGATACATGGACAATATGACAAAAAATATATGCAGCTGACTTTCAGCCATACTTATTATTTGGGAGCTGTATATGAAAATTGAAATGTTTTTTTTTTTTCTGAGTATTATTGGAGGACAGATTTCTTTAGGAATTGTCAATGCCATTGGAGGAAGGAAGTTGGTGGAGAAATCATTACACTAGTAGAGACCTTGGTGGCCATCCAAAGAGAATAGAAAAATATAGGAAGGAGTTTTCTTCAGAATGGCAAAAATGACCCATAATCCTCCCAACAGGACAATTTATAACCAGGCTAGAATTGATTTGAGAGAAGAGGGTGATGAATTAGCAGTTTCTTGCTTCAATGTTGTGCTTTTGAAAGGTCAACTGAACATTTTTTCCATGCTTGTCCTACTCTTCCAAATACCAAATCCTTCTAATCCAGCACTTATCAGGTCAGTCTCTTTTGCATGCCTTCACAAAGTCATCTAGAAGTATATACTACCTGCCTTGGATATCCCACAAAGCTTACTGTCCCCTTAACTATGTGGTATCCTGCTTGGATTCCTTCCAGGGAATTAAGATAGGATTCTGGGATTCTATCACCTTTCCAGGGTTTCTTGCTATCATATAAATCAAAGAATTATTTTTTTGGATAATTTCCTGTAGGATGATGTCCAAACTTTTTCTTTTGTCATGATGTTCTGGTAAACCAATAATTCTTAAATTGTCTCTTCGAGATCTGTTCTCCAGATCTTTGGGTGTATCAATGAGGTGTTTCATATTCTCCTCCATTTTTCATTTTTTTTAAATTTTATTTTATATATTCTTGCTGCCTTGTGAAGTCATTTGCTTCTAGCTGTTGAGTTCTACTTTTTAAAGACTGAATTTCATCCCTGGCTTTTTGGCCATCCTTCTCCTTCTGGTCTGATTTTCTTTGTAGATCATCTTTTGCCTTCTTTGCTTCATTTTCAATCTGGTAAATTTTGGATTTTAAGACCTTATTTTCTTGTTTTAGTAACATATTTCCTTTTCAAATTGTATTCAGCCTCTCTTGATTGCTATTTGAGTTCCTGAAGTTCTTGAGTTAATTGAATTTTGAGATCTTCCAAAGGCTGTGTCCAATTGGCTGGAGCTTCCTGATCTTCCTATATTTCATGTGCTGTTTTTTCACCTCTTGGAAAGAAGCTGTCAATTGTAATTTCTTTTCTCTTTTTCTGTTGTTTAATTATATGTTTCCTTTTCTGTTCTGCTAGTTTAAGCAGATGAATTTAATGAGCTTTGATGAAAGATCTTCCTCCAGCTGGCAATGGAGGTTTGTAGTTATGTTCTCTGCAGTCTATGGGGAAGGGGTGTTGGAGTTTCCCTGCCCTCTGATGACTTCTTGTCTGTCTAATTGATGGGATTAAGCCTGGACTGCATTAGTCTGTATTGCTTAATGTGCCCTGAGGCTAAAACCTGGAGCAAGGGGGAAAAAGGGGGCTGCAAGATGGAGTGTTTTCACTGAGCTGTCCAGAAGTAGGTCCCCCTGCTTTGCCCTGCTGTTCGACCTGGTTTTCTTTCCTCTCAAAGCACTCTGTTCTCTATATCAGTGTAGTAAAGGCCATAGGTCTGAAATTTTGCTCCATCTAATCTGCCATCTCCTGAATATTTTTGCTGTGTTTCTCTGGCTTTCTCCTCTAGCCACCTCCCTGGTGCCTGTGTTCAAATTCCCGAGTCCACACCAGCAAGGCCCACTCTCCTGACCAGTGTCCCTGCCACCCCCCACCCAGAGATTTTAGGGGCTGCTGGAGAATCTGCACAGCACATAGGAGAGGGGTCCTGGGATTCCCTTTCTATACACTCAGATGCAAAAATTCAAGAATTCAAGCCTTTTTATTGGTGTACCTCTTGAGCTGTCCAGCAGTAGGATCCCCCTGCTCTGTCCTGTTGTTACATTTGGTCCTCTTCTCAAAGCGCTTTGTTTTCTATCTTTGTGTGGAAAGGGTGCAGAGGTTTTATGATTTGCTCCACCTTCCCAGAATCTGATTTCTTTAAAAAATTGACAATTTAACCTTGGCCAAATTCTTTGCTGTTATGTAGGTACTATTTTTAGAACAATATACCTAGTATAGACAGAGGGGAGATTGTGGTATAGTGAATAGATCTTGGGCTTTTTAGTTAAAGGACATGGATTCGAGTCTCATCTCTTCCTCTAAGACCTTCAAGATCTTGAGCAAATTATTTAATTTATCTTGACATCAACTCCCTGAATTTTCTTTTAGTTCTTCATCTATGATTCCAAGGATTCAGATGAGAAATTCTAAGGACAGTTGCAGATCTAAGTCTGAGGTTCTGTGATTAAAAAAACAATAATATGTGGCTACATTATCAAGTTGTTGCAAACTTTTTACTGTTTCTTAAAATAAAAAAATAAAAATAAAAGTCAGAAAGGAATAATCTGTGTGTTTAAATAGCAATAATTGCCATAGGTTCTGCCTGCATTAATACTGTCTGAGTACATTATAAAGCATTTGTCATAGCTAATGCATTCCTGTCAAATCAAGCAATATTAGAAGGGGACTTTTGTAATGAATATTAATGTAAGAGACAGCCATAAGTGAAGTAAATTATAGAGGCATGTAAATGTAGTATTAGCTGCTATAGCAAAGTAGTCTTTCACTGTAAATTAATTTCTTCCTCTGATGTTAATAAAAAATTAGGGTACTTGGTAGTCATCAGAAGCCTGCTGAACACTGATAGGAGTTTTTAAAGTAGTTTTCTTATGTTTCTAATGCTAATTTTCAGAATGAGTTGTCATAAAAAGAACACTCATATGTCTAATTTTTTTAATCCTGTAAAGAAACCTTAAGTTTGAATTTAAGCCTTCTCTTCAGAGAAGCTTAACCATATCAAGGCAAAGCACAGATGTTGAAATGTCACGTTAGAAATGAAATTTAACTAAATCAAGGAATTTGAATTCCATGGCTAGAGAGGTCATAAAATAAAGGACTATCATCCCATTGTTGTATGCATAGGGTAATTATGTATTCAAAAGAATCAGATGAAAGATTGAAATTTTATCATAAAAATTGTGTAAAGTAATAATACAAATCCCTCTATCAGGTGACACAGTAGGAAATTTCTGGATAACTACATGGACTCCTACATTAATATTAAACCAGAATCTTCCACAGTCTTAGTAGAAGAGTAAGAAAATGCCCCTTCCAGTGGTATATAACCAGCTTTTAATTCAACTTTAGTAGCTTTAAAAAGTTAATACAGTTCTTGAACTCTGAATTTATATTATCTTTTCCAAAATCTATTTTTCCATATATGGCCTCTATTTTGTTACCCTTTTCTCTGTTTCATTCTTTTGTTAAAAAATATCACTAGAATAGAAAGCTCAGCCATGAGATGAGGCATATATTTTCCTCTCTTCTCTTCACCTCTTGTGTTTTCCTTATTATCAGTGGAGAATTTTCTATGTAGGAGCCTCACTAATCAGTATTCAAAAGGGAATCACCAAATTTGGAGCTGCAAGGAATTTAGAAGAGACTATATTTGAGGTTCTTTCAATTTGCATATTAGAAAACTGAGTCTCAGAGAAACAAAATCCCTTAGCTCTTGCCATCTTGTGTGTTAGTAGTAGAATTGGGAGTATTTCAGCTCTTCTGACTTCTAGCATGATGATCTTTCCATAAGGAAACATTCCAACTAAGGTATCCAGTGCTTAATTATGTGGTGCCAGACATGTGTAGTGAGCCAAGAGAAAAGAGACATTAAAGAAAGTTAAAATAGGAAAGAACCCAAGAAGCCATTTATTATTCACCATAATTTTTCTCAGTCTCTTGTCTCTACATGAAGATTTCCAATATAGGAGATGCACTTTGGAGAATAAGAACATCTAGGTGTTATAGTTGATAAAGTACTGTTTCAAGAGTCAAGAAGAGTTGAGTTCAAATCTTGTTTCAAGCATTTACTAGCTGTGTGACTCTGAACAAGTCACTTAACCACTTTTTGCCTCAGATTCCTCATCTGTAAAATTTTGATGATAATAATAGCACATACCTCTCAGGGTTGTTGAGGTAAAATCTGTAGTGCACTTAATATATGATGCATGGAACATAGATGCTATGAAAATGATAACTATATTGTTATTTTTATTGTTATTGATATCTCTTATTATTAGATAGTTATCCAGTACATTGAGTTGAAATCTACTTTTCTACAATTTCATTCACTGGTCCTACTTTTTCTCTTTCCAGCTAACCTCATCACTTCTAATTTTTCTTCTTTATAAGAACCTTCAAATACTTGAAGTAGTGTTCATGTCCTTCCTATGTATTCTCTTTTCTAGTTCAATAAATCCCTTAGCTGAGCTTTTATGAGATGTCTTCTAGTCTCTCATACTAGTTATTCTCTTTTTGATACATTTTGGTTTGTCACTGTTCTTCCAAAATGGTGACCTCCCAAACTAATTATAGTGCTGATGTAGTATGACTAAAAATAGGTAAATTGGAATGATCACTCCATTTGTTCAAGAAACCATGTCTCTAATAATATAGCCTAGGATAGCATTAGTTTATTAGTTATTTCATCTTATGACTCACTGAATTTTAATTGCAAAACCCAATCATCATTTGATTGTCCTTCTTTCTTGTAACTTCATCATAATGTTGGTATTTTAGTCCACTAAAAGTCACCATTGTATTAGGAGCATTGTAGGTCAGAGTAATCAGGAACTGCAAGTTAGAGAAATACACATATTAATACCCTCATATTACCTTTGAGGAATCTATGGATGAAGGGGGTTAAGTGACTTGGTCTAGGTCACACAAACAAGTTCTAGAACTTGTTCTCTAACACACTATCAGATAAGAATGAAATGCTATCTCCATGTTTTTAAAGAGTATGATAAAAGCTACAACAGAATAAATTGCATCGAAAGTAATGGAGTGAGACTGACCACACCATTACACCATTCACCATTACTTTCAGCTCAGGCTTGTTGCCAGGAACATCTACCCATCATTGAATTCAATGGTTCAGATATTTTATTTTTGTAAGTTGATAGAATAGACTCCATAATAAGTGCTCTGTGAGGCTCATGTTTACCTCGGTCTAGGAAGAAAACAGTTTTAGGGTCATCTTTGTCAAATAACTTTTTCCCCTCTTCAATCCAACTAACTTCAATCCAACATATATATATATATATAAAATCAACACTCAAAATGATGATGTTTGTTGTCTCTTAGAATTCTTCTCACCATCTCAATTATGACACTCTTGCTTTCTCAGACAAGGTAAGTTTTGTGGAACTTTTCATAAATCTTACATAGCTTTATAACATTAGCAATTGCTGTGGTCATCTCACAAACTATAATTACTTAGATAAATTCATATTACCTACCCTCAAAGAACTTACATTCTATTTGGGTAAGATGAGAGATACACAGCTAAGTCAATATAAAAACATATACAAAGTAATTACCCATATTGATTTCATCTTCAGTTTCTTCCTTTTTAAAAGAAAGTCATGGAACTATCCGACCTTTCCCATTCTCCTATTCTTTGAAGTAATTTCAAAACATACAAAACCCTAGCAGCTGGGCAGGAATGAAAAAAATAGCTTTATATGGGATGGGAAGAGAGAGAGAGGGAGGGGAGAGACAGAGACAGAAAGAAAGAGAGATTCAGAGAAAGAGAGGGGGGAAAAGAGAGAGAGAGAGAGAGAGAGAGAGAGAGAGAGAGAGAGAGAGAGAGAGAGAGAGAGAGAGGAGAGAGGAGAGAGGAGAGAGGAGAGAGGA
>NC_058134.1:33193287-33282568 GCF_016433145.1 Gracilinanus agilis
AGAGAGAGAGAGAGAGAGAGAGGCAGACAGACAGACAGAAAGAGAGACAGAGAGAGAGAAAAGAGAGAGAGAGAGAGAAAGAGAAATAAGGAGGGAGAGAAGGAAAGAAATGCAGAGAGAAAGGGGGAGGGGGGAGACCAAGGAGGGAGAGGGAGAAAGGAAAATGAGAAAAAAAAACTGGGATGAAGCTAGAGTAAAAGGCACCGAGGCAGCAGATGATATGGTCTATTTATGGGCAACCAATAACAGTTGAGTTGTAATATAACACAGGGCAATCTTGAGGGCAGGTACTTTTTTCCATTTTGCCTCATTAATAAGTATTTGTGGGACTGAGTTGAGGAAAATCTTAAGGAAAAGAGATGCATGCATTCAATTGTGGTATCATGGTGCTCTATTTTCCTGTTTGTTGTTTGATTAAAATGGAATGGTTTTAATATCTTAAAGATGTAGCCGGCATACATAAAGCTACCAATGTTATAAAAAACAGAATTTTTAAAAGCGTCAGGTGGCTCTTGATTCATTATGGAGGGCAGACAGCTGCAGGGCGAGATAATGAAAGAGCAGGGGGCCAGAGCTGCGATTGCTCACAGATAAGTGTGCCAGGAGTTATTTCTGGTGCCACAACAGGCTCAGTCGTGGTTTCAGGGTCAGATCTCCTGTGGGGAAGATTGAACAGAAGTACAAGAAAGGCAGGTTAAGGGAAAATAGTTGTCCCACGTGACTGGTCTAACTTGCCTTGCAAGGAATTAAGGGTAACCCCAATGTGATTACTGAGGGCTTTCCCTCTGGGAAAGCACTTTCAGAAGGTTACAGGTGAGCTCTCTGGCCTACATATAGATTTTTTTTTCTTTTGACCAGAACTACTGAGGGTGTCACTGTTTGAGTGTCAAGGTTAAGTTGTCTGAAAGAGTTTGCTATGGGGATAAAAAAAAAAGATATCGTTAATATAGAATGAAAGGACCACTTTCTCGATAGTTCAATTCAGCCCTGCCCCCAGTGCAGCTACCTTTTACTCCATAATGAGACATTTAATTACTCCATAGAGTCCACCATAGTTAATTGTGTTTCTCATGTCATATTTGACAGAGCACATCTATATCCATTTTCCCAATGGAAACTTACACATTCTGTAAGTTTAATAGGACAGAGCCAACTGTTAGAATTTTGATGACAATTAGATCATCTAATATAATACAATCATTTCACAGATAAAGAAGTTTGAGCCCAGATAAATGACTTATCCAGGTTCACACAGCAAGTGTGTGGGAGAGCTTAGACTAGAACCTAGAGCATCTGAACTCCTAACTCATCTCTCCTCCTCCTTGTCATAAGAAGGCATGCTGATGGTTCTAATTGTTTGGAGGGAGAGATCAACTCAACATGTTTATTGCTTCACTAGAATTTTTTGACATAGGTGAATTGGGAACATTGGATAAATAATTTGCTTGGCTACTATCCCTATGAAGCTCTCTCTTTCTAGAAAATGCTTTGTCCAAATGATGTTCTAATCTATTTTTTATGGACTTGCTTGAGGATTAGATTAAGAAATGGTATTTCGCCAGCAGAGATAGTGTTTAAATCGACACCAAAGTCATGATGGCAATGGGAATGGGTGAGATGTTCTCAATTTAATCTCTAAACATTACAAATAACAAATATAACAGGGCCACAACACACTTCATCATAGTTGGCAGCTTCTTTGTCCTAGTCATCCTCAACTGGAACAGCTTAATGTTCTATGTCAAGTCGGGGATATATTTCTCAACTATGGGAAAATATCCAGATGATATCTCTGTTTCTATTATCCTTTTGACCAGAATCCATCAAGAAATATGTTTGGATGTGGAAGTGTGTGTGTGTGTGTGTGTGTGTGTGTGTGTGTGTATGTGTGTGTGTGATGGCAATTTATAAAATGAATGAAATGTGTTGAGGCAGCTAGAAATAATGGATGATGATCATAATAATAGTTGATACAGAGTGCTTTAAGGTTTGCAGAGTTGCTTTACAAATTTAATTTTAATCCGTGTAAAAATGATGGGAAGTTGGTGATATTAATTATTATCCTCCTTTTACAGGAGAGGAAACTGAGGCAGATAGAGGTTAAATGAATCACCTAGAATCTCACAGCTAGTAAGTGTCTGAAGCTGGTTAAAAATTCAGGTCTTCCTCTTTCCAGGACTAGTGCTCTAGGTTAGACAGTGAGCTTCCATATCATCAAGAAGAGATAGGTTCGAGGTCTTACTGAGTGACCCTTCAGTGAGTTACTTCATTTCTCAGTACCCCCCTGGGCCAAGACTCTTCAGTTAGTGGGCAGAATAGGTGCCATCTTTTATTGGTTGTGGGAAAATTTGTCAGCTATCAATGAAATAGTTACAGGCTTGGTACAAAATTAGAGAGTCACAGATACGTGATGTCTCTATAAGGAAGAGGAGGGTTCCAGGCTTTTTATTTTCACTTCTTTCTGGGAAAACTCCACTCTGGAAACTTTCCACTAATGCAAATTTGTATATCTAGCCTTAATTGCCCAGCAACCCTGAGAAGTTAAGTAATTGATCCAGAATCACACAGCTGATAAGTGTTAGTGGCAGACTCTTAACTTAGATCTTCCTGGCTCCGATGCCAACTTTCCAGCCGCTCTTGCCTGACTCCTTTGCATGCTCTCCACAAAGGGAAGAAAAAAATCAAGTCTTTTTGAAAAAGTCGCACATTGTAAATGGTTTTATATCAACCTATAAAGACCAAGAGATAAGGAAATAATCTTTTTTTTTCTTTGAGTGTTCCAATGGATTCTATGTTAAATTTAAATTTAGAGGCCTGTAAAATTTAATCTTGATCTCTGCCTTATATTTGCTCTCCTCAGAAGCAATAACACATTAAATGTTCCCCTGGAGGCTTGGACAAATGTGCCGAACTTTTGAGAAAGCAGTGACTTTGGCTTGGAATGGAAAACCTTTTAATTCACAAGGAAAATTAATGACTTTAGCAATGCCTGTTACCCTAGGTCATATATCTCAGAGCATCATAAAGTCCTGGTGATGGAAGGAACCATTTCTTTTAGTTCTTCTTAGTGTTAGAACCAACAGCCAGTCAGGCTAAACACGTATTTTAAGATTTTGAAGCACACTTGGAACTCGCTTTTGAGCTTCTCTTTCTCTACCTTTGGTTTCCAGCATCTATGAAAGTAATTTTAAAGCAATATGGCATGGAAAGCCTCATCTGTGCATAGCACTCGGGCAAAGAGAGGATGGAAGATATATTTGAATTTGACATTTTAAAAAAAATTAATAATTTGTCACTATAGACCCTTTGAATTGTTCATTTCAGTAATGAGGGGAGCAGACCCTCTACTACTTCTGTACTTTATATACTTTGTATTTATTACAAAATAAATTTGTTTGGACCAATGCTATTGATTGTGGATCCCTAAATCTTATTTCCTCTCATCAGAGGAGTATAAGTTTGGATGCTGATACCTTGACAAGGATGTTTTAGCTTTCCTTACAGACCTAGATAAAAAGAAAACTATGACTTCTCCTTTTGCTCTTTTAAATTCATATTTATGTGCATATGTAGTTGTTGTGTATTGTCGTTTAGTCATTTCAATCATGTCTGACTCTTCCTGACGCTATTTGGGGTTTTCTTGGCAAAGATACCAGAATGGTTTGCCATTTCCTTCCTGAGCTTATTTTACAGATGAGGAAACTGAGGCCAACAGGGTTAAGTGACTTGACAAAGATCTCCCAGAGTGTAAGTGTCTGAGGCTAGATTTGAGATCTGAGAAAGCTGAGTCTTCCTAATTCTAGGTCTAGTACTATTTCTACTGAGTCAAGTACCTCATACATACATATACCTGTGTGAATGTTTATGTATGTGTATATATTTATATATATATATGTATATATGTCACACATATATGTTTCTAGGAGGAAATAATTTTATTTGAATTATTAGCTATAACTTAGGATGCCCTTTTTACTAAGAGTTCATATCCTAGTCATTAATTTTGATGAGACCTCACAAACATTTGCCTCATCCCAACATTTTATAACATCTCATATATCTCCACAGTGGGAATATCCTCCTCCCCTTGAAATATATGCATATATATTATATTACTATTACATACTATATAATGTATATAATATAATGTTTTCATATGCTCTATATGTTGTTTCCCCCATTAAAATGTAAACTTTTGGAGAGCTAGAATTATTTCATTTTTTGTCCTTGTTTCCACAGTGCCTGACACAGAATAGGTACTTAATAGTCAGTTAATTCACATTAGTTAAGCACCTGTTATGTGTCAGGCATCAGGGTTCAAAAAAGGCAGAAAGAAGGCAGTTCTGGACCTCAAGAAGCTCAGAATCTAATAAGAGTGCCAACAAGCAAACAAGCTTCATATGGGGTACCTTAGAAATCATTAGAAGAGCAACAGCACTAGAATGAACTGGGGAGGTTTCCTGTAGAAAAGAGATTTTTAGGTGGGATTTTTTTAAACCCTTGTACTTCGGTGTATTGTCTCATAGGTGGAAGAGTGGTAAGGGTGGGCAATGGGGGTCAAGTGACTTGCCCAGGGTCACACAGCTGGGAAGTGTCTGGGGCCGGATTTGAACCTAGGACCTCCCGTCTCTAGGCCTGACTCTCACTCCACTGAGCTACCCAGCTGCCCATTTAGGTGGGATTTTTAAAAAGCCAGAAAAGCCAGGAGGTAAAGATAAAGAGGGAAGGTGTCCTAGTCATGAAAGAGAGCCAGCTGGAGCTGAGAGATTGGTGGGGGGCTCTTATTTGTGGAAGAGTAAGGTCAGTGTCACTCATGCTTTGCTGGCTGATTGATCATTCTTCCCCTGTTTTTCCTTGTTTTGCTTTCTTATCATGATGCTTCTATCTGCTTTCGTATCGATTTAGACTATAGGTCTTCTCATACTTCTCAGGACTCATCATAGTCATTAATGTATAATAGCTGGCATTTATATGACACTCTAAGATTTGCAGGACTCCTTATGTGTGTTATCACAGCTGATAACCCAGAGAGACAGAGAAACTGAGGCTGAGAGTAACTTGCCCCAAATCCCACAGTTAGTAAACAAGTGAGGCAGTATTTTAATTCTGGTCATCCTTGACTCAATGTCCAGCTCTCTGTCCACTGCACACATTAGTCATTATTCTTATAGCACAATCAGATCCCCCAACATTCATATCAAAACTTCTTTAGCTACTTCCAGGTGGTGGGTATTCACTTTGTGGCCAGTTCTCTTTCAGATCTTTTTTTTTTCTTATTTCCCATTAGGAGGAGCCCCCATTTCTCATTTCCTTTTCTTATGATCTTAGCTCTGGGGCTGGAAGGGGTGCTAGAAGCCATTCAGTCCCAATCCCTTACTTCCCAAAGGAGTTACCTGAGGTTCCAGGGAAGCAGTAAAGTGACAAACAGGAGAAAAGTTGCATTTGAAAAACATCCCAAGATATAACATGGGAACCAGTTTAAATGCTGAGTTGAATCCACCATTTAAGATGACAATAAGAGTAACTAGCCCTTATATTAACACAGAATATCATTGCAAATTCAGCAAAGCAATTTAGCAAATGTAATGTTTTCCCCCCAGAACCTGGGTATTTAATGAAATTGAGAGGAATAATTATTCTAATTTAAATTTCTTGCCGAGGGGAAGAAACAGCAAACAATAATTGATTTTTTTTGTTGATCTTTCTCAGAATTTCATGCTCAAAATTTCCCTGACAGATCTTTATAATCATACCCAGAAATAAGTTATTTTTCTAATTGTTTCAGGACTAAAGAGTCTGAAGGGAAATATTACTGCACCATTTCAAAGCCCTATCAAATAAGGAACAACCAGTTTTAATTAAAATATTGGATGTTTTAACTTGCAGGGGTAGGGGAATGATTTGCTTCACTGTGTCCTCTGGGGACCTATTTGATCATTATGGGACCATATATTATAGATGAATTGAACACTGGCAAAGAGTACCCCTTCCCCCATACATAATAGCAGCAATTAAGAAACAGCATTAAAGAAAGTGACATTATTGGAGAGGAGGGAACATTCCTTAGGCTCTTTAATGTAATATTGACACTGCATTTGATTTCCTATAAGAGTTCAACCATTGTGAAAGATGGCAAACTATGATTTGGAGTGTTGTGGGTGAAGTTAATTTAATAAGAGGAAAGTATCTCATGAAGAAGTGATGGAAATAAAATTGGTTCATATGTGTTTTGGTGGGCCTCGACTATAAAGTACAGAAAGGAGAAAAGGAAGGAAAAGTGCCTAATCAAAAGATATCTTGGTGTAGTTTAAATAAAGGAATCCTGGGATTCTAGATAGAATTGTACTGGTCCTCAGAGGACTTCAGGCTCCCTCATTTTAGTGGTGAAAATCTAAGTCTCAGAGAGTTCAAATGCTTTGACCTAAGATACACAAGTAGCAAACATCAAAGGTGGGATTTAAGCCAAGATGTTCTGACTTCAATGCAGTTTTTATTTTTATCATCCAAATTCTCTCTCTATCTCTCTTTTCTTTTTTTCTCTGTCTCTGTTTCTCTGTTTCTATCTCTGTCTCTCTGTTTCTGTCTCTGTCTCTCTCTCTCTCACACACACACAAACACATAGTACTGGACTTCTTAACTCTTGTATTATCTAGCATAGTCACTGAACCACAAAAATCTCTCCAGATCTATCTATCATCTCTGATAATCTGATAAGGACAGTTTAGTTGATAAGCATGTAAGGGACACTGAGATCTTTTAGCTCATGCTTCCAGCTCTGTCTCCAGGAGCATGGAGTTTATTATATATATTTGAAGACTCATTTCACACAAAAGAAACCCCCCGAAACTTCGCAGATGCACAGAAGTTGCAAATTATGTCATATCAAAACATAAAAGGTCTCATTGGCTTCAGAACAGACCAAGGCCAAGGCTGAATTTTGACTGGGTTCTTATCAGAAAGCCAAGTTGGGGAATATTTTTCTCAAGGTTGAATTGCCCCTGCTAAGGTTTTGGCCTTGGCTGTACCAGGCAGCTGCATTCCTGGCCAAAGGGGAACAGTGTTAACCTTTAAAATGCTGGCCCACTAGGAACCTAAAGCTCTTCAATAAGGCCATAATACTTTTCAATAAGAAATCACAAGGATCGCAAAAGAGGTCAAAAGAGGAGTCTCAGATTTTTAATCTATTCTCTTATTGGCTTCCCACAAAAATCTCCATTTCTTCCACTGTAGATTGTGGAGGTTGGATTAGATGAATGGTTACCAACCAATCTAAAGATCATCCCTAGGGAGGCTGGGGAGAGTCTAGAGGGATGACTAGAGGTTCTTGAATCCTAAAACACATAAAGTTTTGTCATTATAATCTGTGCATCATGGATTTAGAAGTGGAGGGGTCATAATCACTCATTAATCCAATTAAATAAGTCCAATAACATATGAGGAAAGAGGCCAGATAGGATATATAACTTACCCAAGTCACACAGCTATTGAGAATCAGAAGCATATTTTTGAATCTAGATTCCCCAACTTTATAGGACTTGGCATTTTGTTCTACTTTGACACATTTTATTAAATTATTGCAAATAAGAATTACATCTCAACATAATATGTGAGCATACTTTTAATGAATTACAAATTCATTAAAGAGTGTTTCCATAGGAGGAAAATGATTTTTTGGTTTTTCTAATAGCATTGTAGATTTTGAATTTGAAGGGATTTCTAGTCTTATCCTCTTATTATTTAAAAAAGAAAACTAAACTCCGGAAAGATTAATTCAGTAATCCAAATGAGCCTGGTCATAAATGGCACAGGTCACATTCAAATCCAGTCCATCTGACTCCATGAGCCATCTTCTTTTCCTTCTAGCATGTTGCTTTCCTGTTTTCTCTATTAAAAAACACCAGTAGAATCACAATTACCATATGGGCCCACTTTTGATTTCATTTTTGATAGTAAAAAAGGTCATAAATCTTATAAAAATTGGACACAATTAGATTAGGTGATTTGTAAATCTCTCTATAGGTCTTTTATTTCTGTGATTCTCTGAAAGAGCACAGTACCATTCTCTATATTTTTTTAAACCCTTACCATTTTACTTAGAATAAAGACTCTATTTGTTCCAAAGCAGAAGAGAAGTTAGGGCTAGGCAATGGGAGTTAAGTGACTTCCCCAGGGTCACAGATAGGAAATGTCTAAGGCCATATTTTAAACCCAGGATCTTCCATCTCCAGGCCTGGAATCTACTGTGCCACCTACTTGTCCCCCATATCATTCTCTTGAATTGTGTCTAAAAAAGATAATTAACCCCAAGAGCTGAATGCAAAGAAAGTCCTCAGAAAATGTATAGACCCACTATCACAAGTAATCTTAATTTACTGTGTGACTGGTGGTAGCCAAATTGAGTTGGAAACTAATTAACTTATATTTGCTATTTTTCTAATATAGTATCTATCCAAGCAACAAAAATCTACCACATAGAAGAATTATAACTACTAGCATTTTTTGTCTGTAGATAAGTTTATGCCTTGCATGTGAGTCTATAAGTGTTTTAAAGTTGGAACTGTTCTTGCAAAACCAGGTATAAAAGAGGAGAAAACTCCTCTGGGAACAACTTCTTACTTTTTGTGAACTAAATCTAGTTCTAATCTAATCAAATCTGATTGGATTTATTCCACTTCTTAGCTCAATCCCATATGGTAATATACTGACCATGAGAACAAAGTGGAAGCTATTGATCTTATCTCCATTTTTAACATTTGAGAAAATGTCACTAATCAAAGACTAATGGAATCTTTTGTTGTTTTGTTGCCTTTAAGAAATGGAACAGCAATATCTTTTTTTTTTCTCATAAATATCTTCTTTCTTGAGGTTAATTCTTTAATTTCTTTCAGTATTCTTTTGATAAGCCACTGTAATAATTCATTAATGTTAGGAAAATATTTATATTTTGTAATGTTAGAAATTCGTATTCTATTTCTGAGCCTCGATCTTCTCATCTGTAAAATGAAGAGGCTAGACTAAATGACCTTTTAGAATACCTTCCACTCCTGGATCTATAATCCAATAAAACTGAGTTATTGTTAAGTCTCCAGTTCAGCTCATGCTATGGTGCCTTTCAGGAAGGCAAGGTAGTTGATATTTATGGCCTGAGGAAAGAGGCTATTGCCAGTATTTTTAATAAGTCTATTGACTATTCTACTTCTCTTTGAATTCTACAAACAGAATGAAAATGTTGTGATGGTTGGGAGTCCTTAAAAACACTCTTGACTTGCATATGCAGGGTCTTGTACAGTGTCTTGCATCTAGGAAGGATTTAAATACTAAAAACAATGGATTTCATCTGTTTGATGGGCCCAAATAAAAGTCAGCCCTTTTAATAGAGAGTTAGACTGTTCTCCTAATCATTAATTGTCTAGCTGTTGCTTTCAAAAGAAGGGAGAGCATAAGTTCAAAAGACACTTATTTGGGGCTAAACAATATAGCTTGAGTCCTCTTGTTTGTATTTTCCTCTGTGTGTGTGTGTGTGTGTGTGTGTGTGTGTGTGTCCTTTGACAAAGTCTCATGCAAGTTGACTGAACAATTAGGCAAAGATGGCATCAAAATTCTAGATCACAATGACTAAACTTCAAATTTAGTAAGGAGAACTTCTAATTCCTTCATAATTCTAAATATAATGTAAGCTTTAAAATTAATATCCAATATTCTAAGTATTATATTTAATAAGATTCATTGATAATAACTAACAAAAAAGCTAGAGTAAAAAGTCTGCTTTCCCAACCGTGCACACAGAGGAAAAAGAGAGAGAAGGGCAGAGTTACAGAACTTATAAACAAACAATGTAAGCACATAACTTGGGGACAAAGGAGGAAAGGGATGCTGGGAGATGAAGTCCAAGTGTATAAGATTTTCTAACTAATACAATATCAATCATTGTTTCTAGTACTTTGAAATATTTTAATATCAGGGCAGGCATGTGAAATATAGGTCATGCCTGTAGTTCAAATGCAGTTAACATTTAATTTAATTCATTGACACCCTGACTGGAGGATGTTTGAGCTCTTCTCTCTTCTCTTGGCTCTCAGTGTCTTAGCAGTTCTGTGACTCTTAAAGTCAATATGTGGGGAAACATGGAAGCTATTACAACAAGGGCAGTTGTGCACTTCTCAACCTTAATTAAATACACATATTCCATCTTCTAGGATTTTAGGAATAAGTGGCACAGTCATTTGCTTTTTTTCTTCCACTTATTTTAAAAGCCTACCCATAAAGTATGTGTATGTGATGACTTATTATAGAATATATGAACTATATTCAGGTAATATGGAATAGTGAATGATAATCATAATAGCAAGAATTTATATAGTCCTCTCAGGTTTTCAGGGAGGGCTTTACAAATGTTATCTCAATCCTCACAACAACTATGGGAAGTAGATTTTATTAGTCATTATCCTTGTTTTCAGATGAGGAAACTGAGGCACAGAGGTAAAGGACTTAGCAGTCAGTAACTGTCTAAGGCTGAATTAGAATTCAGGCCTTCCTGACTCAAGGATGTATTCTGGTATGGAAGAAGCACAAAAGAATATTCTCAGTATATTCTATTCAACTTTAAGATTTTCATAACTCGTTCATTATTGGATTCTCAGCATTCTTATGTTAGAACACTTGACGAATTGAGGTTTAATGAAATAAGAGGATATTTTGACTCTATGGATAGAATTTTTTCACAGACTTTTAAAACCTTAAAGCAGAAGTATCAGTTGGGTTTTCATTAAGTCATCTTCCTCACCTGATTATTTTAATATTTTGTTGCCTACTTAAGACTATTGAAGCTTCAGGTAATCATCCCATTGTGAAGAGGTGGTTGCATTAAAACAAATTATGACTTCCAGGTATTAAAATTAATGTATAATTTTTAATATTCTAGGGATTAATCAAGTGATTTATATTTTAAAAGCCAGCTCAAAACATTCCTTAGATGTTAAAATACTTCCCAGAGAACTTGATACAAATGAGAGTTTATTCTGGACAATGATACCTTCAAATTATTGAATATTTATTTAATTCATACATATGTTTCTAGGGAAAACTATTTCCACATTTTTTCTACTTCCTGTTTTCATTCAGGAAATACTTTGAAAGATCAGAATTTATGTTTTTGTGCATTCTCCAAAATGAGAAAATAAAGGAAAATGGTTTCAAATCCATTTGACAGTTATTTATATTACCATATCAATTGTGGATTTTTACCTCTTTGGAAGTCCTTCAAGTTTCCTCATTAGTTTTCATGAATCCAAGTTATTTTATATAATTTTAAATTTTATAATTCAGTCTTAAAATCTATGCCTTGCTGCATGTGTGACTTCATTGATACACATAGTAAAACTCCTCTGTCTTCTCTCATTCTCTTCAGGTCTCCTTAAAAGGATCTGCTATACACATTGGACACCTTACTTTGGTTCCTATAATATAGAGTGGGTGTTTTTTCAGCACTTGGTTAGATGATGTACATTTTCATGTGACAGGCCTGCCTACACCTACTTTTTTTTTGCCATTTTACAGATACAAATCATCATTGGTAATATGTTACAACCTATTTTCAGTCCATAAACATTTAATGTATTCTTCCAAAATCATGATGCTCCATGATTTACAGTAATGGAAGAATTTCAGTGTTATTTTTTTAATGGCTTTTAGCAACAGCCAGAATTTTAAGGTCATTTAAAGCTCAACACAGTTTCTCAAATGTGATCCAGCTTGATCTCCTCCCTCTATTTAGTTCTGAGCCAGCTTCATTGTCCATCTGCAATTTGTATCCAAGATATATTAATGGACTAACTCAATGTGGTGCCTGGCAATGGCAAACTGTAGTCTAAGATAAAATGCATTTGTTTCCTTTGTTTTTACAGTATGAATGATGAGGTTAATTTTTTTGACAAAAATCTGGACTCTGTTGAGGAAGTATTGTGTTTCAGGTCTTGATACAATTATGGCAATGTCATCAGTGAAAGAGAGCCTCTAGAGAATCAAACTATGGATAGAGAATTAATTGTCTGGGTAAGCACTGTGCAAAATATCCTCCAAAACACTGTTCCACCTATTTAACTCAGATCTCTTTGATTTTGAGCACATCACAAAGCAAAGTTATTTCTAAAGTTAAATGTTATAGAATTAAATACAATTTTAACAATTTCTTTGAGAAAGTATTTAAAATTTTATTTTGTTCTAGCAAAACATTTTTTGAAACAACAATAGGATGCTTTGACCTGCCATGTTTGCTACACCTTTGAGGCAATTCAATGACTAAAGAAATGATCTACTATTTAAAAGTAAATTATATACAAAAGCCATTCCTCTGCTTTCTTGTGTTTTTCATGAATGTTAATCTAGATATATATGTAAATATTTTCATAAAGAATATATAGAGAAGAGTGGTAGTTGCTGCCATTTTCTAGTTCACTTTTTTACATTTTTTTAGAGTGAGAGACTATGTGCTAAACTCCTATGATCATTTTCCATTATTCTTTTGGATTCTTAATTTAACTGACATATCTTCAAAATTTACTCCCAAGTACCTTAATGCTGTGTTTCCTCTCTTAGAGATTTCATTCATGTGTATTTTTCATATCCACTTATTCTTCTGGACTTTATTTTAAGTGACATTGCAACTTTCCCAAATAGTGCATCTAACATGAATGTAAAAGCTTCCAAGTAGGGAATGGAAGGAACGATTATGCTCTCCTTATTTATCAGCATACAGTATTATAGACTACCATAAAACATGTTCCTTTTTTTAATCTTCTTGTTAGACTCAAATTTTAACTATAAATGGTCTTGGAATGGTATTTTTTAGCTGGATCTCATGCCAAGCTGCATTTTCTTCTCAATAGTTTTATTCTCTATTTTATGACCTGTTATTGCTCATGATCTCTCATCCTCTTCAAAAATAATGTAAAATAACAAAATCAGTGATGCCCTTGGCTGCCATGTTTCTTAGTTTGGCAAGTGTATCAAGTATTATATGATAGAAGAGAGTTCTGGATATCCTTGGTCATCTTAATGAGAACATAGTCTTGCATTGACTACCTTTCTTGAAGAAGTGATACTATTGTGTAATTAGAATTTTCTCCCCAGGACTCTCTTTCCCAGCATCCCATTTGCATATTTATGCTAACTTACTAGTGTAGGGAAGATATATTAGTTTTGTGTAGCTCCTCCCTTGTTTTCTTCTCCCAGAAACACAGCTATGGCACTTGGGTGAGTGCCAGACAGGAGAATTTTACTCACGTGTTTTTACTCAGGATTTTACTTTTGTTTTTTTATTTCTTCTACTTCAAGTGATTATTAATAAACTTTATAAAATATAATACTTGGAGTTATTGGACATTAATTTAAATTTTACACCATTATAAATTAATGGGCAGCTATATGATTCAATGGTTACAGAGACAGACTAGAGGTCTTGGGTTCAAATGTGGCCTCAGATACTTCCCAGGTTTGTGACCCTGGACATATCACTTAACCCCAAAATTGCCAACCCTTACCAATCTTCTGCCTTAGAACTCATATTTAGTATTGATTCTAAGACAGAAGGTAAAGGTTTTTGTAAACAATGAATGTATTTGCTTTTTCTTATACAGAATTTTAAGGCCAGCAGCTTGTTCAGACAGATTGATTTAAAAGTGATCTATTTAAATGTAGCATCATCTTTTCAAGATACAGAAAATACAGTGAAGTGAATGATGGATATGTAGTTTCAGGAAACCTGAGATCTAATCCAGCCCCAGCCTCTGAAATTTTCTAGTTATGAGTAAGCCATTCAATTTATCTTTTGTCTGGAAAAGTTCTCTAAGACTATAATTATAGATGGGTTATGATCTGGATTGTTGATGTTGTCTTTTTATCTTTATCCTTTTGGTTTAAATTGAGTTTTGCTGTAAGCACTTAATATCACTGCTACACATAGCTGTTAGTCAACTCATTGTTTTATCCGTAACTGATAATCTTGTGTCTTTTAAAATATGTAGTGTTATTTTGGGTATTTTCCAATTCTCTTCTAACAGAAAAAAATAAACATATTGTACTTAACTCCTAACATATATTCTACATGCCTCCTTGTGTCTATCTCATTGAGGTCACAAATCATCATGGAGTATGTTGACTTAACTGAGAGGATCTTTCATAAAATTTCTCTACTCTTTTATTTTCTACAGAAGAATTTGGCACATGAATAGTGATCAACTTAATTCTCTCTTTTCAGCCCCATAATTTATCACTACTCACTTGCTTATTATTTATCACTTCTCAATGCATATTATGGTCCAACTAAGTTGGCCATCTTGTTGTTTCTCATAATATGTCACTACATCTCCCTTTTCCATGCTTTTATTCTAGCTATGTTCCATGCCTGGGAATCTCTCCCTTCTCACATTAGAATTTACTTCTTAGAATTTCTTTTTTCCTTCAGGATTCATCTCAGGCACTATATTCTTCATGAAACCTTTCTTAACTTCCCCCTACCTCCTAATTTCTAATGCCTTCTCCTAATCTAATACATATTGTCTCACATGATTAAGTTAAGCTTCCTGATGATAGGGATTGTTTCTTATTTCATTTTATTAGCAGGACCTAGGTCAGTGCTTGGTACGTAGTCTTCACTTAACAGATCTTTGTTGATAATTTAATTAAGAGATGGTGCTCTGTATACTTATATCTGTGAATACCACAAGGCAAAATAACGATTTCATATATTTGTTATATGCCAGATTCTGTTGTCTATTATGGGTTTTTTAAAAAGCAAGCAAGACAATTCTTACCTTCAGGAAACTTAATTGGAGAAGACAACAAAAGCACATGGAAGGAAGGTATAGTAGGGTAAGAGAGAAGGCAAGATGGAGGGAATAGGTGCTTGGAAGCATCATAGGGAAGAGGCCATCAGTGATGAAAGGCTTAATCTGGACAGGATAAAGCAAAAATTATCCTGCCAATTTCCAATGGTCAAAAGTGATGTTCAAGACTCCACAAGAAGGAAGATGGGATTGATGGCTGGAGGCTTCATGGTTGCTATGGAAATAACTAATTGTGCTATGAAATGATGCTCCTTATTGCCTTTCAGGAAAGGAAGAAGCTTAATCTACAAGTTGGTTTGTGTTTTTATATTTTTTAATTTGTCCAAGGGGGAACCCTTGAGGTGGTTTTTAATTTCACTCTAATGTCTTCTTGTCTATTGGTTCCATTTAATTTATAACAAGAAGCTCAATATGGCCTTGATTCTATTCCTCTAGTCTGGATGATCAATCATTTGACTTTTGGACAGTTTCACTAGTCTTTCCAACTCCTTAAATCCAACTGTAGCTTTTTTACAACTGATTCTCTCATTTCCTCAAGAGATAAAAAGACAGATGAAGACAAAAGTCATTTTTTAAGGAAAAGACACAAAATAAATACCAAGTATTATCTTAATGTGGGTCTTCAAGCCCTGGAAATTTTGAAGTGTTCAACCCGGTAAAATTTGTTTGAGTTGTCTAATTATATTTACTTTTATTCAAGATCTTTTTACTTTGTATTCATCCATATAACATTAATCTAATTAGGGTCTTAAATTGAACTTTTACCCATTTGAAAGTATTCTCATTTTGTTGCATTTCTTTCTTTCTCTAAATAAGAAAATACTACCAATGCCTACTGATTAGATCTGTATGTTAAGAGCTCTGCTCAGAACCAAAACCTGAGGGATGGCCAATTGTTTTGTAAGCTTGTTGGAAGCTTCTTGTCTTTAAAGATGTGAGATGGGGCAAGGATTTTGAGTAGTATCACTAAGAGAAATAACTCTTTGAGGAAGAAATTAGGAGAGAGAAAGAAAGCGAGGGAGAGAGAGAGAGAGAGGGACAGAGAGAGAGAGAGATTTGCAAGTAAGAGAGAGAAGAGAAAAGTAAATTTGTGCATCTTCACCAACCTAGTATTTACTGGGATACATCTACACAGTGTTTTTTTTTTAAATTTCAGGAGACAATATCAATTGTTATTATTGTAAGTACCAAAGAAAGAGCAAACCATTGTAATCCAGACGCGAATTCAAATATATATATAAGCTTTGTAATCCTGGGGAACTCATTTAATCTGCTAGGTTTAAATTTCCCCATCTGTAAAATGAGGACAAGCTTCCCATTTAACTTGAAGCCCATTATCTTCTAAAAAGGCTAATGACTTCAAGGAAATGCCTGACCTGGGATTCAATGGCCTAGTGGATAGGAAGGTGGACCTTGACTCAGGAAGCCCTGGGTAAAAATTCAACTTAAGACCCTAATTAGATGCATGACATTGCGTAAGTATCCTAACGTCCTGACGCCTCAAATATCTTATAATGTAAAATGAAGGGTTTGAACTTGAATGGTTCTTAAATACCTGCTGTCTCTAAATCTATTTGCCTAAAAAACTAATTATTAAAATGGAGATGATTCAGAGAAAGATCTATCGGAATTGTCTTTCATATCAGGGTGTCTTTGGTTTTACTTTGGGGCTTTGGTTATATATGCCTTTGCTCTTACAACAATGACCTATATGGAAGTGTGTTTTGCATGACAATAAAAATGAAAAAAGAAAAAAAAAGATTAAAAAAATGAACTTTAGAGCCCAATTAGCTTTATAATTCCCTTGTATTAGCAATGGATCTAATACTCTATTATGTCAAGTTTAATGTTAGGATGAAATGAGGTGCTCATAACTCATTGAACAGTTAACAAAATGAGGTTTATTTTACACACGAGTGTAAGGTAAGATTTTCTTTACACAACAAAGATATGCAAGACAGATCCAGTTGTACTTTAAAAAATAATTTAATTTAATTTTAAAAAAGTGGAGATGAGAACCAACTCTGGTGGGGTCAGGAAAACCAGTGACCTTCTGGTGAAAGGATACAGAAGTTATTTCTTATAGTCTTTGAGGAGATTACAAGGAAATTCTGGGTTGTCATGTCAGTGACATTAAATATGGGGCTATGGTGCAGGGAAGAGAGGTAGGTTTGGAGCCAGAATTCCTAGGTACAAATTGTACCTTTGGTGCTCACAAACGATGTTAGTTTAGGCAAGTCATTTAATTTCTTTAGATCTCATTTTGTCCACTTGTAAAATGAGAGTTAGATATGATAACTTTTAATGTTCCTTCTAATTCTAAATCTAAGATCAGTGACTCTAAAACTGCATTTTCCAGTCATCATTAATTAATCTGAAAAACTACTGTTGATTAATGGCCACTCTTTGTCTATGAGTCTAACATAATACAATATTGGTATACTAACATTAGTCTTTAGAAGACAAAGAATATCCATGAATACCACAGGTTGTTTGAGAGATAGAATCTGAGATTCCCTGATTGAGTTTATTTATAATATCTAAAAGAAGGAGAACTGGGGAATGAAAAATTCATTCAAGTTTATAATATTCCAGGAAAGTTTTTTCAAAGCTTTAATATAAAGGATCCATAATATATCAACAGATCCTTCATTGAAATGAAGTGATGACAATAGTAGGACCATAATCATATCCTTAGTTTATTTTCTTCACATTAAACTTAATTGGAGATATTTAGAGTTTGGATAAATACAACCCTCCCCCCCTTCTTGTTATTTTTTGTTGCATATCATTTTTACAGATTTGGGATTTAGGGAGATTGTGTATGGAAAATCCTCCCCCTGCTACAGCTCAGAGTTAGAAATTAAATACAGGTTTTACTGACTCCCATAGTGGTTCTTTATCCTCTAAGCCAAACGTCTGCCTGTTTGTAAGTCTTAAATTTTTGAAAATAATTTTTATCTGAACAAATTAAATGAATTGGATTCTATAAAGATGTTGTCATGGGAAAAGACAGAATTGTATATTATGAGCTAAACTGGCCTTGTGGAAAGATCTAGATTTAATTCCTGATGCCAAAATTCCCTTATATAGCTAGCATTGGATCTATTAATTTCCTCTGTACCTCAGTTTCCTCATCTGTAAAATCAAGGCATTTTAGACTAAATAATCACTAAGCTACTTCAGCTCCATATTAGCAAAACCATGATTTTTATAATCAATTATTCCTTTTCATCTGCCTTCAGAATTGTAAGATACATTTGGAATCAGAATACTATTTTAGTAAACATCAATATCTCCATTTTATGAACTTTAACTATTTTAAAAAGAAATCAGATTTATGAAAAAGTAAACTTGAATTACCTGTTCTTTGAGTGTTCTTAGAAACCAAAGAATTTAACATTCAAATATTACCCTCCCTATTATTGAAACATTTGGTTTTTGTAATGAGTATAATAATAAAAGATTACAATCCTCAAGAATCATCTTGAGTGGTGGTTTACTAATAGACATCAACATACAGATAGTATATGGAAACCACAAATATCAATTATAAGAAAGGTCCTGATGAGTGTATTTAAGGAAATTGCCATGTAGCATCATATGGTGGAAAGATAACTGGCCTATAAATCTGGAGATCCGGATGATGGTCCAAACTCAGCTATTATCTACCTGGGTAAATGTGGTTGAGTCACTTGACCAACCCAGACATTTGTTTCTTTATGTATGAATTGGATATGTTGGAGTAGATGATACTTTTCAGTTTTAAAATTCTGAGTCTGTGATTCTAAGAGTTACAAAATCCCATGTTAACAAGAGGCAAGAATCAGATAGGGAAAGGCAAGGTTGGAGAAAGCAGCGTGAGTCTGCTTCTTGTAAATGTATACTGACATAACATGTGTGTGTCAGTCCAGTCAACAAGTATTCATTAAGTATGTCCTATATGCCAAGCACTGTGCTGAGTACTGGAGACACAGAGGAAGGCTAGAAATAGCCCCAGCTCACAAGCATCTCACAGTGTAAGATTTTAGTTGGGAATTTTGTTTGTTTTTTTTATGTATACGCATCTGCATGCATTTTGTTAAACATACATCACATATACAACAAAACCCATTGGCAAGAGTCTAAATTTTTAAACATCTTTTGTGATTTTGATTAAAAAAACAATGGCTAATATCTATCAAGTACTTAAAATGTGCTAAGCACTTTACAGTTATTCATTTGATCCTCAGAGCAACCCTGGGATGTAAGTGTGTCATTATTCTCATAGATGAGGTTGTGTGGTTCATTTGTTTTTCAGCTGTGTCTAACTCTTCATATGGCAAAAATCCTGGAGTGGTTTACCATTTCCTTCTCCACCTCATTTTTATAGATAAGGAAACTGAGGCTTATACCTTGATTCCTTCATCTATAAAATGAGGACATTCATACTATAATTCATTTCCTTTCTTTTTGTAAATTTCAGACCTCTTCCACAAAATGACTAAAATAGAAAAAATATTTTACATGCATACACATGTAAAATCTATCAGATTGCTTACCATCTCAGGTAAGGAGAAGGGCAAGGAGGGAGAATCAGAAGAAAGGAAAAAAAATTAATCTAAAAACTTTTTTAAAAGAATGTTAAAATTGCTTTTACATGTAATCAAGAAAAGAAAAAATATTTTTTAAAAAAGAAAAAATGAAATAAAATGGGGGTATTTATGTAGTTTGTGATCTCAAAGGTCCCTTCTAATAGTTTTACATTTCTGTTCAATAGAAGCTTGGCTGGCTAACCTCTCTCCTTCAGTACACACCTTAGAACAAAATTAAACTGACTATGGAAATTTAATGAAGTTTTTACCCTTGGAATTACAATAACTTTTTCCTAGTGATTTAAAAACTTAAAAAAGGAAAATATGTTATAAATTAGTATAAAAGAGGACAAGATATGCTGCAATACAGAATTATTTGGGGAAAAAAACATTTTCCAAAGCAAAACGGATAGCTTTAATAAGACTTTGGATGAGTTGTTTGAGATTTTAGCATGAGACCTACTGAAAACTGACAGGCTCTATTTCATTCCGTCTTTCAGGGCATGCCTCTTTTCCCCCCACATCCCTTGGATATTATTGCCAACCTCTCTTAAATAATGAGCCTCTAAGGTTCTAGGACATGATGTGGATAAGAAAGCCAAGGTACATTGGGTTCAGTCTCTGTATTAAATATTTAAAGAAACAATTTCACTGCACTTCATAGAGTGAAGAAAAGAGAAAATTGTCACAGTTTTACATGATAAGATGCTAGCTATCTGGTACCTTTAAAGTTCTGTCTAGTGTGTGGCCTGTGCATTCCTAACTTTGAGCTTGTGCAAAGGTCATTTTATGAAAGGCACCATTCTGAGAAATTAGTTTCTTTTTCAAATAAAAGCTTCAATGATCAGATAAAAAGATAACCTGGAATCCAGGGAAATTGGAAAGATACTTCAAAGATGAGTACCAAGTTGGCTATATATGAATAAGATGTGGGCCTTCAAGATACCAAAGGAAAACTACAAAGGAGGGTAAAAAGCTCACACAATGTGAAATCCCTACATGAGGATGTATCCACCCAAAGAAAAGAAGGTCAAAGGAAGAAATGTAGCATAAAACACTTTTGTATGGAGGGAAGTAGTTTTGTCGAACTCTTTTAAAAGATAGAATAGGGGGCAGTTAGGTGGCTCAGTGTGTTGAGAATCAAGCCCAGAGACAAGAGGTCCTGGGTTCAAATGTGTCCTTACACATTTCATAGCTATGTGACCCTCCCCCCCCATTGCCTAGCCCTTATTTTTCAGTCTGCCTTAGAATCAATACACACTATTGTTAGAATCAATACAGAATATTGATTGTAAGATGTAAAGTAAGGATTTAAAATTTTTCAATAAAAGTAGAAAACTCCCATGAAATAACTCTTTAAAGATTATTATGTATTTAATAGAAATGAAATTTATGACATCTTATTTAGTAGCACACTCTTTGGCACGTAGGTTGGCCATTTGGCAGCCTAGTAAAATGACTTAAATTCCTCTTCCTTTTACCTCCACTGGGAAGAGACAGGAGGCTGCAATTTATTGAACTGTAAGCAGGTACTATCTCATTTAACTTTATTCTATTTCAGGGAATATTTTAATATGATGCACATCTGTTTTCTGGAATCATCTATTATTTCCAAAAATGTAGTGAAGTTATCATGAAACGTGCAGTACTGTTTTTCTTAAGAGAAAATTTATGTTCCACTGGACTCAAATATTTGTGTATATTTTTGCCATGGGTTTAGTTTTTTTGGAGGCTACAAGTTGAAAACATAGCACGCAGTAACTTTGGACTTCAGCTTGTAACAGATGTGGTTTTTTATGTCTTTTTGGAATTGATTCCATCTAAAGAATTAAACATTATTGTAACTAAAACTGAAATATAGTTTGCAAAGAGAAAACTTGGTCCAAACCTGATTTTTAACATAGTTTAAAAAATAGATCTTTTAGTCAAGGCAATTATATAATTATTCAAAATTAGTTTATTCTATAATTAATACTAAAAATAAAGCTCCATGTAAGATTTCTTAAAAGAAAGCAATGATTATATCAAAGTAGAGATAAGAAAATTTGTATATTAAAAACAATATTTAACATTCTATGTTTCAGTCTCTCTTAAAAATATAGATTCCATTTAAGAAAAGGAAATGATCCTCTTAAGACTTTGAAATTTGTTCCTTGAAGACCTCTTTTTTATTGCTTAAAGTCTATTTTTGTTAAATGTCTTCTCTTTAGAGGATGTTGCAGTATATATTTCCTTTTCTTAGGGATAAAATAATTTCAAATTTTTATTCACTTTTGAATCTCATAGTCATAGATCATAGATTTCAGACCAGAAATGAATTATAGGGATCATATAATTCATAACCTTACTTACATTTCCCAGATGAAACCATGCAGACCCTAAAAAGTGAATTGGCTTGTCTAAAGACAAGGTAATAAATGTTAGACCCAAAATTTGAAGTCAGGGCTTCTGGCATTAAATCCAGGAGACTTTCTTCTATCTCATATCATGTAGTATCTATCACTATTGAATTAAAAGTGCCTCACTAATTTGTTCCATTTATACCCATAATCATTGTATCTGTCTACCAATTTCTTAGAGTGACATAGAAGAGATAATGTTATGCTCTGTGCCAGTTTAAACACTGAGATATTTATTAAGTATCTTTTCCATGACAAAGCTACCAAAAAATCTCCTAGTGCTGTAGAATCATAGATTTGGTGGGAAAGCACCTTAGTGACCATTTAATCCAATTTCTTCATTTTACAGTTGAGGAAACTGAGACCCAGAGAGAGTAAGTAACTTTCCCAAAGTCACCCTGGCAATAAATAATACAATGCAACATATAGACACATAAACATGGGAAATAAGGCAAATCTACCCAATGTGTTGTATGCTATGTGATGTAGCATGATTTTGCTCCATGATTATTCAACATCAATGGTAAGAAGTAAGTCCTGATGGTACCACTAAGGTTACAGTCCAACCTGTTGACAGCTTGCTCTTTGAGGGCTGTCACCAGGAGAAGGGGGAAGGAATATAAGCCTAACTCTGGTCTCTCATGGATGACAGAGTAGAACAAAATGAATGATTTAAAAGTTGGCAGCATTTCCTAAATATATGTTCCAGAAACTGCCTAGTGTCCTATTTGTGGGAAAGTGACTAAAAAAAGTCAACACTCCTGAAAAACATGGAGGACTAGAAGTAGGAGAAGCAGTATTGTGGATTCACGGGTTCAAATTCACATCCTGATACTATACTGCCTATGTTAGCCTGTAGCATTTTACTTAACCTCTCTAAGATTTGGTTTCCTCCTCTGTAAATATATTGATGATAAATACTGAGGTCCTAACTCGTTTGATTTTAGGAAATAATCAGATTGCTTTAGCCTAATTTGGAGATCTTGCAGCATGGGACCAAGAGCTTTAGCCAGAAATTGAAGAACTCCTTCTAGAGGGGACCCAAGTAGATGGGAGATTATCAAAGTTAAACCACTTTAAAATATGGGGATCTTGTCTATCTTGTCTTCCTTCCAGAAGCCAAACAGTTAACGATGAATTTGGATCCTCTTTGTTCTTGTTATTATTCCATGAAGCTCTTCATGACCCAGTGGACCATATCACACCTATATGGTCTTAATAATATAGTTTTCTTGGTGAAGCTACTGGGGTGATTTGTCATTTCCTTCTCCAATGGGTCACTGATCCAAAGGCCAATAGAGGTTAAGTGGCTTGCCCAAAATCAAAAGCTAGGAGTTTCTGAGGATGTATTTGAACTCAGTTCTTCCTGACTTCAGGTCCAACACTGTCCACTGTACCACCTAGCTGCCTCATGGATCTGATTGCTTGTTCCTTTTTGAACCTCTCTGGACTTGGTCAGAGGCATGAGTAGAGTACGACAACCACAAGGCGTTCTTGATCAGCTATCCATGGCAAACAGGGGGTGACATGTAGGGAGATTGTATGATTTTTATAATGGGATTATAGGAAACATAAAGTTACTGAAGTTTGTCTTGAGTTCCCATTTACCTCCCTTACACATATTATCTGATTTCTTCCTTTCCTCTTCCTGCCCTTCATTTATTAGGTTTTATTTCCTGATTTATTCCTGATGAGACATTACTGATGATTAGGTTTTTGGCTGATAAGCATTTTCAGGGATTACTTCCCTTGGGTATTTGTATTTAATTGGATACTCCAAATACCTTCTGCCTCCTCAGCCTTTTATTCCTACTCAGTCTCTAGGTGTTATAGAGGCCAAGGTTGGGGGCGGAAGGAATATTCCTTGAAAATATTCTAGTGTCCATAAAACATTTTTCTCTTCTTTGCCAGTCTCCTTCACTCCTTCTATAACCACTCACCCAGTGATATCTTAAATGACTAGATATGAATGGAAACTTGGTAATTAACCTTAGAAACCTTGATTATTCCTGTTTTAAGCACATTGGAAATCATTCTGTTCCCCTCCTCCCCAAGAAACTCCAGTAGATCCCTGTTACTTCTATGATCAAATACATACTTCTTTGTAGAGTCTTTCATAATCTTCTTCCAGTCTATATTTCCAACCTTAGCATATTTGTATTCCCTTCATGCACCTTTTGGCTCCACCAAACTGAACTTTCATAATCTCTTTCTTTTGGGTTTTTTTTTGGGGGGGCTTTGGCACAAGCTGTCCTCTACCACATTTATATACTATCCTCCATGCAATATACTCTAACCTCACCTTCTACCTTCAGAATCCCTAGATTTCCTTCAAAGTGTTGTTCAAGTAGGAGGCATTTCCTGATATCAGGGCTGTTTAGTGCCTCAGTCACCTTCACCTCTTAAAAAAAACAATTTGTTTCTATTTTGTTTATGTTTTATATACATGTACGTACTGTTTCCTCAATACAACATAATTTTTTTTTTCTGGAAAAAGGTTGTTTCACTCTTGCCACTGTATCTCTAATGTTTAGTGCAGTGTTGGGAACATGGTAAAATTTTGTTTCATTGTTTTTGTTTGTTTTTTAATACCCATTAACCATGCTATGAATTGGGAATGCAGAGACACAAAAGAAATGGATATAGGTAAGCATTTATAGTATACAGAGTATGTACAAAAATAATTTAAGGTAGTTATAGGAGGGAGTATATTAGGAGCCAAGGTAGTATGAACCACTAGGTTTTTATTCCTGAACTTTGTTTTAGTACAGCAAGAAAACCTAGTTAACATGAACACCATGATCTAAGAGGCCAAAACAATACAGTGATTATCACTGATATGAAGTAATTTCAATTCTCCCTGCAAACTGGCAACACACTCACAGTATTCATGTAAGCAGCACATTTCATCTTGAGTTCCAGACTATCAATACAGTAATTGATTTCTGTTAAATTATTCATAAAAGAAATCACAGAACATTCCTTCAAATTGGAATTTACTTATTTTTATTTTTTAATTTAAATTCTTATTTTGAATATTTTCCCATAGTTACATGTTTCATGTTCTTTCCCTCTCCCTCAGACCCCTCCATCCCCAATAGCCAACGCACAATTCCACTGGGTTTTACATGAATTTACTTATTTTTAAAGTTGCTCACTGATACTTTTTACAAGTTGCTCATTGATACTTTACTGTGTCTTGGTTATCAGGCAGAAGAGTTGTAAGGAGTAGAGAATGGGTTAAGTGACTTGCCCATGGTCATACAATGAGGAAGTATTTGAGAACAGCTTTGAAGCCAGGACCTCCTATCCATGGACATGGTTTTCTATCCACCTAGACACTTAGCTTCCTCCAAGTTCTCTTTTTAATAAAACATTCAAATCACAGTTTGAAAATTCATAGTAGAGAAATTAGATTTAGTCTTAAATTTAGGCTCTAATTAGTTTACAATACCATAAATTCCTGCAGATCAGGAGCAAAGATTTCCTTCCTTCTCTGGCCCTCTTGTCTGTTCTTTCATCTTGACTAGAAAAAGGGGTGGAGAGAGAGAAAATAACTATTTTTGAAGGTCTTGTAAGTTCCTCAGAACACATACATTCTTTTGTTTTCCCTTTGGCTGATTAAGCCACAATAAGAAATAAGCAGCATTTGCCAAACCAATGAAAATATGACAAGTAAGACACATAGATGTAATTGGTGGCAATTTTTTTCTTATCTCCTGAAAGTTTTATCAAAAAAGTCATTGCTCAGAAAAATGAATTTCAAAACCTTTAATTTAGTAAATAAGAGTGGACCCTTTAAGGAGCAAAGGGCACATTTTATACACAGCATTCCAACATATCAGTAGTTTATTTGGTAGGAGTGGAATTATTTAAAGTCCAATCTAATTATTTTTAACAGAAGAGAAACAAAAGTACCAAAATAGGATGAGAATAATTTATCAGCTGAAGATCAGTTTAAGACAAAATTTCACAAAATTATGTACTTTTATTTAAGGCATCCCAGGTTCAAGTGGCAACTTTTTCCAGGGTTGTTTAATTTGCATTTCTTTAATCAGTGGTGATTTAAAGCATTTTTTCATGTGACTGTTGATAAATTTTATTTCTTCTAAAAACTGCCACTTCGTATCCTTTGACTATTTATCAACTTAAGAGTAGCTCTTGTTTTTTTTTTTTAATAAAATTTGACTGAGTTCTCTTTATATTTGAGAAATGAGGTCTTTATAAGAGAAAAATTTTATCCCCTCACCCAGTTTTCTGATTTCCTTCTAATTTTGTCTGCATTAGTTTTATTTGTCCCACAGCTTTTTTTTTATTTCATGTAATCAAATTTTTCCATTTAACATCCTGGCATGGAGCCAATTCAAATGCCATCATACTATGCTGGTGTTTTTCAAACAAGTTATGAAGGAATGGGTTAGTTAAGTTTGACCAGAGGAAAGAGAAGTAGGTCCATAGATTGTGTGAGCATCACCCAGAAGACCTGTACGTAGTCTTCCCCCAACATGCTCCAGTTTGATGATTTCTTTTAGTTCTTGACTGCTCATGGTTGACCTTTGTTGTTTGCTGTGGTTCTTTTGTCAATTAGTCTAGTGCAACTCTTCATGTCCCCATTTGGAGTTTTCTTGGCAAAGTCCGTGGAGATCCAGCTCATTTTATAGTTGAGGAAAATGAGGCAAAGAGGGTTAAATGAATTGCCCAAGTATCTAAGGCTGGATTTAATCTGGGTTTCCTTGACTTCAGTATCAGCACTCTAGTGACCTTGCTGCCTTGCTTCTTTATTGTTGTCCTTATTGTATTTATATTTCTTCCTCTTCTTCTCATGGCATATGCTGGAGTGGAGAGGAATGGTGACCTCTCAGAAATCCCCAGGTATTTCCCCAGAGAAATGAGGACACAGCTGCAAATTCCATTCCCAATTCTCTGAGTGCATTTTACTAAGTCTGATATCCTGGACACAGAGGTGTCATGTTTTATTCTTCTCCTTTGTTCCTCTCTACCTGGGGTATTTTTTGAAGTAAAATTTTCTAGAATTATTTATAAAATGGAAATTGAAATAGAACACCAGGTTCACAGTCAGTTAAACCTTAAACAAATAAATTATTTTCATATAACACCTAATGACCACTATTACTGAAGTTTATTTTTTATTTTTTATCCTATTTTTTTAATTTTTTATCCAAGTACATATTTTTATATATTAAAATTAATAGAATCTAATCATGTCATCCTCAGAAACTCGTATCATCTGTGCTTAGTCACTTATACATACAAACAAGGAAATCCCTGGATTGTAAAGAATATTAAAAGGTCACTGATTCAGGGTACTATCCAATTCATAAATCACTGCTATAATATTCTGCCACTGCCTTAAAATGTCCATGGATGAAGGAATTGCTCCTTTTCTAGGCAGACCATTCCATTTTCAAACAGCTATAATTCTAAGAAAGTTATTTCTTATATTTAATTTTTAAAAATCTTGTTTCCTTTTACCTTTTTCCTTAGATCTTTCCACTGGATTGACTCAAAATATGTCCAATTCCTCTTTTACGTGGTGGTACTTGAGATTTTTGAAGACCACTATCTTATTTTTTCAGTCTTCTCTTCCCTAATCACCTCCAATTACTTCAGCTATTCCTTAACTACCATCATTTCCAGACCTTTCACCATCTAATTCCCTTTTCTCCAGATAGGCTGAAGATTTCATTACCCTTGTAAAATGTGGCATCATTATTGAACAGGATATAGTCCAGATGTGGTCAGACTGGTGTAAATTTCTTTGGAAAAATTAAATCCCCATTTCTAGAAACTGTAAATCATTTCACGTAGCCTTTGATCACATGAACACCATTGGTAATCATTTCACACCCTAGCCTCCCCCCAACCCCTTGCTCTTTCCACATGAATTTACATTAAGCTGATTCTCTCCAACCCTGTGCCAGTTTGAGTTTTTTTAAACTGAATTGGGTGTATTACATTGGTTATGATTAAGGTTAATTTGATAAAATTTGATTCTTTGTTTTTGCCTATTATATTGTATCATAATTTGTCATCTAGCTTATTTGATAAGTATATTTACATGCCTTCAAGTCAGTGATGAAAATGTTGAGTGGGATAAGTTTATGAATAGAGCCCTGAAACCCTCCACTAGAGACCTCCCTCCACTGGTTCATTGGTTGATATTCTTTGGCCATACTTTTTTTTGCAGTACATAATCCTGTCTAATTGTGATATGATCATCCCATATTTCTCTGATAGAGGAAGATTAAAATATATACTGTGTAACATATCTTGCTACTAATATGAAACCTATAAGTGATGCTTATAGATATTTAATTTTATCAGCTGACGGCTCATCTGTCGGAGACATTTTGTTGTTGTAACCAAGACATATTTTGCCCATAGCATTCTCTTTGTACTTTTAATCCTGAAGAAAGGAAATAAGCTCAATTTGATGTCATTTATTCTTAATAAATTTGAGTTAACTCAAAGTAAGTGTGACTGCCTTTCCTCAGTATCTAGTATTTGTGTAATAAAAATAAAAGTCTGGAATCAATTCTTTCCAAAATCCTCAATTTCCTCCCACTTAAAAACTGGTATATTTTCCCCTCATCCTCAGTTTTCTGGCACTATAGCTATCCATTACAATTCCTCAAAGATGTTTGACAGTAGCTTCATTCTGATTCTTGTACATTCTTTCTAAACTCTGAAAATTAATTTATCTGAACCTGAGGTTTCGAGATCATATCTGACCTCAGACACTTCCTAACTGTGTGACCCTAGGCAAGTCACTTAACTTCCATTGCCTAGACCTTACCACTCTTCTGTCTTGGAACAAAAAATATTATTAATTCTAAGATGGAAGGTAAGGGTTTAAAAAATGAAAGAAAGAAAACTGAGCCAGGTCTATTCCATTTTTTGTCCTTATATTCCTATGACTTCTCATAGTGTCTGGAACATAGTAGGCACTTAATATTTGTAAATTCATTTAATATATTTAGTAGACATTAAATATAGGTTACTACTACTACTACTACTACTACTACTACTACTACTACTACTACTACTACATTATTACCTTTTTTTTTCTATTATATCCAATTCCATTCTCTACTTCCCATGTGCCTGAAATAGCTAGACTTCCCTATCGGCATCATTTCTTAAAATTTTTCATTTGACCGCTTGAGTGTTTTCAGCTGGACCAGGCTTAGTTTACCACTAACAAAATAGAATTGAAGTAAAATCTGCTAATATCTGGCCTGGGAAGAATATGGAGGGGCAAGGGAAAGGGAATAAGAATTTATATGTCACCTACTATGTGCTAAGTACTGGGATAAGCACTTTATGAATACTCATTTTATCTGCATAACAATCCTAGGAGCTGGCTGCTATTATTGTCTATTTTATAGTAAGAAACTGAGACAAAAAGAGATTAAGTGACTTGCCTAGGGTCACACACATAAAAAAAAGTATCTGAGGCTGGATTAGATCTCAAACCTTCCTAACTCCAGGCCATCTAGATGTCACATGAGGCAGAAAAAGTTTAAAAGCAAAGAAAATTTGTTAGTAAATAGGGAGAAGATACCAGTATGGATTGTCTGTGGATGACGTTGGCATAATTATAATATCCAACCAGGAATGGAAAGTCAAATTGATTCATAGTCAGCATATCAGCTTGTTGGAAGGATCTGTTGACTTGTTTTCATTTTTCCTTTTTCTTTTCTTTTTTAATTTTTAAAATGTATTCTGAGGTTATTGGGCTAAGTATTTCAAGGAAGAGTACAGTACAATGACTAGAGCACTAGATTTGGAGTCGAGGACCAAAGTTCAAATCCTTCTTCTTGTTTTAATGATCAAAACTCTTTACCTCTACCTTATAAAGGAGAGAATTAATAATAATCTAGCACTGTTCAGTAATTGAACTCACGTAAGACACAAGTTAATAGAATACAAATAACCCTGATAAGCTTCAGTTTTGCCCAAAGCAATCTACCTATTTTTCATGACTAAATCTGGTATTTACCATTCAGTGTGTTCTTTTCTCTCATCAAAAGAGTAAAGGATAGATTTTATTGAAGAACTTCATAATTCCATATTTTAGATGTGTTTTTAGTGAGTTCATTTTATGACTCTTTATAGGTTCATAGGAATATGTCCAGATGCTTTTAACTTGATATTCTTCTTTTAGCCAAGGAGAAATTTGTGACTGAAATTTAAATAATTACTTCGAAGGGACAGTTATTTAGCAGAGTGAATAGAGTATCAATCCTGGAGTCAGGAGGACCTGGATTCAAATCTGCCCTCAGACGGTTTCTAGCTCTTACCTTGGACAAGTTACCTAACCCCAATTGCCTACCCCTTGCCACTCTTCTGTTTTATAATCAGTTTCTAAGTATTGATTTTTAAAAATTTTAATTTTGAATATTTTCCCATAGTTACATGTTTCACATTCTTTCCCTCTCCCCCAAATCCCCATAACCCCTCTTAGCCTATGCACAATTCCACTGGGTTTTACATGTATAATTGATTAAGACCTAATTATATATTATTGATAGTTGGATTAGAGTTATCGTTTAGTGTCTTCATCCCCAATAATATCCCCATCAGCCCATGCATTCAAGCAGTTGTTTTTCTTCTGTGTTTCTCCTCCCACAGTTCTGCCTCTGAGTGTGGCTAGTTTTCTTTCTCTAAGTCCCTCAGCCTTGCTCTGGATTCTAAGTATTTATTTTTAACACAGAAGGTAAAGGTTTTAAAAAAAAGTATTTTGAAAAAAAATCCTTTAAATCAGTATTTTTAAATTTATCTGTCTTCTTCTCACATGCAATAAGTTACCAGATATCATTATGTATATGAGAAATTCCTCATTCATCCTACCTCCATCTCTAACTTGAAAAATCACACGCAACATTTGAGGCCCTGATTAAAGTTATCTCTTCCAAATTATGCTAAGATCCTAAGATAATAGATTAAAGACCAAAAGGGATAGACTATGTGAGGAGGGAGATCATTATAGGCATGGGGATAAAGCCAAAGAAAATGTTATTTTTATTCATCTTTATATAATTATTGCATAATCTTCATTGTACTTCACTTTTTCATAGAAAAAGTTAGCATCTGTTATTTCACTGGTCTTCTCATTGTTCAAGGAGCCTCTATCACACTGTAATGGAATCAATAACAAAATTTCTAGCTACCAGGTCCCTGTGAAAATTATTCCTGTTTTTCATGAGATTAATTTGGCTGTTTCACCGAAATAGTATTCTAGATCTTGGTGTCATTTTTCATTGTCAACCACAAATCCCTTCCCACTTTATTGTAACTGATCTTGTTTCATGTGGTGATCCTTGAAAAACTCAAATTCCCCACACCAAAAGCCGTGCAATATTTCTAACAGTCAGTGAAGTGTGCTCTTTAAGTATTACAGTATTTCCATCTTTCCTTAAAGTTGTACTAATCCCTATGAGTTATAAAATTAAAAATACGAGTATAATAAAAATGTACATTGGAATTTGACTGACAAAGAAATAACTAAATGCAGGAAACTGGCTCAACCCAAGTTTGTCTAGTAAGGATTAGTAAAAGTCTATATGGATGACTAATTCTACTGCGTAATGAGAACATATCAGTATTTTTTTTTCCAAATAATTTGCACGCACTTTAAATTTTTTTTCAAACATTAAAGCATTGTGAAAACAAAAAAAACTATTTTTTTATTCTAAAGGCAGTGGTACAAGTACTCAGGGGATTTACTAAAAGAAAACTAAATCTAGTCTGTGCCCTCACAGAACTTAAGTCGTAGGAGGGAGGAGTGAGATGGGGTTGGGTAGAGAAACTGCCATTTACATGGGAAAAGTGCAAGGCAATTAAAAGAGGGAGAGAGTGTCGTGCCAATGTTTCATTCTAAATGCTTACTGATTTTTTGTGATGATTCCTACAAGAACTGGCACCTGAAACCAGTCTTAAAAGAAGTTAGGGATTTTAAGAGGTGAAAGTGAGGAAGACAGAACATTTCAGGAATTCCCAACAGTCTGGGCAATGGTACAGAAAAGGAGCACAGAGTGCCAAGTTCAGGGATCTTCAATCAAGAAGGTGAATCTAATTGGAATGTAGAATGCATGAAGGGAGTGGTGAGTCACATGATTTTTGAAAAGACCAAACCTGAATTAGTCTTTTTTGGGAAGCTCCCAACTACCTGCTATGACTATCATTTGTGGCCCTGAAAAATTAAAATAAAATGATATCTAAAAATGCCTTTATGCCAAACTTTATTAAAAAAACAAAAACAAAAACAAAATACTTTTGACTGTCGTTATATGTGTTAAATTTTCCAAAGAGATGACAAGCAGGTTTAGAAAACAAGAATTTGTAAATATGAAGCATACACACCTGTCAGAAGATTAGCAAACTCCTGTCAGACGAGTACTGGAAATTTACATCTAACAGTTGATAGTTCATTCTCACTGGCTTAAGGCCCAATTAGTTGCTGTGCAAATTTGGAGGCAATTAGGATCCTATTTAACATTTGGCCCTACATGAATAATTTGAATTTTTAATTTGAAATACCTTTGCCAAAATTATTCTCTTAAAATATTCTGTTTCAAAACTAATTTCAAAAGCAAATTGTTAACTCTAAAAGTAGCCAATTCAGAAGTAGTAGAGAAAATACAACATTATTTTCAGAAGATAATTTTTTATTTTAGAAATTTCTTTTGCTTTCACCCTTTTCTTCCTCCTCAAGCTCCTGGACTAATTTCTACTTCCCTGAACTTAACCTTCAATCAGCCAATTTAACAATCTACTGGGGAGTTGCAAAGGATTAATCTTTGAGAAGAGACCGACTTTAAATGTATCAGATGCAATTATATGTAGCTTATCTAACACAGGAGTGTTTTCTGGACCATATCTGTGAGAGATCCATTTGAAACAAAGAACAAGAATTGCAGAATTTAAAAAAAAAGTTAATTCTTAAGTAAAAAAAAATTTTTAAAGTTAATTCTTAATTCTCTCATGAAGAGAATAGGATTTGACAGGCAATATGGTTTTCTTTTGCTACTTAAGTGTTTGTTAAAGAAATTGGTATACTTAGATGTTCACCATAGACTCATGAATAGTTCTAGCACAATTTTTATGCACAAAATTATGCTGAATTTTAATTGTTGCAAAATATTATGTTCTAAATCACGATGGAATTTTTCTATTACCGTGAATTTCATTAATGTGCCAGAGTTAGGAGCATGTTGTTGAGTGTGGACAAGTTTCAAATCACTTGACCTAGGAAGAGTCAAATGATTAATATACCTTCTCAATAAATGGCTGTCTGGCTTTCTGCACATTATATCTATCACATGTGATCTGTTCTCTTTGAAATAATCAAACCTATCAAGCATTAGATTGGGGCCCTTGACTTTCATTCAGATATCAGAAGCAAAAAGTAATCTATTTCCTGTGGGAATCAATGGTTCATGCAAAGAAGGGCATAAGACAAGCAAAAAAAGTATTTGATTCTATTTTCCTCCAGCATGGAAATTACTAATGCATTGTCAGTGTGTGAAACTGAGGTTAGTTCTTGTACTCCCAATGGATTCTCATTGAAGTAGCCAAAAGATACACAAGGAAGAAGGGCTAATTTTGCACTTGGAATAAATTTAGTGATATTCAGTCAATTTGACAGATGATTTAATAGCATTTACTGATGCCAGAGATAGGTTCAGTGCTAATGAAGACTGAAATTATAATTCCAAATCATGAGTTGAGACTGGTTAAAGCAAGGCACAGGAGCAAAATTTCAGGAGACTGGTAATATATGATTTTTTCATGATCATTTAATAGAAACTCAACCTTTTTGGTGGTATGAACCTCTTTTGGTAGTCTGATGATGTAGTGTGTCGCCTACATTTATAAACAAAGAAAAAAGTAAATGTTTATGTAAAGGTTGATAAAAATAAACATTTTTTTATTCAAATTTATGGATTCTTTGGAGTTAAGAAGCCCTGTTGTATAGGTTTAGATCTGAAAACTAGCCTTCAGAGAAAGTGGCAGTCTTTGACAGGCAGGCCATTTGTCATGGTTTTGTACAGTGGTTAATAAAGTCACATTCCCATGTCGCCCTCCTTGCTTTTTCATGTTTCATGAGCAACTGTTTGTGCCAATATGAGAACTAGAGATATGAATTCTCCCCAGTACTTTCTGTAGAGAAAAGAATCCGTTTTCAGGCAATACAAACCCCTCCTAACTTCTTCCCATGCTCCATTGCATTTCAAATCTGGGAGACAGATGATGAATGGTGTAGTCAGGATCCCCAAAATTTTTGACACGCTGGAATGTTGAACTGAAACTGAGTAAAATGCAATTTACCAATTTTGGACTTACATTCTGAAAAATTAGGACAAAGGCAGAAAGAATTTTCCCATATATATGGATATAGAGAGAGAGAGGGAGGAGGAGAAGAGAAGACATTTTTTTAAAGGTGGGGGATGTTTCCCATTGATTAGAGAAAGGCTAGATAAAATATGTTATGATACTATAACAGAATATTTAATTTTAGAAAATGATGAAGATAAAAAATTCAGAGCCATTTGGGAAGTTTTACAAGCTGACTTAAGAGCAAAGTAAGCAGAACCAGGAGGACAATTTATGTAATGACGACAATAATATAAAGGAAAGAGATACAGAAATCCTAACTTTTCTTGGCAAAGATATTGGAGTGATTTGCCATTTCCTTCTCTAACTCATTTGAGGGGTGAAGAAAATAAGGCAAACAGGATAACATGACTTGCCCAAGGTCACACAGCTAGAATCTCAGGTCAGATTTTATCTCAGGAAGATGAGCCTTCCTTACCTTAGACCTGGAAATCTATCCACTACACAACCTAGCAGTCTTTAGAAGTATATAAGCCACACATTTTCAGATATGTACAATTTATTTACTTGTCTCATTTGATTACACTGATTTATTATGAGATAATTTTCTTATTTTGGGGAGGGAGAGAGCTATGAGAAAGTGGCAATGATATATTTTTTTCTTTTAAAAAAAGGAATATCAACAAAAAAATTAAACAAAAATAAAAGGTGAGAAAACCTTCAGAGTGGCTGGAATGTCATATGGGTTATTATGTAGGAATATAGTTTAGATTAATACTGTTTTCTTTGTTCTGAAAAAAGTCTGTGGAAATTTCAGAGACGAATTTCAACTTAATTCAAGGGAGAAAATAATTGCAAAAATTTTCTTTCAATTAGAGTGATCCAAAACTAGAATTTCCTACCTTAGGAATCAGGGGGTTCCCCTTCAATAGAGTTTTTCAAAGAAAGGCTCGATGAGCATTTGGGAATAGAATAAATGTGATTTTTCTTTAGCTAGATGTCAATTTGATGATTTCTAAGGTCTCTTTCAACTTTCATGTTCTGTTATTCTGTAAGAAGGCTCAAAATCCTGACCTAGAACAATTTATTGCTTGAAATTCTTGTAAGCTACTATAAGCAGACAAGGTTGGGTAGATAAACATACATATAAATACATTTCTGGAAATAGGGGAATGGACCTTTGATTTCATTTCTGTAAAATCTTCTCAGTGAAAAGACTTCTTGTACTGATATAGACCACTGATTTTTTTGTGATTTTTAAGTCGGAGTGTTCCCTAGGTAACAGAGAAGTTATATTATTTCTACACGGTCACAGCCAGTTTATCAGAAGATGAACTCTCTTACTTGGTCCTCAGTCAATAAAGGAGTGAATGCAGTATTGTTATTTGAATTTTGCAGATTAAAAGGCTGAGGTTCAGATAATTTGAATTACATGTTACACTGAAATATGAGTCTGGCCTTAGAGTTTAATGGATTTATTATGAGTTATGGATAGATAGAAGAAGGAAGGGAAGAGGAGATAAAGAAAGAATGTACTCCAATCTAACTTTCCCTTGTGGCTGCTCATAATGCAACTGGTCCATTCCTGGCAGTATCCTAGCATGGAAGTCAGTACAGAAAGAGTGAGACTACTTTTTTGTCCCACATAGATATATTCCCCCCCCCACTCTCTTTGGTACCTGGGTTATGTTCAGGTATGCAGGTAGTCTACGGGGGATGATCTCATGTTCGCAACACCAAAAGGAAAGGGTAAATTTCCCTCATACACTTACTAAATATAAAGTAACTATTAAAAGTTAGATTTTTTTTAACCCTTATCTTCCATCTTAGAATCAATACTTAGCCAGGGTCACATAGCTAGGAAGTATCTGAGATCAGATATGAATCCCCCATCTCTAGGCTGGGCTTTTGAGCCACCTAACTGCCTCCCATAAAAGATAGATCTTAAATGTGTTACTCTAGGACCTTGTTGGTGAAGAGGTGGCACATGTGCTCCAGCATGCTGGAGAAGGCTGCTCAGTTCTCCTTCTCTACCATGCCTGAGAACATTTTTCATATGCCCTGTCCCTCTGCCCAAGAGCCCAATGGGAGCATTTCCTCCCTTTACTGTCTGGGGTAATGCAGCAGGACTCACATGCAACTTGAAGGTGCAGTTTGGGCACACGATCTCTAAAAGGTTCACCAGTGCTGCTCTAGGACCTTAGTATTCTAAATCTGAGATCTCTATTATACATACCACTTTGCTTTCTAAGACATTTTTAGATTCTGAAAAAAAAGAGTTTTCAACTAATTTTTCCATATAGTTGAATAATAGGAAAAGATATTTTCTATATCTATTATAAATGGCTAGTAAGAATATATTGATTATACAACTCTCTAAGACTAGAAACTGCCTAACAGAGGTCAGACTAATTTTAATAGAGTTTCTCCACATATGAGTACCCTTTACAAGGGAAACCACATATTCATTCCTTGTCTTTGTCCAGATTAGTCAATCAACTCATATCTTAGTAAGAACTTCACATGTAAACAGTAGATTTAAAGGAGTAAAGGGAAAATGTGCCCTGTAGTTAAATAGGTTGCATTCTAATAGAGCTATTTTAATGATAAAAGTATTTAGATAGCTAGCTCCAGCCCTTACCTATCATATCTCTCTCATATAATCTATCTATCTATATTTTCTCACCTATCCATCCATCCATCCATCCATCCATCCATCCATCTATTTATCTATCTATACCTTGCCAAGAATAAACCTAAAAATGAACTAGGAGTGAGAACAATCTCAATCCTAGGATGCTAGTGCTGGCCCTGTCACTTTCTAGCCTGCAGCCTCAAGGGAATCATTTATCTTATCTGAGGCTCCATATCCTCCAATATAAAATAGGGATAAAGATGTTTCCTCATTTTTCCTATCTAACTCTGTCTTTTTTTTCTTTTTGCTAAGGTTTAAAACAGCTGCTAGGACCTCAAGTGACACTGTCAAAGTTAATACCAATCTAAGAGTTCTTTCAAATTTGTTCACATTTATTCAGCTTGACTTAGTTAAGTTCCAGATGCAAAGGAAAATTCATTAGCTATGATCAAGGAATTATCAACAGAGAAGAAATAATTATCTACTCAGGAGTTACATTGATGTTATTTCACAGTGCATATCTCTGTAAGTGTTGGGTAAGAAAAAGGTAAAGAGTTCAGAAGAATTTGTATTTCTCAAAGTGTCTTTGCATTGCAAGGAAGACTTGATGTGAATATTCTTTCTCCCTCTTGTAAGCATATCCTTGAACAATCATTGTAATATACTATTATTTGATTTTAGGGGAAGTTGCATAATATGTGAATTCTGTTGTGAGATCATCTATTACTCACAGACTTGTATCACAGAATCACAGAATTTGAAGGGACCCCAGAGACTGAAGGATCCAATTTGTAATTTACCGAGAAATATTTATACTATATACCCTAACAAATATCATCCTAAAATAATAAATGTTGGAGAGGAGGTGGCAAAATGGGGACACTAATGCTTTGCTGGGGGGAGTTGTGAATTGATCCAACCATTCTGGGAGGCAATTTGGAATTATGCTCAAAGGGCTTTAAAAGATTGCCTGCCCTTTAATCCACTGCTGGGTTTGTACCCCAAAGAGATAAAAATGTTTGTGCAAAAATATTTATAGCCATGCTCTTTGTGGTGGCAAAAAAATTGGTAAACAAGGGGATGTCCCTCGATTGGGGAATGGCTGAACAAAGTGTGGTATATGATGGTGATAGAATACTATTGCACTATAAGGAATGATGAACTGCCTCATTTTTATAAAAGCTGGGAAGATCTCCATAAAATGATGCAGAGTAAAATGAGCAGAATCAGGAGAACATTGTACACGGTAACTGAAACATTAAAGGATGACAAAATGCAATAGAATTTGCTACTAATAGCAATACAATGATCTGGGAAAATACCAATGGATTTATGAGAAAGAATGCTATCCACATCAAGAGAGAACTTTGGCAGTAGAAAAACAGAAGAAAAACATTTAATTTATCACTTATTTATATGTGTATAGGACTTGGGTTTTTGTTTTAAAAGATTACTCTATTAAAAAATGAATAATATGGAAATAGGTATTGAGTGATAATACATGTATAACCCAGTGGAATTGCTTGTCAGTTTCAGGAGGGGGTAGGGAAGAGGGGAAGGAGAGAACGTGAATCATGTAACCATGGAAAAAAACCTTTAAAAATAAATAAATACATATTTTGAAAATAATTTAAAAAAGAAAAAGCAAATATCCTACTAGCCTTTACTTGAAGTTTTTGGCAGAAAGAGAAATTATCACTTCCCAAGGTAACCCATTCAATTTTGAGAGAGCTCTAATTTTTTTTTAAATTTTTTCCATGGTTGCATGATTCTTATTGTCTCCTTTCCCTCTTTCCTCCCCACTCCTGGAGCTGACAATCAATTTCACTGTGTTATACATATATTAACAATCAAATCCTATTTCCATATTATTAATTTTTATAATAAGTATTTTATTTTTTAATTCTTTTGAGAGCTTAATTTTTAAGAGTTTCCTGATATCAACCATAAAACTAACTGCATTTCTTTAAATCCCAGACCCTTTCCTTAATTCTTTCTGTACAATCCAATTCTGTACAAGCCTCTTTTGCCCAAAAGCCCTTCAAATACTTGAAAGCAGCTAGTGTTCTGCCCTCCCATCCATATTAATTTCTACATATATGACATGAGCTCACAGCCTTTCGCTATCATGTTGCCTTATGTTAGGCAAACTAGCTTTTTGATGACTTTCTTAAAATATGGTGCCAAAGATTAAACATATTACGTAGTAGTGTGACCTGACCAGAACAAAGTTCAATAGAATGAATACTCTCCTTGTTCTAGACACTATGTCTCTTTAAACAGACCTCAAAGTCCCATTCCCCTTTTTGGCCATCATACTGTGCTATCTCTATATATTCAGCCACCAGATTGCACTGTTAACTCCAAATTTGGGGCCAATAGCAATGAGCTTCATGTCTACCTATGCCCATGAGGGTGGTTTGCCCCTAAGATGTTTTTTTCTGCTTTCACTTATCAATTTAATTTTTTTAGCGTTTTTTTTCCCTTATGCACCCCTTATGCAGATGGAAATGGGAGGCCATGGAGCACAGACTTCTGGGGTAAGAGTGGAGAAAGAACACATATGTAGGAAGCCAACAGGTGTTTGCTTAGATCCATACTACCATCTGGAGTAGGTCTCTGAGTATATCTTCCATGATAATAGGGGCCAATCATATGTTGTCTCTTCCATTAGAATGTGACCCTTAAAGCAAGGACTATTCCATCTTTCTTTGTATTCCTAAAACTTAGACTAGTGTCTGGCACCTAGTAAGTGCTTAATAAATGCTCATTGATTAACTAATGTTATTAATTAAATGATTTAATGGGCAGATTCCTTTCACTCATTTTGTCAAATAGTTAGTAGTACAATAATGAGACTGTTCCTCACTCTTGTTGAGTGATTGTCCCACCTCCTTTTTTGGTCTTATTTGCCCTCAAATGATTCCATTTGATAAGTGTTTCTTAATTGTCAGCTCTGATTTCTTTCATAATCTACCTAGCCTGCTAACTAATGATGCTCTTTATTCTGCTTCTTTGCCTTTGAACTGACTATTATTCCTTTCCATTTCTTCTACATAGATTTTTTAGGTTCCTTTGATAGACAGCTTACATACTCCTTGAGGCCTTTCCTAGTTGTACTTTCCAATCTGCTTCAGTTATTAGTGGTCTCTACTCCACCTTGAAATTACTTTTTATATATTTTGTACTTATTGTTCTGTGTACATATTGTCCTCCTCCCCACTTGCCATGGTGTCTAGTAATAAAATGTCCTTTCCTTGAGGTCAAACTAGCCTACTGGCTATTCCTCAGACTGAGCATTCCATCTCCCATCTCTGTGACTTTGTATAGGTTGAGCAAGGTGGCATAGTAGATAAATGTCAAGCCTGGAGGAAGACCTGAGCTCACATCTACCTTCAGATACTTACTAGCTGTGTGAACCTGGGCAAGTCACTTAAGCTTTGTTTGCCTTAATCTGGTAGAGAAGAAAATGGCAAACCACTCCAGTATCTTTGCCAAGAATACCCAAATGTTATCATGAAGAGTTAGATGTAACTGAAAAATGACTAAACAAGTTTGATCCCCAAATCTGAATTTTACTACTGCCTCATTTCTGCCTTTTAGAAACTTCAGCCCACTGCCAGATCCTTCAAGAAGCACTTATCCCCTTCATTGTCAGTTTTCTTCCTCATTCTCAAAATAGTTTATGTTGTTCTTCTCTGCTTACACGTATTTTTCTAGTAAAAGTTAAGTTTATTAAGAACGAGGGTTTTTTTCTTTCAATCTGCAATGCCAGCTGTACAAAAGCTCAAACATAGTAGGGATGTGTATCCTGTTAAATCCAGAGTGAGGTAGTAGGGGTCATAGTCCATAGGAGCAATGAAGCAAGCAGGATAGTTTGGGAAACCAGTCTGGAATTCATGGGAGATAAGAATGTTTAGACTGAAACATTAGCTCAAATGATTATTAACTTCCAGTTGGCACCATGGACAACTGCATTACAGGGTGATATGCTGGGATCTTGTGATTTATGGTAGGTTTAAGAATCATGAACATTAACGATAATAAAATCAAATGATGTTTTTGAGGCAGATGTTGTTTTTTTTGTTTGTTTTTTTTTTTTTGCAGATATCTTTGTGTTTTCTCAATCCTTAATTTGCCATAAACTATAGACACTAATGAGCTGTGGGATTCTTTTAAGGATAGGGCTATGCCAGAGGTTCTGACCTGAGGGTTATCCTGTCCGGATACCAAGTGCCTTAAATTCTGCCTTGCTTCACCACTTTTCTACACAGGGTCACTCTAGGTTTCAGCTGATGGGAGGAAGATGGAAACTGGGCCCCCACAGCTTTGGAGGGGAGCTCCACTATGTCTCCCGTTTCTTTGCTCTACTTCCCTAATATCACCAAGAAAAAACCATGAGAAACATTTTAAAAGATAACTTGTATTTTGCTTGGAAATGTGAGATTTACTGAGAACAGGCATTTTGCCTTCAGAAAATACAATAAAAATAAAACCAAATCATTTACCTATGAACAAATCTGGCTCCTTATTTTAATTTAGACTACTGCAGTTATAGTGAAAAGTAATAAAATTAGTTGTAACAGTAAACATCTGTGCAAATAAGAATCCTGTTTCATTTTATTATTCTAAAATATGAACACTATTTTCTGAGGTTTGGAGTCAAATTTATAAAATAAAACCTCTTTTAAATTCCTTTTTTAATATTAATGAGGTAACTGCAACCTCATTACTTCCTAATGAGCCTGAGTTGTGCATCCCATACCTTCTCCGGAAATTATATCCCACGCTGGGAAACATCAGATGGCAACATCAGTGGGCAACTGAGGGGCCAGTTCATACTAGACTATATTCTTATCTTCAGTGGCAGAGAAAATCTCATTGTTCACAGCTACAGAGATAATTAGGTAGGGAAAGACTCAACACTAATGCATTTGAGAACCAATTTTCCGGTAATGAATAATGCTATTTTATATTCTCAACTATCTAAATATTTTCCTCTTAAAAATACTTTAGGTGCTGAGTTCAGACTTGGGAAATAGGTGGCTAGCCAATAGGAAAAGTTTGCATTTATAGATATTCAAAACCACAATAAGCAGGATCTGTAACTAAATAACTCATTGAGTTAAAAAAAAAAAGAAAAAACAACTATGGTTTTCACCTTCAGAGAGAAGAAATGGCCAGTGGAATCATGTTTCTTCCTAATGGGTTACCCTGGTGGGATGACAGTGCTAATCGCACTAGTGAAGACCTCCACCTTTTTTCTTGGATATCAGGAAGGGGTGTCTTTATTCTTTTTTTTTTTGTACTTTCCATGTGAACCCTGTTCCTAGGGTTCACAACCTTTTGGTGAATAAAAGAGCAAACAGTGGCAATTCTGGCTTCTTTTCTTCTAATTGTTAGAAACAAATTAAACAAATTAAAAAATTAATTACAGGTGGCAGCTGGGTAGCTCAGTGGATTGAGAGCCAGGAGGTCCTAGGTTCAAATCTGACCTCAGACACTTCCCAGCTGTGTGACCCTGTGCAAGTCACTTGACCCCCATTGCCTACCCTTGCCAATCTTCCACCTATAAATCAATACACAGAAGTTAAGGGTTTAAAATTAAAAAAAAAATTTAATTACAAATGAAAAACAAATTAAAAAAAGCACAAGCCATAACTCTTGTGAATATGGATGATTTATTCCTTTGTTAGGGTCCTCTCGTATAGTCAGGCTTCTCTCTCTCTCTCTTTCTTTCTCTGTTTCTCTCTCTCTCTCTCTCTCTCTCTCTCTCTCTCTCTCTCTCTCTCTCTCTCTCTCTGTTTCTCTCTCTCTCTCTCTCTCTCTCTCTCNTCTCTCTCTCTCTCTCTCTCAGAACATGTCTCTATAACACCAAAATGCCTAGTTGGGAAGTTAAAAAAGAAAAGAACAAAAAATATATAATGGGTTGTGGTTTAGTCTACATGTTATACCCTCAAAGTTGATTTTCTCCCCTCAATACACACACACGCAGACACACATTGTATAAAAAAGTTGTTTTTAGTATTTTAATAACACAAACACTCATTAGACTCAGAAATTTATTGATTTCAGGAAAGCTGGCAATAGAATAAGTCCTCTACTTCTAAATCCCCCTCCTGTTCTTAGTATTTCCAGAAGATAGCATTCTTTTTTCCTACTTCTCTTTGTATCCACTGTGGCTGGTGGTACTGCTGTTGCTGATGATGGGTGTCTTCTGGTGAGCAGTAGGACAGGGGCAAGTGGTTTCTGATTTCATTGGTGTATGGAACTGACACCACCAAAGCAGAATGAGCAACTATGTTGTGACCTTAGGTATGAAAGAGTTAGCTGGACACTGAAATATCTCCAGTCAATGGTAAGCATTTATGAAACATTTACTAGGGACCAGACACTGGACTAAGAACTGAAGCTGCAAAGAAAAGCCAAAACAGGGTAGTCTTTGCCTTCATCAAGATGACCTTCCAAGAAGGGAGAAAACATGTAATGGACAATTATATACATGATGTAGACCAAGTAAGTCAGAGGTAATCTCAGAGGACAGAGGACAGACCTGCCTAAGATTGCTCTTGAGACCAGCCTTGAGGGAAACCAAGAGATAAAAGTGAGGGCTTTGAAAGAGTGACAGATGAAAAAATCTGGAGTTGGGGAATGAAATATTGTATGTTAGAAAAAGCAAGTAAACCAGCATTTCTAAAAAAAAAAGAAATAAGGTAACTTTTGCATCTGTATGAAAATGAGTAAATGATACCCTTGTAAAATATACTTTCTAAATTATATCTATGACAAGTATTCTATTATAACATCATTCAAAGTATTATGCTCCTTAATTTAGGAACAGCCACTCCCCTACCAAAATAATGTAGCACTAACAATTGGAAAATGAATATCTGCCATGGAAACAGCCTAATTGGATTATCTATCCAGGGTCTTTTTGTTTGTTTATGTTTAATTTGGTGCTGAGTTATATGGTCTTATTGTCCACACAATTTAAATCCATCATCCATTTAGTTGCCCACATTTTATCTCATTCAGAGCCAGCAATAATCTACAACATCATTCATCTTTACCAACCAACCTTTATAAAAGCAATATAGTAGAGGGGTTAGGCAGTCAGGTCACTATAACACTTGCAGTTGACCTTCCAGAGTACGATCTCGGGAAGAAGAGGATGCTGTGATCCCTATTAACTGGGCAGAGGAGGCCCAGAAACAAATAAGAGTCTATACCACCAGTCTGTGCACTAACTCTTTGTTGAGGTTTAAATTGGATTTTTCTCAGGACAGGGTCTCATTAATTAAGTGGAAAATGTAACTGCCGACTTTCTTTCACCCGAAGCCCCTTGAGTGAAGGAACTTTCATTCATAGATTTTTTTAAGTGCTTTTTCCCCCCTTTTCCTCTGCCTTCCTGAGAAGAAATCTATATTATAAGCCTGAAAAGACAGCTCCCAAATCTAGTTGCAACCAAGTTACTTAAAATAGCTTTGGAATAAATTGATTTTCTTTCTCCTCTCTTCCTTGCCATTTTTGCAATATTTATCAGAAAGTTCTGAAATTCAGACAAGACCTCACTCATTCTCCTCCTGGTTCTTTCCCAAAGGCCTCTAACCCCCAGCTGTTCAGCTGTCAGCTTCACTCAATTAACTATGATGGGGAGGTAGTCACCCTGTATTTTGGTCGTTAGTTCCCTTTTGGGAACGGACTGCTCATAAATAGAGAAGACCAATTCCCTGAAAAAAAATTATGACATGCAGAATAAGGAGAAGAGAGAGGGTGTCCTTGTATTGAACAAAATTGGGTTCAGCTGTCTCTTGGAAGGGCATTGAGGCTTCTAACCTTGTTCTTTGCTTCCAAGAACGGAACCTGTCATTCTTATCACAAAGGACATGAGGGATACCTTTGAAGATTGGGCATGAGTCTCAAGAGAAATGTTGAACTGTTGGTTTCAGTGTTAACTCACATCTTTTTCTAATCAACATGGTAACTATCCAAAGCTTTAGTTGGCTTCCCAGCTGAGACCAGTTAACCTAAAGCAGAAATTGATTGACAGAGTCATTGAGAGTAATATGGTTATTTTCTTAGTTCCTTCATCACCTATTTTTGAAGATTCCATTTATTTAATGAACAAAATTCAAGGATTTTCTAAATAGCTATTCTCTGCTTGTCTTGGGCTTAGTACAAGACTTGATAAATGCTTGTTCACTTGATTTGACTCGTCAATATGTTAGCCAAGGGGAAATAGAGACAAATGGGCAACAGACTTTGCCCTCGAAGTCCTTACATTCTGGACAGAAAGCGTGTTAGAAAGTGTGTGCATATATAAGTAAACATAAAATAATTTGGGAAGGAAGAAGGGCATAAATAGCTAAACATGAGGAGAGAGATTTGGCAAGGTCTTAAGTGAAATTGGGTCTTCAACTTGGACTTAAAAGAAAGCTAAGGAATCCAAGTGGTAGTGGTAAGGGAGGGACTACATTCCAGCCTATACAATGGAGAAGAGTTTCAAAGGTGAGCTGTGAGTTAATATAGCTTTCCTTTAAAAGCAAGAGAACATCAGTTGGATGTGGAAAATGCCCTGTATTAAGTAGGTTTAAGATACAGTCCTCACAGAATCATAGAAATAGATATGAAAGGGACCTTAGAGGTCATCAAGTACAATTTCTTCATTTTATAGGTGAGGAAACTGAGGCTGGAAGAAATTAATGTCTGTCCTGAAGTCACACAGGCAGTGGAGGGCGTATCTATGATATAAGCCATTTGATTCAAAGCTCAACACTTTTTTCCACTAGGCTTGTCTACATGGTTATATAGGTGTGCTTTTAGGTATAATGAAAGCTGGCATGAAAACAATACTTAACTTTATTTAAAGGATATCTGCCTAAAAGATCACATTTTCCTAGTCCTGATTCAAAACTTGGGAGTATTTAAACATATCCAAGACAAGATTGCTTTGGTTCTTGTGTCTAGTTCAAGCCATTACCTTTAATCTAAATAGGATTGGAATGTGGGAGGACAAATTAAAAAGAGTACAAGCTACAACTCTTATGAATATGGAAGATTCAGCCCCTTGTTAGGGTCCTCTCATATAGTCAGGCTTCATAGTCTTATTTACCTTGTTCCATCTCTCCTTCTTCCTGGCCATTTATTCTCTTTTCTTATTTTGGGGCTACAGAGTTCAGAAATATTCCATTCTGGTTTGCAAGTAATATAGAATTTGACCAAGCTTTCTCACCACTGTTCTCAATATGGAGGGCTACAAAACTATAATGACATTCATTGTTATACCACTAGTGCGTTTCAAAGCAGAATCTGAACTGAGGTCTTTGGGACTTTGAATCAAGCACATTGCTGTGATTTGTTCTGTGTTATAGAACACCTCCTTTTACCAATCCAGAATGGAATGTGCTTTAAGATTAAGCAGCTGTTCTGCCCATGAGCAAATACCTCTGGGTAATACTTATCTTCTTAAAGTACTACTGAAAAGGAATTGACTATAATTCCTAACTCTTCAATACGAAGAAAAAACATGATGAGCATCTGCGGGATAAATTAATCCTCTGTGTTCCATGAAGGAATACTTCATAACTTATTTATGGATTCAGGAATTAGCATCACTTTTTTTCTGAAATGGAACTCAGAATCTAGTCCAACTTCCTTATTTTACAGATGAGGACAGTGAGTCACAAAGACATTAAATGACATCAAATACATAATAAAGCTTGTTTACCGGATTTTATATTATTTTAATTTTTAAAAATATCTATGATAATTCCAGTCAACATGGTTTGGTGAATAGAGCACCAGTCTTTAGAGTCAGAGGAACTGGGTTTAGGAACCACCTCTGATACAAACTAGCTGGTGAGACTGAGCAAGTCACTAAACCTTTCATTTCTCCCAGGCAATTCTGTGTACCTTTAAATAGCGGATAATAATTTACATCTGTTTTCCAACTGACCCCACCAGAAATTTTTCTAAAAAGGAATTTATAGATCTTAATTCCTCAACCCTACCCCAAAAATATCCCAATGAGTATTTTTTTTAATTTTATGGAAGTCTTAAGTAGATGCACTGGGGCTATGTTAAAATGAGAGAAACAAATGGCCCATAATGAATGTGGAACTTTCTTTTTCAGTCCATAACATGTCATTGAGTACCAGCAATCTGTTTCCAAGTCAAAGCCAAGCAGTGACAGTTGCAATAATGGCTATTTGCTGCTGGCTGTTGGCATGAGAACAGCTCCAAACTGGAAACCTGTCTTATCTCTGGACCTTCTTCTACCAGCTGCACCATGACCTTGATTTCAGGCTCCCAGCCTTTCACTCTCTCGTTAGGGGTCAACTATGGCACATAGTCCTGCAAATTAAATCAAGAGAATGGTGACTCTCCCAAAATAAAAACAAATCGTTCCTCTGTCTTTCCACCTTTTGTTTTGGTAATACTGTGGTCCCAAGACCCCAATTTGAGTAATTCTATAGAGGAGGTAGCAGAGCCCACAAACCCGATAATCAGATTCATTGATTGGCTTTTTTAACTGATTCTAACTTCACACTTTAAGGCTTAATTCATGGTTGAAATAATTCTTTCCTGGTCTGCCACTTGGCTTAAATGTTCTTTTTCGCACTAAAATGTTGACACATAATTCATGGGGGACTATATCATTTTCATAAAAATGAATCATTGTTCTTATTCAGTCATTTTCAGTCATATTAGACTCTTTGTGACCCCATGTGGGGTTTTCTTGGGAAAGATTTTAGAGCTGTTTATCATTTCCTTTTCCAGCTTATTTTACAAATGAGGAAGCTGAGGCCAACAGGGTAAAATGACTTGCCCGGGGTCATACAGCCAGTTGGTATCTGTGGTCAGATTTAAACTCAGCAAGAGTATTCCTGAGTCTAGGCAAGGTACTCTAGCCACTGAGCCTACCAGCTGCCCCTATAAACATCAGTATCTCCTTACAAATGAAATACAGTAAGTCAGTGAAAGAGGATGACTATGCACAGTTCCATGTTCTTATGGGCATTATTAGGTGTCTGAAGCATGCCTGTTGCCTAGACCAAAGATTCATAACCTGTTTGACTTATACTCTGAGAACCTATGGATGCATTCTCAGATTAATGCTTCTAAGTGACTAAAATGCAATACCGAGGTTCACAAAGAAAACATAATATTGCAACATAATTATCAGAATACATATTTATCAAAAACAATTCCTAGATACTGCATTAAAAACCCTTCGGATTAATGATGAATGCAATTGGTTGGACAAACTGTATTGTTTATTATCATGTGGGCAGCCCAACTAAACAATAAGCTGGGCCCAGAAATGAATGGACAGATTAAAGATGGAGTAGAGGAAGCATTTATTAAGTACCAAAAGTGCTGGACTAAGTAATTTACTAATATTATCTTGATTAATAAAGGGGGATATATTGCATTTGAAAAATGACAAAATTATTTTAATGACCTCAAGCTTCTACCTGTTGTGAAGGTTCTCTTTTTAGTACCAGTCTTCCTTTAGCACTACTACATAGAGTGCTAGTATCTCACAGGGCAATGATTTGGACAGATATATATTAGAGAAGGGGACCTCAACAACTATCTAGTTCCACTCCCTCATTTCCCAGATGAGGAAACTGAGACTACATGAAGTCTAAAGACAGGAGACAAACATCAATGGCAGGATCTGAACTAAGTTCATTTGCCTCCAGGCTCAGTATTATTTCTAAGGAAACACACTGAGAATCAATTGAAGGATAGTGGAGAGGTGCATTGAAAGTTACAAAAGAATTTGATCACTTATTGTGACCAATAAATCATAACACATGGTAATAAATAGAATTAACATGGCATAATACATAGGAAAAAACTGAGTTCAAGTCAAAGTTCTGATTTTTAAAGCCCTTCGCAGTTCCCCAAATTACCACTCTAATCTCTTTGTACATTCTTCTTCACACTGCATAATCCAACCAAATCCTCCTTCTCACTCTTTTCTGTGCATGGTATGTCATCTCTTTTCTCCCTCCCTTGTGCCTTTTCATTCCTACTCACAGAATTGCTCTTCTTTGTCTGTCTCTGTCTTTGTCTCTCTGTGTCTGTGTCTGTCTGTCTGTCTGTCTGTCTGTCTGTCTCTCTCTCTCTCTCTCTCTCTCTCTCTCTCTCTCTCTCTCTCTCTCTCTCTCTCATCAAGCAACACCTTCTACATGAAGCCTTCTTAAGTCCTTCCAATTACCAATGTTTTCACTCCCTAACAAACTTTTATTTAATTTGTTGTTGTGGAGTTGTTTCAGTTGTGTATGACTCTTCCTGACCCTATTTTGGCTTTTCTTGGTAGATATTGGAATGGTTGACCACTTCCTTCTCCAGTTAATTTTTCAAATGAAGAAACCAAAGAAAACAAGAGTTAAATGACTTGCTCAAGGTCACATAGCTGATAAATGTCTGAAACCAGATTTGAACTCAGGTCTTTATGACTCCAGGCCATGTACTCTATGCACTGTGCCATCTAGATGCCCCCAATATTTAATTACCTACTCATATTTTTTTCTTTGTTTTTCTGTTCTGCTCATGCTTATTTATAAACTTGCTGGCTTCCCCATTTGAGTGTAAGCCCCCTAACAGTAAATATTCCATTTTAAAAATCTCCTCTACTTAGCAACACTTCCTGATACAAAGTACATTCTTAGTAAATGTTTATTGCTGAGTTGGCACAGACAGTATGACTTTGGACAAGTTGCTGTGACAATGCCCAAGAAAATCTTTTAAGACCATATCTTGCAGAAAGGATGCGATGTGTACTGGTTGGGCTTTTACTTCATTCAGAAATGTATGGTCCACTCTCATCCCATCACAAGAATTACTTACAAATGCCAAAACAAAGAACCAATGGAAAGTTGCATCATCATAGGCAATGATGTGTACTTGAAAACAGTGGGTTCCCTCAAAGGGGGAAACATTGCTCTTAATTTGTTTCCACTGTCTGGTAATAATCCTCCTAATCATTGCCAGAGCAAAGGAAAAATTCCGCCTAAACTCTGTGGTCTAAATGATCACAAATTCCAGTTTTGCAAAGCTGAATTAATGGGATTCTCTTACATAGTCAAAATTAAACACAAATAAGAGAATGTGGCATGAATGCTTTTTTTTGGCACTTCAAACTAGTTGCCTTTATGGAATATGGTTGTATCTCTGAGAGAAGCTTTGTGGTCAGAAGCGTAATAGAAAGTAAAGCAGAGGAATTTAAGCTTTTGGATATTAAGCTCTCTAAGCCCATCGCTTGCATGGAGCTTGTTGTAAGAAATGCTGATACTTTGCTAAGCTGTAGGCATAGTGATTCAGGTGTCTCTAATCCAGCATAGCTTTTGGCATAAATGTACACTATCCTATGAGATTAGGAAAGATACAGACTTAGCTGTCACTGGGAACACAAGATAGGTGTGTTTTGTTTATTCAGAACCATGTTAAGGTCTTCCACTGTTTAAGAGAAAAGAAGAAGAGAGATTTTCTGAGCTCACAATAATTTGTGCCATACAGCATTTATGGTTCAATACATAAATACTTGCAGCCCCAAGGAGCATCTGGTAGGAGCAGTTGTGTCCCAAAGATGAAAGGATGGGAGCAGATATCACAGTAGAGAAGGCTCAGAGCAAAGAAGAGGATCTAGCTTCATTTTCTCTTGATTTCTTGGCCCAGAGTCCTGTTCAATGTAATACCTACATTAAAAGTGATCATTCTTTAAAGACCTGCCTGTGGGAAGAAGGGAAATTCTTAGCTGGTCACTTCCAGTGACTTGGCTGTAAAATATCACAGACCACTAATGGCATCTCAGTAAAATTCTGGGCAACTCCAGGCGAGCTTGAGGGAAACAAAGGATTTCAAGAGCTATTTCCCTTCCTTGGAGGGTATTGTTTTAGAATGAACAGTTGCCTCCCAGATATAAATATTTCATCTAAAAATAAAATACTTTCCAGGTATATGTTCTCTAGTAGTTTGGGGTGAGGATTGATGGTAAGTGTCTTATATACATGTTGCTTGGTTCAATATCATCCTTAAATACAAAGTATGATGGCTTCAAGTGAAATAAGATGACTATTTATAAGATATGTTCATAAATGTTTACATTTTAGGTTTGGTATAATAATTAGGGGAAACATTACATTGTCAAAAAATGCACTTTAAAACTGGATAGAGCAAGCAGACCTAGAGATGAGAGGTCCTGAGTTCAAATCTTGTAGTTCTAGTACCTGAACAAGTCACTTAACCCCAGTTGTCCAACCCTTACTGCTTTTCTGCCTTGGAATCAATAGAGTATTGATTCTGAGACAGAATATTAAGAGTTAAAAAAACATAAAATAGAGACTAAAGGTGAGTGGGGAAAAGAAATGAAGCATGGAATGTTACAAAACAAAACTTTGGATTTGGAGTGAGGACACCCCTGATTTCAGAGGTTGCCTCTTCTATTTACCACTTGTGTGACACTTGACAAGTCACTTACCCTCTCTCTTCCTCAGTTTCCATAACTATACAATGAGAGAATTCTTTCTAGCTCCAAACCTATGGACCCAAGTATTCCATAGTTTCATCAAGTCTTAAATGGAAAGGGATTGAAATGTGATTTCATTAACACAGAGGACTCACAGCAAAGGAAATCCATTGTATAATTCAGGTCAGCTCTTTCTGAGCACCTTAAAGAGTTAGAGTTGCCTAGTGGGGTGAGAGCTTTAATGGCTTTCCCAGGGTCACACTTCCAGCATGCATCAGAAGAACATCTATGTGTTCAACCAACAAAGCAAAAACATTTTTCCAGATTTTGTTCAAAACTTAGAATCAAAAGGAACAGTATGATACAGTCAAAGAATGGATCTGGAGTCAGAGGGCAGCGATTCACCTTTGTCAGATACTATCTTGATGATCTTGGTACATCAACTGGCCTCTCCAAACTTTGATTTCCTCAATTGTACACTAACAGGAATAGATTATATGGTGTCAAAGGTCCCATCCAACTCTAAATCCCTGATCCTACATAAAGACTTAGTTATTCGAATTTCATGGTATTTAACATTTAGAACTGGGAGGAACCCTAGATGTTATTCAGTCTAAATCCCTCATTTTACTGATGAGGAAACTTGAGCGATAGGGAAGTAATGTGATCTATAGCTACTAAATAAACAACAGTTAAGATTTGAATTTAGTCCCTCTGACTCTAGATGCAGCACTCTCTCTCTATACCATCCTACCTCCCACAGTTGATTGTTTTTTTTGTATTTTCCTGAGGAAACTACACCCAGTGACCTTAAAGTCTAGACAAAGACTTTTATAATCTGTAATGTCGTTCTTATGGGTCTTCTTTTAATAGATGCAGATGTTTTAGGCTGGAAAGACTGGCTAGGGCTGGATATTTTTGTGTTTTTGTTTGTGTGGCTCTCTACATATGCAAGTCATAGCTCATTTTAATAGAGGCCACAGTGGATTTCTGTAGCACTTACTCCTCTCCTCAGCCCCAACCCCCCCCCCCCCAAATATCAGATGCTAGGCAGCTTGGGTGATAAGCTGCTCTGAAAGTAGCTAGTCAGTGCATGACAGTTCTATCAGAGTAGCCCTGCTCCTGGGCTGGTAATGGAAACTGTCAGTTTTATAGAAATTGTTCAACCTGGTGCTCTCCTGGCAGAGCCTTAAGAACTCGGGCTCTTCTCCATCTCTGTGTCACAACGGGACTTGGAACAATGATCTTAGAAGAAGAATCTTGAAATCAGGAATCTGTCAGGCAAAGAAAAACATGTCAAAATTACTCAACAAGTAGGTCCCTTTTTAATTTTGGTGAATGGAAATATTGATGCCATGACTTGAGATGAGTAAAAGGTAAAATAACCTCTTCTTGTTGCTCCAAACCCTAATGAAAATGGCGTCATATTGGTAAAACTCTTCTTAGCAAATGTCAGTTTTGGATTATTAGCACCAATGAAGGAAAGCATCTGTACAGATGAAAATAACTTTACAAATAGAGAATCCATTTCCATTTTCACCAGCCATTAAAGCAAATCTTTAGATGAAGTCACAAGAGGAGGAATTGCTCTAGATCTAGTGATGCCACTCAGAATCCAGTGGAGGGTGCCAAGAAAGTCAAGGGAGATTGTGAGGTCATCAGAATTTAAATGTATTTCTAAAATGAATAGTCACCATACTTTCCTTCATTTTCTACAAGCACTACGTACCCAGGTAAAAGGAGTTAAGTCTAGAAATCTTGTGGCAGAATTTTTCTTGGCCAAATTTACAACTAATATATCTTTTCTCATTCTGTGTCTCTATTTGTCTCTCGCTGTCTCTCCATCTCTTTCTCATTGTCTCCCTCTCTGTTTCTCTCTCTCACTGAATAATTGAAGCAGCTTTCCCAGAATAGATTTGACCTCTTAACTAGTATTATCTGAATTCAACTCCTGCTTCTGACCCATTCTGTGACTCTGGACAAATCCCCCACATTCTCAGTGCCCCAGACATTATTTTAAGACTCTTAATTTGCAGAGAAAGTGGAAATCTTCATTGGTGAAGGAAAATTTTTCTTCACAAACTCTCTACATCATTAAATTTATAATTCTGCTTCAAAAATAGATAAATTCACAGATGGAAATATCATCTCTTTTGATCCTCACAGCAACCCTGGGAGGTAGGTGTTATTGTTATCACTATTTTACAAATGATAAAATTGAGGCAGACAGCAGTTTAAGTGAGTTACTTGGGTTTCCACAGCTAATAAATGTCAGCGACTGGATATGAACTCAAGTCTTTCTGACTCCTGAAGCTAGATGGGTCAGCAGACAAGAGAGCTGGGGCTGGAGTTACCTTCACAACTTCAAATCTGGCCTCAGACATTTACTAGCTATGTGACTCTAAGTAAGGCATTTACTAGCTATGTGACTCTAAGTCAGGCACTTGACCCTTTGTTTCAATTTCCACATTCATAAAATGAAATGAAGAAGGAAATGGCAAACTGCTCCAATATCTTTATCAAGACAATCCCAAAAGAGAAAGAATGCTATCCACATTTAGAGAAAGAACTGTGGGAGTAGAAACACAAAAGAAAAATGATTGCTTGATCACATGATCCAATGGGGATATGAATAGGGATGTAGACTCTAAACCAGTGATTCCCAAAGTGGGCACCACTGCCCCCTGGTGAGTGCTGCAGAGATTCAAGAAAGCGGCGATGGCCACACTTTTTTTGTATTACATTCCATTCTGAGTTCAATAAATAGTTTCATAATTTCCAGGGGGTGCTAAGTAATATTTTTTTCTGGAAAGGGGGCAGTAGGCCAAAAAGATTTGGGAACCACTGGTCTAAACGATCACCCTAGTACAAATACGAATAATATGGAAATAGGTCTTGATCAATGGCACATGTAAAACCCAGTGGAACTGCTCATTGGCTAAGGAAGAGGGATGGGAAGAGGTGAGGATAAGAACCTGAATCATGTAACCATGGAAAAATATTCTAAATTAATTAAATAAAGAAGTCAACTTAAATTCTTTAAAAAAGGAAAGAAAGAAAATCCCAAATGGGTTCAAAAAGAGTTCAACATGACTGAGGATTGAATATCTTCCTCACTCCATGTCTGGCACTCTATCCACTGTGCTACCCATGTGGATATGTAGATATATATAGATTACATATTTACATATCATTAAGTTAATCTTTTAAACCAGTACTGAATAGACACTTCTAGAAACAATAGCATTTGAACTGTTTATTTACCTAATGGGATATGATATCCACGTCCCATTATTATATGCATATTCTTGGAAAAGGAAGAAGGCTGTTTCTTAAAAAAAAAGATTTAAATAATAATAGTAAAATATTAATATTTGGAGAATGGAGGAGGCAAGAAGGAAGGGCGGAGAGAAATAAGAACAAAATAATCATATGAAGAAGAACTTGGGAAGAGGAGACAAGAGTAATGAATATTTCTTTATTGTAACATTCTTCATTTTCTTCTTGTGTTTATGTTAACATGTCAGGGGTATTACTTTGAACCATAAAAATTAGGGGGAAAAATAAGAATTCTACTAATATGTAGATTCATATGGAAAATCAATTAAGTCTAAGAACCCATGTATGTGTATGTATGTGCTCATATGTGTATACATACCTTTGTCCATAGGACATATGTGTCTGTTGTATATGTGTATTTATCCATCCATCCATTCATCCATCTATCCATCCATCCATCCATCCATCCATCCATCCATCCATCCATTCTCACCCACTGCCAAGGATCATCTGGGGTTTATATCACATTATGTACTTATGTGACTGGATTTCCAGATAAAGGTAAAAGTGTTCATTTCCCCCCTTAATTCTTGGTTATTTTGACTGCAGACAGTACCACAGGGACACCAGCAATATCAACGACGACAACCGTGGAAATTCGAAAGAGCAGTGTTGTGACAACAGAGATCACCTCAAAAGTGGAAAAGACGCCCCCCACCACCACCGCCTCTGGCAACAACAGCACATGTCCTTCGACGACGGAGACCGAGGAAGAGAAGGCCAAACGGCTTCTGTATTGTTCGCTATGCAAGGTTGCTGTCAACTCGGCCTCCCAGCTGGAGGCACACAACAGCGGTGAGACATAGCAATTTCTGTTTTGTCTCAACAGCTCTGCAATTATCTTCCTCAGAATAGATTAGAACTTTTTTGTGGCAGGGGACAAAAAGGTGCCAGAAAACTGGCAATTACAGAGGATTTATTAACCATTAAAGAATAAAAATGACACTTTTGTGTCACTTTTGTGGGGAAGGGGAAGGATGCTAGCTAGTGCTTGACAAAGCCGTGTGTTGTGTTTTGGGGTGTTTTTGTCATCATTCTTATCATCATTTTCTGCAGAAAATTCACCTTTGAAGGTGGTGTGTCATCAGAAGTTACCTTTATGTTCTGTGTCCCCTCCTAAGTTCTTTGAAGATGTTCTCAAAGCTTTCCTTCATTTAGGACAACCCACCAGTCATTCATTTCCCCATAAAGTGTCTACCATCACCAACCCTATTTCCCCAGGAGTTGTTACTGTTTATCTTAGACTTAGTCTGTGTATGGCTTAGAAGAATTATTAACAAAGCCAATATTGGTAGATAAACTTTCTTGGAGATCCATTGAGTTATCTGTGAATGTTAAGGTAGCTTTTGACCTTATACCTTATACCTATGTCAAAATATATCAATATTTAAACAAGAGTAGAAAGATTATACCTTGGAGATCTCTCTCTACTTACCCTTGCCGGCTCCCCAAACAAAATCCCAGTGAACCTCAGTCAGTGTTAGGCAGAAAGCAATCAGAATGAATTAATTCATATTACTGTACACTTCACTGATACCTCCTGCTTTACATGTCCCAGAATGGTAGAGAATCCAGATTGAGAGCTGGAAGAGAGTAGAGAGGCTCATTTAATTCATCTCTGTCATTATTAGCAAAAGAGAAGCTTGAGATCTCGTGAGGTTAAGTAATTTTCCTAATATCACATAGATAGTAAGTCTCAGCACTGGGACTTCAACCGACATTTTCTAATTCTAGTGATTTTTCCACTGAGTCAAGTAGCTTTTCCACTCATGTGCATCACAAAAATAAGCATCTTAATTCACCCAAATGAATCTCCAGTCATGGCAATGTGACAGTGGTGGAATATCTTTTTTTTAAATCATGACAATGACTATTTGAGGAGACAGGGGAGTACACTGGTTTTTGTAGTTGTTTAATTGTTTCAGTCATGTCCATTTGGACTCTTCATGACTCCATTTGGAGTTTTCTTGGCAGAGATATTGGAGTGGTTTGCCATTTCTTTCTCTAGTCCATTTTACAGATAAGGAAACTGAGGGAAACAGGGGTAAGTGACTTGCCCAGGATCACACAACTATTAAAGTGTCTGAGGTCAGATTTGAACTCAGAAAGATGAGATTTCTTGAATTCAGGTCCAGCACTTTATCCAGTATGCCACCTCACTTCCCCAAAGAGTGGCAGTGCTCCAGTATAGTGTCGAGTTTCCTGAATTTAGAAACTAAGGATTTGGGCTCCCTGCCATACATCTAACACATCATTTTACATGTCCTGGCCTTAGCTTCTTTATCTATAAAACAAGGGAGTTGGACAACATGCCCACCGAAGCCCTTTCTAGATAAAAATCAAAGATCCCATAGTCTGATGAAATATCTTTCTTCTTTGCCATTCCATTATGGCCATTTAGAATTGTCCTACACTGTGACTTTGAGCCACCATTTTAGACCTTAGTTCTCTATATATGAAAAGGAAGTGGTCGATTTGGTGAGCTCTGAGTTTCCTCTTAGCTCTCAACCTATGATTCTGTATTTCTTCCCAGTATTGTTTCCTGTTCCATTCCAAAATGTTTATATGGTTTACTGCCTTAGATTCTAAGAAGAAATCTTACCAGGCACCACATTGTCTCCAATGTCTTATAAAGGGCTGCATTCTTTGGCCATAATTACAATCAGAAGGGGATTCTCAGGGATACCAGGATAAACCCAAGATTTAATAGAACAACTTTATGCTGACAGAAAGGTGCCAAGCCCATCAGCATATGCCAGGTATTGACTTTGAAAATCTAATGCAATAATTGCCCAGGGAGACCAATTCTTTTAGCTCTTATCTGCCTTCTGCATGTGAAGTTCTATTAGAATTCAGTGAGAGTTCATCAGTTCAGGGGCAGAGATGCACTGAGAAAATTTGGCTCTGAGTCAAAATCCATACCCTACAGATGCGTGGTGTGTATTCTTGTTGCACCAAAGACACTGGAGGATAAAACATATTGGAAGTTCAATTATTTCTCAAGAAGACTGAACCATTCACCACTCTAGCATGATAACATTAATTTTAGGGAGAAGATCAATTCACCTAGCCATATGCTGAGCAGATAAATAAATTGTGATCTTTGCGCCTGAAGTTAATTTCTAAAGGAAATAGGAATCAATCTCCAATTTTCCTCTGAAACATGTGATTCAGAAACAAATAAGAAAAGCAAGTAGCTTTGGTTCTTGCTCTTAAGATGGAGAGAGTTAGAGATGGGAAATGAACTTGGCAGAGGAAACTCCTTCTATGAAGGCAGTTCAGCAATTCTTCAGTAGTTTACAATCTGAAAGAGTTGATCGTAGTCCTGACAAGTTAAGGAACTTGCCTGGGATCCCATAGCTTGTCTGTGCTGGAGATGACACATGAACTGCATTTCCTGGCTATAAAGACAGAATTCTAGGTACTCCCCAAGCTGCTCTGGGTACATCAGAGTTCTACTCTAAGATAGTTTCTTGGAGATCTAAAACAAGTCAGGTAACTCTCTAGACTTCCTCATCCTTGAAAGAGAGTTCAATCCATGAATTTATTTATAATTATTTATATAATAATAAAATAAGCATTTATTATAACTATTTATATAATAATTATATTATGTGACACTATGCAACACTGAAATGAGCAAATGTAGGCAGTGTGGTGGAATATATTTTTTTATAGAATGACAATGACTATTTGGGGAGGTGAGGAGGCATAATAATATGATATTAATATTATTAGTAGTATGTAGTCATTATTTATTATTGCTACTGAGCAGAGCATAAGTAAAAGCAAGACAGTTCCTGCCTTTAAGCAGCTTATATTCCACTGGGGTAATAATATGTCTTTGATACTCTTCAAAAACTTTTCAAGAATGAACAAAGGCTGTTTTTCATATTATTGGAAAATAATGACAACCTATCAGGTGTACCTCTTTCGTTTTCACAGATTCTATATGTTTTCAAGCTATTTCTTTTATGTTTTCTCTTATGGGCATTCACTTCAAACAGAAAGAAAATGTCATTAATCAGTGTCTTCCAGTAAATTGGAACCTGGCATAACTCAGGCAAGATCTTGCTAAAATAGCTTTAGCATCTTATCTGTGAAGAAAGCTTTGCTAGGAAAATTAACTCTATCAACAGAATAGTCCAGAGCACTGTTTTTCAAGTGTTTTAGAAGTCTCTGTTTATTTGTTGATAGATATAGAGTCAGTAAGGACTGAAGTCACACCAGCCTCAGGTACACAACTGTGTGACTCTGGGAAAGTCATTCAACCTCCCCCAGGCTCAGTTTTACCCATTAGTAAAATGCAAATAATAATAGCGCCTACATTCTGGGTTGTTGTAAGAATTAAGTGAGATAATATATGAAAAATGCTCTTTAAATCTTGATACCAAAAAATGTTAGCTATTACTATATGCTAATTACAAATCATTTTTATCTGCACTTTGAAGGAATCCCTTTTCTCCTCATCCTTCTCTCCAAAAAATATGTCTTCTTCCATACGTGGAAGATACTTCCTCATCTCTAAAGGCTGAATTTTTTTCTCATATTTTAAGCCTTTTAAAAAATAATAAAACTCATTCATATATCTCCAATGTAGAGTGATCTTTCCCTCCTTAAATTCTCTTATGGTCTTTCTTCTGGACCTTTCCTTTGTCCCATACAATTCCACTAGGCCTCAGACTTATGTATCTATGTGGTATCCCTCCTATTGGATTATAAATTTCTCGAGGGCATGGGCTGTTATTTGTCATCAGTGCCTAGTACACTTAGTCTATTTCCAGACCCATAGTAGGCACCTCATTAGTACTAATTGATTGTTGCTTAAGGAATATTGTTTTTTTTTCAAATTAAACATTCATGTTATTGAATTCACAGAAATGTATTTAACCCACAATATTTAACCAATCAATAAACATTCACTAGATACTACTCTGTGTCAGGAACTGTTCTAGGAAGGACAGAAAATTCCTTGCCTTCAAAGAACTTACATTCTGGGAGAGAATAAAATGATGTGCATGCATATACAAAGCTAAAACATTTCACCTTTGTTGGAAGGAGATTAGAAAATTAGAAACTATGAAAGGCCATTTGCAAAATGTGGGACTTGGACTGAGTCTTGAAAGAAGCTTGGCTTTCTAAGAGGCAGTATTGAGGGGAGAAAGTATTCCAGAGGAGCACAAAGGGGCACCAAGAGGAAAGATGTAGTATCCTGGGAGGAAAAGGCAATGCAAGCCCATAAGGCTGGGGTGTACGAAGTAGAATCTTGTTATCTTATAAAATAATGACCAAGTTAGCTCGACTTCTGGTTCCTGGTAAGAGAAGACCATGAGCATTAAGAGGGAGAAAAAGAAAATAATTTCTCCCTCCCTTTTCTACTGGAGTCAACTCCTCACTCTCCAGATTACTTTCCTTTATTTTTTAAACCCTTATCTTTCCTCTTAGAATCAATATTCTGTATTGATTTCAAGGCAGAAGAGCTTTAAGGGTTGGGCAACTGGAGTTGCATGACTTGCCTAGGGTCACACATCTAGGAAGTATAAGGCATTAGCTTTGGACCCTGGACCTCCCATCTCTTAGACCTGGCACTTAATTATTCTAGCCACCTAGCTGCTTCTCCAGATTACTTTCCCACCTTGATCTTGTGTAACCCATTGGCACTAGTGTCTTATAGCTCCTTTCTATACTCTCTCCCCATTTGAATATAAGATCCTTGAGGACAGGGATTGCCTTCGCTTTAGCTTGTATTTATATTTCCAGTATTTACCACAGTGCCTGACATATAACAAGTATTTAATAAATATTTTATATAATATATAATCTCCCCCTCCCATTGACTATATACCCATTTAGCTTTGGGAGACTTTGAAATATCAAAGTTTATCATGAACACTTTAACATCTTCCCTTTACACTAATTACATTATTACTATTTTAATTAACAAGCACATTAATAAATGGCTATGAGGATAAAATGGGATAATATTTGTAAAGTGTTTGGGAAATCAAAAGCACTACATAAATGCTTTCTATCTATATTATTATTACTTTCACTGATATTGTTCTTATTGTGGGGTAGTGGCTAGATTGCTAGGCTTGGACATCAGAGAGAAGTAGATTTGGATTCCACTGTCTATGCTGGGTAATTCACTTAGCTTTCAAAAGTAATAGTAAATCCTTAGGACTTAAAAAAAAAGTCAAATGTATAATTATTTAGTAATTACCTCCTATATGGGCCCAAGGCTACAAATACAAAATTGAAATAAATGCCATGAAGGAGTTTATCAGTCCACATTTTCAATATTTAGGCACATTTCCTAAATTACAGATAGGTTGGGATCAGCAGCCGCAAAAGCCATGCCTAGAATTCACCACCTGCAATGGATAGTATGATTCCTTTATTATTCTTTGAGTATGGTTTCTTCTTTTTTGCCCTGAGACAAAACAACATCTGTCTCTCTGCCAGACACAGAGAAGGAATGAAGACATTTTTCTAAAGAAGAAAGCAAAGAAAAATGGAAGATCATAAGTGGGTCTACATGTTAGAGAACAGAAAAATACAGAGGCTTTTAGTCAGAAGCAAAGAGTGACACTGGCCAGCCTCAGTCCATCTGGGTACCTGCATCATTGGCGGAGACTCAGCCCCAGCTGTCACCCTGATTGATCACCTTCCAGAGAGCTGGTCGCTCATCACTTTTGCCCAATGTATAGGTCTCATAGCTGTTTTTCTGAAGTATGGGTTTTCAACTCTAATGCAATGTAAGGGATGGATACAAAGGCAGTGGAGGTCACTTGCCTCCCTTGGTCTTCTCCAGTCTTTTGACAAATATGACTTTAATATCTTAGGGAGTCCTTGGAATCTGTCAATGTGTTCCCTTTTGGAGACCATCTGTTTTGGGGATTAGATATCAGAGTGATTTGAAGACAGTTAGTGCACAATATTCCTCTAACTTGGTGTTTGTATTTTGTCAGGTGGTGACAGATAGGGTCATCCTTGTGTATTTTCAGAGATAGAGTATATTTTCTTCCGGAGGTCATGGTGATTGTTTTGTTCCTCTTCTTTCCCTTTGGCCAATGAAAGAGTAAATTAGTATGTAAGCAGGAATGTGGACAGAAAACCTGGTAACCCATCACCCATTAGGCAATAGGGAAGTCTGTCTGATTCCTTGTTTGGCAATATGAGCGTTATATCATAGAGCTGTCTCTAGATGGGAAGGAGAGAAGAGTTGACAGATTCAAACATCCACTTCGAACAGTGAGGAGAGAATTGAGAAAGGGATGTCAAACATTTGTTCCAAGTGTTCATGTACGGAAGTTAGCAAACTCAAAAGCCAGGGAGGATGAGGTGACATTATACTTTGAGTGATCAAACTTTGATGATCAAGAAAAGTTGAGGAAATGATGAAAAATGAAAGCCTTAGGACAAAACGTTATCATCATCACCATCACTAATATTTATATAGCACTTATATTGTACTAAGCAATTTACAATTATGATCTCATTTGATCCTCACAGCAACCCTAGGAAGTATGTGCTTTTCTTATAGATTTATTTTAGTATAACTCTATTAACTTATTATTGAACTACATTGTATAGTTGAAGAAACTGAAGCAGACAAAGGTTAAATGATGTGTCCAAGATCATACAGGTTGTAATTGTCTGAGGCTGGATGAACTCAGGTCTTTGTAATTCCAGCCTCCAGTGATCTATTCACTGTACCAAGTGCCCCTAAGACGTGGCTGGACCCAAAGGAGATTTTTTTTCATTTTTTTCATTTTTACAGGATTCGGAACCAAATCATAGATTTTAGAACTTAAATCAATCTTTGATTGTCATTTCTTTATATAATTAGAATATTAGTTGCAATATCCAGTCTATGTAACAGTCATTATAGTTCAGATGTTTAGAAACTTAAGAATATTTTCCTTTAAATGGGTTGTTTTAAGTTGTGGTATATGATGGTGTTGGAATACTATTGTGCTGTAAGGATTAATGATCTGGAGGATTTCCATATGAACTGGGAGACCCTTAGTGAATGGATGCAGAGTGAAATGAGCAGAACCAGGAGAAAATTGTACACAGAAAGTAAAACATTGTAGAAAAATCCAATGTACTGGACTTTGCTACTAGTAGCAATACAACAAGCTGGGCCACTCCTGAAGGACTTGGGTGAAAGAATATGAACCACATTGAGAGAAAGAACTATGGGAGTAGAAATGCAAAAGCAAAACATATGACATCACTGATCACATGTATATGTAGTTATGTAATTTGGGGTTTAGGCTTGAAAAAATCACTCTATAGCAAAAGTGAATAATATGGCAATAGGTATCAAGTGATAACATTTGTACAGCCCAGTGGAATTGCTTGTTGACTCTGGGAGGGGGAGGGAAAGGGAAAGAAAATGAATCATGTAAACATGGAAAAATCTTTTTAAAATTAACTAATTAGTTACTTAATTTTAAAAATAAATAAAAGGGTTGTTTTAAGGGAAAAGACCAACTTGTACAAAAAATTATTTCTAGTTGTTCTTTTAGTAGTGTCAAAGAACTGGAAATTAAGGAGGTGTCCATCAGTTAGATGATGACTGAACAAATTGTGGTATATGATGGTGATGGAATACTATTGTGCTGTAAGGAATGATGAACAGGATGATTTCCAAAAGAGCTAGAAAGTTCTATATGAACTGATGCAGAATGAAATAAACAGAACCAGGAAAACATTGTACATAGTAACAGCAATGTTGTGGAATGGTCAACTATGATAGACTTAGCTATTATCGGCAATACAATGATCCAGGATAATTCTGAGGGACTTATGACAAAGAATGTTATCCCCCTCCAGAGAAAGAACTGTTGGAATCAAAATGCAGATGAAAGCATATGATTTTTCAATTGTTATTTTGGTTTTATATTTTCAGATTTGGGGTTTTATAAAACAATCCTACCTAAACTAATTTACTTTTTCAGTGCCATACCTATCAAAATACCAAAATCATTTTTTATAGAATTAGAAAAAAATTATAATAAAGTTCATTTGAAAGAACAAAAGATAAAGAACATCAAGGAAACTAATGCAATATAGATATTTACATACATATATTATACAACAGAGAAGAAAACTAATATATATTATATATGTTTATATATTTATATATTTCATTTACACATAGAAATAATTCTGAAAATTATTTTCTGACATTTTAGGATTCAGATTTTCTGTGATATATAGGTTATACCACTAAGTTCATGCAGTACATATTTCCATATTGCTCATGTAGTGATAATACTAGTTTTCTTATCCATAAAATGGGTGAGAAGATAGATTCAGGTACTTCTACCTCTAGTGTCTATATCCCCACTAGTCTATGCACCCTACTTGATTTTTTTCCATTTTCATTTTTTAGACTTTCCTTTTTTCTAGAATCTGCCAACCAATAATCTTCTCAGTCTCATTGACAAACCAGTCAATCACAGCATATCAGATACAATATTTGTATGTCTTCAACTCTCCTCAGATAACCTGGTCAATCAGAAAAGATAGAATCTTTGTGGTCTCAGCTCCTCTCATTTACTGCTGTCCTTTCCCTGATGCTCAGTTTCTACATTTGCTACTAGACATACTTCTTCTATCTTTTACTCCCTTATTTCTGGAACACAGCAATGTTCTGGATGCTTAAGAATGTCATCAAACTAATCTTTGAATTCCCAAAATTAGATTGAATATGGACAAAAGTAAATAAGTGACATAGACAGCAAATGTTTTAAGAATTTAGAGGAACAAGAAGTGAGTGAATCTTCATTGGAGATAGATTTCATATGGAGCTTGATTGATGCTCAAGATAACCATTAAGTATACCAATTAAGCAGAATTTTGCTTTCTTAGGCTGCATGGTATGAATCTAAGACCATGTATTGAATAAGAACTTTCAAATGTGCTATTTCTAGAAAATACACATTTCCTGCTCATTTATTTAAAGTTAAGTAGGGCAAACTTGGGCTAAATAAGCAATTAGAAGAGATATTTGGGGAAGGCAGGGGTTTACTGAGGAATTATTCATTTATGTTAAAATACCAGTTAGCTAGTACTCAAGTATCACTCCTGAAACCATTAGAAAACTGGCATTTTTTCTCTTTTTAATGTCAGAAATAGAAATTTAAAAAATCACAGAGTCAAGGACACCAAAAAGGTTCAAGCTTCATCCTCAGAAATTGCCTAATGGAAGATAAAGGCAAAAGCTTCAGAAGACACTTCTACAAGTCTACATAGTAAGAGTAATAAAACTGGAAGTTTAACACTTTATTAGAGAGTCTGTAAAAAAAAAGTTGAAATCTGATTCTTATACCAATGGAAAAATGAAGAAACCCTTGTTATAACATGATCTCTAGAGAATTCAGAAAAATTTTATAGAAAAATATAATTCAACTCAGTCCATCCTGAAGCACATGACCAAGGAAAATGTAATGCCTCATTCCTGGGTTGCCAAAAATACAAGGTCCTTAGGGTTTGTTTTTGGTGGGGGGGGAGGGGCTGGGGGAGCAGAAGCCCAATAGGCAGCATAGAACAAAATGAGGGTCATCTTATGTCCTTGACATAAGACTCTGTAGAAAATTACTTTTTGTCATATGGTATTTTTGCAACACAGCATAAATGACAATTATTTTCACTTAATCAGAAAGTGATTTTTCAAATTTTGTGAGTTTTGCTGTGCACTTATTACTAAGTTCAAATTTCTCATGGTGTTTGTTCAAATACTCTTTGGTGCAAAACTTTTTCTTTGTATGAGGAAATGGTGATCTACTTTTCATTTTGATAAAGCCAGTCCTTTATGTTTTGATTTTAAAAATTTTTAAAAATTCCCCAAGTAAAAAGAAGGCAGAATAAAAGAAAAGTACTCATTTTGATGTTGTCTTAAGTCCAGTAGAATGCTAGCAAGCTCTTTGGAAGCAGGGACTGTTTTTTCTTGTTTCCATAATCTAGCCTAGCTTAGTGCTTTTCAAAATCATTAATAATTAATGACTCTTAAAGGGATTCATATTGGAGGAAAATGTGGTTCATAGAAATAATAATAATAAAACAATGCTCTTGCATTATAATTCAAATCTTGCTATCATTCCTAAAAGGGAAAATGAAAGGCTATTTCTATCTATGATTTCTATGTTGAGGAGGAAAAAAAAAGTTGATATTTGAGCTACTTAAATACTATTTACCAAGAGTTGATTGCATTAGGATTCCTTTTATTTCATACGGTTGATCCAGAACACTGGTTAACTGAGGTTTGTTGGTTTTTTCCACTAGAAAATTAGCATATGTGGAAAATATAACAATTCGTTACTAAGGTGGTCTCATTTTATTGGTTTTATAATTTGCTTAAAGATATATATTTTCACTTATATTTTGCTTAATTTTCCCTCCATGGCACAACTATTCTTTTTTTAAAAATTTATCATTGGCTTCATAATCACATTAATATACTGTTTGAAAATTTGCAATGTGTTTTACAAAGATTATTCATTTTATATTCACAAAAACCCTTGGAGTTAGGTACTTGTTCCCATGTTACATGAGGAAACAGAAACAAGACTCATTGGCATGCCCAGTTATATAGTAAATGTTTGAGAAAAGATTTGAACTCAAGTCTTCTTGATTCCATGTCCACTTCTCTATCTTGCTGCCTTTTATAAAACAAGAGTATCAACTTTGTCTTTTATAAAACAAGAATGTCAATTTTACTAAAGACATAACCAAGAAGAATAGCTAACATATTGCCTAAGAGTTACAGTTCAGAAAAGGTCTCATTAGACTGAGACATTGGCTTTAATTTAAGGAAATGAAGTTTATTGAGAATAATATCAGATACTATGTTTGGATTCTGAAAATCACCTTCACAAGTGCAAGATAGAGAAGAAAATAATAGTTTGCCTGAAATTCACTCATTATGAGTGGAGGAGGGTTAGTGAATCAACAATGATGCCATAGATAAGGAATTTAATACAGTCTTAGGTGGCATCAAGAAAGTTAGTGTCCAAAATATGTAATAGCCCCATAGTATTCTGCACTGGTATAGCCACATCTAGAGTGTTATTCAGTTTTAGTCACCACATTTTAGAGGAAACAATTCAAATCAAGAGAAAAATAAATAGAATAGGGAAAGGCCTCAAGATCAGTGAAAGATCCTGATTTATTCAGCCTAGAGAAAAGAAGACAGTGGGAAACACGGTAGCTGTCTTCAAGTATTTCAGAAATTATTATGTTCAAGAAGAATTGTATTTGTTCTACTTGTAACCAGAGGCCAGAACTAGGAGTAAGGGAAAGAAATTGCAAATAGAAAAAATATATTTAATATAAAGGAGGCAAAAGAGCAACTCCCAAACAGATCTATCCTAGGTACAATGAATGTCCAGTAGAAGTAGTCAGTTCCCCAGCCAAAGCCTATTTGACACGAATTTAGTGAATGTCTGTCTTGTTCAAGGCTCTGTGCTAAAACCTATTGGGATATTCTGTACCACCACCCATGTATGTTGTCATGGTTATTCATTTTTAGCTTTGAGTTGGATTAAATGGACATTCAAGTTCCTTTCAGCGTTGGGTCTGAGATTCTTGGACAGCTATGATTGCAACAGGGCATAGTTGTTATATATAACATAATTTATATATACATATACATGCAAACATATGTATGTACATACACATGTACACATATTCATTATATATAACACATAGAACAACATAGAATTCTACATGTATACAAATGCATATATGACCATATGTGTATGTGAATACATATATATACATATATACCTCTATATACCTCTATATATGTATAATGGGGAGAGATTTCCGATGTGGGGAGTTCAGAGTCAGGAATCTCCCTCTATCAGTGCAAATTGGAATGTCCTCTTTAATATGGGTAGTCTTAAAGAGTTTCTTATAGCACTGAGAAATTCAGATGACTTAGCTAATCTTTGTCAAAGGCAAGACTTGAATCCAAGATCTTTCTGATCAAGGACAGCTCTGTATCCAATAGGCTATGTGAAAGCCTTAGAGCTAAATGAATGGGAAAATGATTAGGGCTGGTATCATCACAGAGGGTGATGGTGCACATATATCTTTATTTTATCAGAGAAAAAAATCATTCAGAACAGCTTTGGTCTTTGGTACATATTGTGTGCTGATATATTGCTATCCTAGAGAAATATTTGTACATCATCATAAAATGAGCCAGAGGATATACTCATGGCTTTCATGTAGCCATAGGCTTCTTACTTAACTCATCCAAAGTAATGGTAATTCATTGTTCCAGAAAAAATATTAGAGGAAAGATAAATTTGAAAGTGAAGTTAAACTTAAGAGAAGGCTCTTTTTTGCTAGAATGGAGCATTCAAATTTAGGAAAGTACCACTCATTGAACACGCTGGCTAATATACTGAAGAGTTGCCAAAGTGTAGTAAGGTAATTGCACATACTGAATCAATTTTTAAAAGTCAGCTTAGATTCCTGATTTCTTCTTCCTGCTGTGGCCTTGTAGTTCTTACAAAGCTAGAACATATATTTCTAACTCCTGAGAATTTCAGGAAAATCTCTGGAATATATTACAACTGCCCATTAGAATTTCAGAATCCAATTGGAAATGTTTTTAAAATTATGTTAATAAAGTTCCATGTGAACTGGAAAGACCTCCAGGAACTGATGCGGAGTGAAAGGAGCAGAGCCAGAGGAAGATTGTACACAGAGACTGATACACTGTGGTACAATCGAATGTAATGGACTTCTGTACCAGCAGCAATACAAAAACCCAGGACAATTCTGAGGGATTTATGGTAAAGAACGCTACCCACATCCAGAGGAAGGACTGCAGGACAGGAAACATATAAGAAAAACAGCTGCTTGAACGCATGGGTTGGGGTGGACATGATTGAGGGTGTGGACTCGAAACTACCACACCAATGCAACTACCAACAATTTGGAAATAGGTCTTGATCAAGGATACATGATAAAACCAGTGGAAATGTGTGTCGGCCATGGGTGGGGGGAATGCGGGGGGTGAAGGGGAAAGTAGGAGCATGAATCATGTAACCATGTTAAAAATGAATATTAATAAATGTTTAAAATTTTAAAAAATTATGTTAATAATCTCTTTAAAATATTGTCAACTGAGTGCAAAATGCACAATTCAACCTTTAAGGCACTTGTGAACTCATTGATATGGACACTTCCTCAAAAATGCAAATGGTAGCACTGTTGGGTTTGTACCCCAAAGAGATAATAAAGAAAAAGACTTGTACAAAAATATTTATAGCTGCGCTCTTTGTGGTGACAAAAAAATAGAAAATGAAGGGGTGTCCCTCAATTGGAGAATGGCTGAAAAAATTGTGGTATCTGATGGTGATGGAATTATTGTGCTGAAAGGAATGGTGAACTGGAGCAATTCCATGTGAACTAGAAAGACCTCCAGGAACTGATGTACAACAAAAGGAGCAGAACCAGGAGAACATTGTACACAGAGACTTATACATTGTATGATCAAATGCAAATGATTTTGCTACCAGCAGCAATGCAATGACCTAGGACAATCCTGAGGAACTTTGAGAAAGAATGCTATTCACATCCAGAAAAAGAACTGTGGAAACAGAAATGCAGAAGAAAAGCATAGGATTGATCACATAGTTCGATGGAGATATGATTAGGGTTTTGATGTTAAAAGATCACTCTACTGCAATTTCTATGAATAACATAGAAATAGGTCTTGAATGATGATACATGTATAACACAGGGAAACTGCTTGTCAACTTCAGGAGGGAAGAGAAAACAGGGGGAATCATGAATAATGTAACCATGGAAAATTTTTCTAAATTAAAAAAAGGGGAAAAATGCACATAGTAAACCATGATCACCTTCTTATCCAGTGAGATTTTTGTCCATTCCCTGCCAGAAATCTTCTACAGAAAATTTCTCCAGATTTGAATGACTCATCTTGCCCTGGAAGTAATAGTAAATATTTTCTATCATCAAGGAAAAGAAAACTTTTTAGCACTACAAAAATAAGAAATTTTGTGGGAAAAAATTGTCAGGAAAAATATATCTACTTCTAAATTGTGTAAAATTGCAATGGCAGAACTAATGTTTTCATTTTAATCTGTTGATTTACAGTGAAAAAATACCTCACAATGACAAATAAATAAATAAAATGTCTGCTACTCCTTACTTCAAATAAAATAGTTGCCTGGTTCTGTAACCTATGGTAAAGGCAATTACAGAGTGGGTGTCTCTCCCCCACTCCTGGTTCTAACGATTTGCTGCTAAAATAGAATATCCCATCAGAGTGGATGTTATCATCCTGTTAGGCTTCCTAGAAGGAACCTTTAAGATTCTTAGATTTCTTTCTTTCCTCTTTGTGCTCCTTCTCATAAGATCATGAATTGAGTATTCATTGAGTCTCGAAAACTATCTCACCTATAATCTTTCTGTTAGGCAATTGTTTCTATTCCAAGAAGGTAAGAATCACATCTCTATGATCCTGAAGAATAGAATTCCTTTTCCTTTTCAAATAACATCTATATCTTCCAACCAGCAGGAGACAGAAAGAAAGAAGACACAAGAAAATAAAGTCATAGCTATTCCATTTCACCTCAGCACACTTTTGTTTATCCAAATTTGTTTTATACATATGTGTGTGAGAGAAAGAGACCTAGGGTGGGAAGAAACAGAGACAGAGAGAGGGAGAAAGAGATTATATGTTCATTACTCTTCCAAAATTCTTATATATTCCAATTGTCATCCATAGAACTTGAAAAATATTTAACAATTGTTTTCTACAGAGGTAGCCCTGATGTCTTTATTTCTCCTCCCTGATGCTATTTCTGTCTTTCTTTTCCTTTACCAACCCATTTCAGGGACTAAGCACAAAACTATGCTGGAAGCCCGGAATGGGAGTGGGACTATTAAGGCATTTCCTCGAGCAGGAGTCAAAGGCAAAGGGCCCATCAACAAGGGAAACACTGGCCTGCAAAACAAGACATTTCACTGTGAAATCTGTGACGTGCATGTAAATTCAGAGACACAACTTAAACAGGTGAGTGGCACCACTCTGAACTTTTCGTCTCCTCACAGAGAGCAGGAAAGCTGATTGTTTCTCTGAACTGTTAAGTATTTATGGAGCATTTGCCACACATGTAACAGTCTGATTCACTGAGAAAGAAAGACATTGCACTTCTGGGGCTCCTAGATGTCCAATCTGATGTGGGAAAGCCACTCTAAATGGTTGGGCTATTGGTGAGTAAACTTTTGAGGTCATATTTACCAACTATCTAAAGAAGATTTCCCAAGTCATTGTTAAATTCCTCACTATAAAGCAGGGATACTGATCAATTGTGCCATCAACTAACTCTCTGTCAAGTGCTATGCTAGTAGCATAGGGGTTACAATTAAAAAATTAAAATGCTTGGCTTAAGGAGTTTTGTGTGGATAGTAACTCTTCTCTTCTCTTTTAACCACTAAGTAGAAAGAGAAATTTGTTTTTAAGATACACTAGTGATATCACCTGAGAACACAACCTTTCAGACTACAATGTGATATTACCTGGAAATGCAACCTTCAGATTATGCTTAATTTTTCAAGCTTCTGAACAATGTTTTTCTCAGAGCTCATATTCCCTGAAACCTTGTTTACCTTTTGGATTTATTAGGTTGATGCCGAGTTGTACAGACAGCAGGATAAACATTACTATGGAAATAAATTCATCTCAACCTGGCATCTGGTTTTATTTACACATAAAGTTTCCCCCAAGAAGTTTGTTTTTTGCTTCTCTTACAAACCACCTTCCATGAAAAGAGATTTGTGCCATCGAAAAACAGCTACACATCTATTATTTTTAATAACTAATACCCAAAAAGATATAACCCATAAAAACGACATGTATATTTTGGTTCTTTTCCCTAGGTCATATTTTTGATGGGGGGGGGGACCTAAGTGTATGCTTTTTTCATTCTTTGATTCTTTAAAAAAATAACTAAATCAAAATGTCAAGTATTTTAAGCATATACTGTATACAAGGGAATACCTTGGATATTGAGTATAATAAAAGGAATAAAAGGAAGTCCCTGATCTAAGGTTTCTGCATTCAAATAATGGAGAAAAATGACATACAGAGAAACTAAAAAAAATTAGTGAAACAAAGTGTAAGAGATTGAAGACGGTAGTGGGGAAATAATGACAGCAAAGTTTGACTATCCTTTCAGGTACAGTAAGGAAGCTGAAAAGAAAGTGGTTGGAATTACTTAGGAGATTAGTGTGGAATAGACAGAGTAAGAGGGTCAAAAATCCAAGGGTAAAGAAGGACGTATTTATACAATGACTAACCATAGGGTCAAGATTGGGGAGGGAAAGATATAAGGCCAGAACAATATAGATGGTGTAGAATTACAGAGAGAATTTGACCAAGTGAAGGTTACAAAGTGTGAATGGATTTGAGAAGATTGATTGAGTGGGAGAGAATGAAGATTAGGACATTTGAGAAGACATTTCTGACTTGAAGACTTTGAAATTTGAATAAATTTGGGTTATAGAGAGTCCTGCAGTAGCCAGAGCCAAGCCAAATGGTAGGATTGAGAACATAGTTTTAGAGGAGAGAGACCTTGGCATGAACTTAGATATGACCACTTAAGGGTAAGGCAATTACTGTACCTCTCTAGAGATCAGTATCCTCATATTTAGGAGCCCTAAGCAGAAAATAATCAAGTACCCCTATAACTCTAAATCCTATGAATGATGATTCTATGAGTGCTGTAGGATTTGAGGAGTTCAAGTAAACTTAATTAATATCAGAAGTTTCAACAGGTATCTTGAAATTTTCTGGGATGGAAGTCAAATTTTCAAGGATTCCTATTGTAAAGTTTTAAAATTTGATTTCCTTTTTTTATATTCAACAGCACATCAGCAGTAGAAGGCACAAAGACAGAGCTGCTGGTAAACCCCCCAAACCTAAATACAGTCCCTACAACAAACTTCAAAAGGGAACACATCCACTTGGGGTGAGTACATTTTTCAATTCCCTTCAAATATGTTGGACTTGAAAATGGTTTTTCACTTAAAAATGAGTTGATAAAACCCTGAGTGACAATATTTGAGATAATGGCTGCATCCACAAAGCAGAGATGTGTTTGATCTATTCAATAAACAATTGAGTCAACTCAGTCTGGGGAAATTACCAGTATCTAAACTAATCTTTTGCCATTGCATAGATGCAGCTGTTAGCCCTAACTGTTCATGTATCTTTTCACTGAACTCCCTCTTTGTCAGTACGTCTAGAAAGAAAAAAGAAAGCAATAAAGAGAGGACAGTATGGTTCACTTACTGCATATTTCTAGTATTGATTTCAAAGGCAAAACCCTCTTGGAAACAAAGGGTAGGAAAAGCAAAACACCTCAGCTGTTTATTTGAGGGACTAATGAGTAATACAGACAAGTCAAAGTAAACCAGGATATTTTAAGCCTGAGTAGCTTGGGAGTCTCAATCCAATCAATATTTTGATTTGAGAATATTTTTTCTCTTTGCATTTTGGTAATTCTATAAGTTTCCACCTTTTCACTTTGTGAGTTTTACCTTTGCAAAATGTACCATGTGTCTATATATATATGTATACACACATATATGTAAAGATAGTTAAATTGCTATACTGCAATTTAGATATATAACATATACATATATATATAATTAATTGATTTGAGACACCAAAGACAAATGCAAACCAGAATAGATAACATAGTAGTGTAGAAATTTCCATGGTGAAAAAGAGAAATTGATTACCTATTTACATGTATATATTTTATTTTATTTTATTAAAATTTAATTTAAAAGAACAACTTTATACATACATACATACATACATACATACATATATATACATATATATATATATGCTAGGTAAATACTCATATGGGTTGCTGTTGATTTCATCATTATATTAGGATTCCTGGCTCTATCATACCTTTATACTTAGACAAATTAAATATTTCCTAGAGGTGAAGAGTACTTTTTTGGGTTTTAATATTAATTTCAAACACTTAAAATTATTTTCATTGTTTTGCTAATTCCATAATGGGAATTCATATTCAGTTAGAGCTTCCACTTTACTATTGCTTCTGGCAGAAGGTCCAAGGTAGTGATTTAGTTTGATACTGGGCTGGGTGAATACAGCTGTTATTTGAAATGATGAAGAAACAAGAATGTTTTAAATTGTTAGAGGTAAGATCTTTCATTTTAAAGGCAGTTTTTGTTTTTCTCATTTTTATTTCCTCCCATGTGTTCAAATGGCAGTGACATTCTCTGAGGCCCAGTTGACAGGATTAGATTGTCAGATGACAGCTGTCTGTCTGAGGAATAATGAATCTCTCCCCTCCTTCTCATTTTATTTTGTTTGTTCTGAGTCTCTCTGGGTAATTTACATTAAATGTGCTCCTCATAAAGATTTTGATATGCCTATCACTGTCTCATTTTTATTTCCCATCCTTTGCAGTCCTATTAGGATCATAGCTCTGGAAATGGAAAGTGCCATCAAAGAAACCATCTAGGCTAAATACCACCCCCTTTTTGCAGATGAGGAAACTGAGGCTCAGTGAAATGAATAGGAACAATGGTCTAGAATTGGACAGGACCTCAGAGTTTATCTTGTTCAAACCCCTCATTTTATTGAATTGAGATTCAGAAATGTTTAGTTTGGATTTCACACACTGTGAGTTGCAAGGGCTCTCACAGGCCATCTAAGCCAACTCTTACATTTTACAGATAAAGGAAATGAGACCTAGAAAGGTTGAATAACTTTCAAGATCGTGCTGATGGTAAATGGCAGAGTCAAGGTTCTGTGACTCTAAGTGATGTCACTCATTTCACTCTCTAAGTTTGGCATATTTCACTGTGCATTTATTAACCAGTTACTGTCTTTGGCAAATGGAAGGTTTTCTGGTTAAGCTTCTACTGAGAATGTACTCACATGAGTGCATGAATGGGTGGGGAGGGAAGGGAACCCATTTATAAATTGCTCACAATGTTACAAGCTAAGTTCTGGGACACAAAACGAGAAAGTTAGTTCCATAGTCCTCAGAAACTTAAATTCCCAAAGAAGATGGCAACACATACAACATTCACACTCTCTCTCTCTCTCTCTCTCTCTCTCTCTCTCTCTCTCTCTCTCTCTTTCTTTCTCTCTCTCTCTGTCTCTCTCTTTCTCTCTCTCTCTCTCTCTTTCTCTCTCTGTCTATCTCTCTGTCTCTCTCTGTCTCTGTCTCTGTCTCTCTCTCTCTCTCTCTCTCTCTCTCTCTCTCTCTCTCTCTCTCACACACACACACACACACACACACACACATACACACACACGCCTCTTAATAGATTTACTAGTCATCAGCCAGTTTTCCTTTGAAAAGATAATTGAAACTGCTTAGTTCTTTGCATATATATATATATATATATATATATATATATATATATATTTGAAGTATAACTCTAGCTTTCTTAGGAATTGTCCTTTGGAATTCTAAAGCTGTCTAAATTAGAGCCAATTGGGGGAAAATAAAAGAAAACGTGTCCCTAAATTCCATTCTGTTTCTCTCCCACCTTCTTTTGCCTTTCTCTTACAGGTAAAATTAGTATTTTCTAAGGAACCTTCTAAGCCATTGGCTCCACGGATCCTCCCAAACCCATTGGCGGCTGCAGCGGCTGCCGCTGCCGTGGCAGTGAACTCACCCTTCAGTCTCAGAACAGCCCCTGCCGCCACCCTCTTCCAGCCATCTGCACTTCCTCCAGCACTCCTCCGGCCTGCTCCAGGGCCCATACGGACCACCCATACTCCTGTGCTGTTTGCTCCTTACTGAACTCCAACGAGGAGTCATTGTACTGCAATAATTTTTTTTCAAAAAACAAAGAAAACAAAAAAAAATGAACTATGCAGTGTTTATTTATAGTTTAAAGTCTATCTGAAGAGCCAGGACTTTTGATAGTGAATTGAAAAGATTCTAAAGGGGATGGGAGGGAGGGGAAGGGGCAGCATTTTCTCCACATAAGAGCATTCCTCTTGAATATTGACTGTTTTAGAAGTGATCTCCAGCATTGACTTGTAGTGATATCTAGAACTTATGAGACCTTTGTGACCGTGCTTTTGGGCACCTATTTCCCCTGCATTGTCTTTCCTGCTTTATGAAACAACTATACATTTGTCTAAGGGCATTAACTGGTTCCAATGTATATTTAGTACTTTATTCTGTAGACTCACGAGAAGAAGAATGAGAAGAAGCAGCAACACTGTGAATAGTAGCCCCCTTACTGATCCTCCTGCCATGTCAGCAGTTACTGGGTATTTATCAGAACAAAATTAGATGCAGTAGTTGTCTTGTAAAACAGTAGCCATGTCTCAATTTAATGCCTTTAGGTTTATCACCGAATTGCAAAAGGTAGAACAGCCAGCCAGATCATGCAAGTAGCCAAAACAATGGACACCAATGATGCTGTTGGAGAGGTCTTCCCAATCAATAATCTTCCTCTCCTGCTCAACTGAGACAGATGCAGTATTCAGAGTTGGATGTTGTAGAGCAGAGTTATGCTTTGAGGTAACCCTTCCCCTGGGGAAAAAAATCCGAAAAGAAGAAAAGTCATTTATTGCAATATTGCCAGTCCCCAGAAACAACAGATATCCATGTCTGAGAATGTGGATAGGTACGCACTGGGGGAAAATACATACCATGGGTACAGACAAAATAGATGATGGCAGGCAGCCGACCTGCTCAGTTTCTGTGAGCTGGGGATGGCCATAACCTTGAGCTATAGTGAGTGCCAAGATAAGTGCTGAGTCAAAAATCCATGGTCATCCCTACCTCATAAAAAAGGGAGCATATTATACCTCTGCAACACACCCCCTTTATATCATGCCAGTGGCACCGTGTGTCTAGGTAGAATGCTTTCGTTTGGAGTACAACAGTAGAAATAAACTTAATGGATTCTTTTTTAGATCTCCTACTGACATGATATAAATGTTTACTGTATATGTGAAAGATAGTAGCAACAAGAAAAAATGCAAATGAGTTAACTGCACACCATGGATAAGGAGTAGAGAAAAACATCTGGAAGGTCCTACTGGACCGTTTGTTCTATCATGGACTTTTGCAGATTGGAAGCCTTATGTGATCACGCTAAGGCTTTGAAGGGTTGGCAGTGTCCCTTTAAAATAAGATTTATCAGGGGTATATATAAGTAAATATATATATTGTATATATGTTAGAAAGATTAAGAAAAATAACTTATAAACAGAAAAATCTACTATATGAAATAAATATATAACCATCCAACTTCACACTTTATCATCAAAGTGGTAAATAGTACATGGCATCAAAAACAGCTTTGCCTTTGATTTGTGATCAAGGGGATTGCCTTTTGCCCACAGAGAGCCAAAAGGTATTCACCTGATGGAGGACGATGCAGCTGCATTGCTCCATAGCTGAGAGACATGCCACTCTTACACTTAGAACAAGAATAAAACCACCATTTAGGTTTAAGGAAAAAAAAATATTTTTGAAAAGATTTTGTAAAGGCTATTATTTAATGAGGAAGGGACAGGAAGGCACACCTATGACCTTCCCAAAACTGCTTTTAGTAACAAATAAAAATAAAATAAAGGAAATTAGCAGCAATTTGAAAAATAGTAAGAATTCATGATAAAAGAATACTTTTGAACTTCAGATGTTTCATGTTTGACTGTCGCCATATTTAAAAACACCCACTACAGGTTCAGTGCTCACAGCTGAGCATGGTCTTGAGCTTTCTCATCCACAATCTAGCCATAGTTCGTGGTGCTCATCTCTTTAAAAATTGTATGCTTAAATATATACATATATGTGTGTATGTACATATGTATGTATATATGTGTATATACACACAGGTCTTTGTGTATATACACATGTATTAAGCAAAAGAAGAAAAATGTGTTTTGTGTATTTTGTGGGGCAAGGAACTCAGAAGACTCACATGGGTATTTATTTAAATTATCTCTTCAGATTGTTGTTTTAACTGTTGTTTATTTTTACGTCTCCCGATATTTGGTCTCAATGGTTTGTCCCATTTTTACCTACAATCAAATTTGTGGCCCATCTGTTTAGCCAATGAAGAAGTGACTCAGAGTGGTTTGGGAGCCCTCTGCATGCTAATACTGTTTGACCATCGAGAGGAAGATGAGATATTGCCTGCCCATAGAATGGCCAGATGTGACTAAACAGTCCATCCAGCAGGTTCTTTAGAGTCTTGACTTGGGTTCAGTCTTTTCATTAGGCAAAATATTGTGGTTTTCACAAGTCAACCAATGTTATCCTTCGAAAACCAAAACATTTTACCTATAAGGAGGAAATAAAACAAAGGTGAACACTTCCTTGGAATCAAAGATGAAGAATAGAAAGCCGATATATAGCAACACGCCATGAATTTTCCCATAATTCTCCAATTTCACAGGAGTTGACACTTCTTGCTCCTTAGCAAGGAAGGCCTGTGTTATATGGGTTATTTTAGGGACATGAGGGAAAGGTCCCTGAAAGCAAACAGTATCATGTGCAAACCCATCCAAATCCTATGCGGTGTCTGAATCTCTTTCGCCTCCAAGCTCTGTGGAACAGTTTTGGTTCAAATGGCCTCTCTTAAGTTTGACCTGTAAACATCGATTGTCTCTTACTACCTAATAAAGGATGAAGCCTAATTATTAGGTCTTATAGTGATTTTCTATTATTTTGTTTTATTTGTGTTTTTTTTACCCAGCCTCTAACTATTTGAGAGTAAACATCAGCCATTCAAATGCAGACATTTATGAAATACTGTTTCAGAAGAGAGTATGGATAGTTTGAGTGTGTCAGCAATGAGGCTACAATTCTCTTGAGATAGCCTGATGCTTCAGATCCAATTTCCACCCCATGGCAGAAGAAGAAAAAAAATGGGTATACAGAGCATCTCTAATTTCATCTGAAATGAATATAAATGTACAAAAAGAGCCAAAAGTTTTTGGAAGAAGAGGTATATTCTTTTTTTTATTTTGCTACATTTAAATACAAAATCAATGGGAAACAGTTTCTGCGGGGTGGGGGGAAGGCTGATACTAGAGATGTTTTGCAAAGAAATAAATGTTGCAATATGACCAATTGTTTCTCAGAATGGCATGAGACTTTCACATGTGACTTTTTTTTCTTGTGGAAGAAACTATTGTGTCCTATTGATGACTTAACCTACTTTCTTGGAAGAATCACTAACTCTCAGAGTCTTTGGATTTCCAGACACTGGTTATAATAACATACCAATATATTTAGCAGAGGCATGTTCTGGGTTCTTGAAAGATTCTACCTGTTTTGCTCCTCATGAATTATTTAGAAATAGAAGCATCCCCGTGCAATGGAAAGGGCCTTATATCTGGATTCTGAGGATATGAGTTCAAGGGAGATCACCCTGCAGTTTCCTTTTTGAACGTTTTTAGAAATATTTTCAAATTAGTGAGGGTAAAAGATTGGCAAGACTGAAGTTCTTCAATGCACTAATGGGTCCATGTCACCATTAAAGTGGGTATTCCCTCAAATGATCAAAGTTGGCAGCACATCCATGTCTAAGCATGCTATGCAACTCTTAATACTTCATGGGACTAGAGTAATAAAAGAAAGAGACTTACTTGATAAACAGGATAGTTGAAAATATAATAGTCCTGATCTGTGGATTCCAGATACAGAATCAATATATAGGAAAGGGGGCAATAAATGTCAGATTTAGCTCAATCAATTCTTAGAAAGAAGCATCTTTGTGATTCTGAACCTGTATATAGGAAACCAGATAGTTCAGGATATTGAGTGCTGAGAATGTAGTCAGGAATATCTGAGTTCAAATGCAGCCTCAGACACTTAGTAGCTATGTGACCCTGGGCAACTCAATTAACTTCTGATTGCCTTGGAGGCAACTAGATTACTCAGTGGATAGAGTACTGTGTCTGAATTCAGGAAGACTTGTGTTCAAATCTGATCTCAGATACTAACTGTGTCACCTTGGAGAAGTCACTTAACCTCTCTTTGTCTTAATCCATTGGAAAAGGAAATGACAAACCACTCCAATATTTTTTCTAAGAAAAATCTATGCTCAATACTAGGGTGCTATTGTTCAATGGGTCAAAAATATTTGGATATAGCTGAACAACAACCTGTATAGAATTTTTACTTTACAAGATAGACCATGTTATTGGAAGAAAGCTCACGTGGTCATGTTATCCAAGCTACTGGCTTTAATGAAGACTCAGCACCAGGATAGGATTATTTAATACAAGAAATAAATTAGATGGATTTATATTGATAGTATTCCATTTGTGAATTCTACAGAACTAAGAAAGAAAATATTGTAGGGATGAATGAATTCTTTATGGGACAGGTGCCCACTGGCAGGTCATAGTCATGGGAGAAATCCTAGAGTTTTCAATTATCTTGTAGTTTGCTGACTGTAAGTTCTAAGCTTTTTTCTAAAGTTAATTGGCAAAGGAATAGCCTTATTATCATCTAGAATGAAGAATTATGACAGAAAAGCAGGTATTGCAGCTTTAAATATTTTATATATTTCTGGTTTGCAAGTACTACCAAGTTTATTAAATGCAGTGGAGTTCTATGGATGGTCTGTGATATCGACTCTCAAAGTTGGGCTTTAAAAAGTCGATATCCAAGCATAAGAGGTCAAAACATTGACATTCTTCTGGGGCTTCAGAGTTCACAAATTTTCATTCTTTAAAATTCAATTTTCATCAGAGAAATCAAGAGAATATGCCTGCGACATGTTGGGTGAACACCGTGTGCGTAATTTAGGAGGGCACAAGAGTTCATTGTCTTTAATGAACATCACTTTGCAAAATCATAAGCCCAGTAGAATATTTTGAGTAGTTAATCAATAAACATTTATTAATCAGCTGCCAGGCTTAGGCACCTATCTGTGTGTTGGGGATTCAAAGAAAAGCAGAATCCTTACTCTCAGAGAGCTTACTGTCTAATTGGATAGACAACATGGAAGCAATTATGTACAAACAAGTTATATGGAGGATCATTTGGAAATATCAACAGAGGGAAGACATTATCATTAAGGAATCATCAAAAATACTTCTTCTAGAAGACGGAATTTTAGCTGGAGTTGAAGGAAGCCAGGAAGTCAGCAGAGAGGAGAATGAAAAACATGGAGGACAGCCAGGGAAAATGTCTAGAGTTTGGAAAGAGAATCATTAAGTTAGAACTAGATGGGTCAGATGTTATCTATATCCAAGGCTGGCAGATAACCCAGGTGATTAAAAAAAGATAATGACATTTAGGAAAGAAAAAGATATTAGATCAGTGATTTCCCTGATATAAGAAGCTAAGTCCTTGGTGAGGAAAATCTTTCTGCCAGAGTAGATCAATACCTTCTCTACAACTTGTAGTCTTAGAGTTGTCTAGAACCCTGAGAGATTAGCTGATTTGCCCAGAGTCACAGCAGGAATGACTCATAGGCAAAATTTAATACCCAGGATTCGTTGAGTTGGAGCCTGGCTTTATTCACTTTACCACACTTCTACTTTTACATCATTTGGAGTAAAAATAAAAGGTGTGACTAAAGAAATAGTATTTTCTTAAGTGACTCCATATGCTGGTTCTGAAGACTTAAAGATGTTTAAATCAATTGAAGCAACTTCCAAATAAGCTTAGAGCTTCCCATAATGACTGCTTTGACAAATATTCAATAACAATCAAAGTATTTCTTAGTCCTCTCCAATGTGCCAGGCCCTCTGTTGCTAGGTGACAAAAGGAAAATCCATTTGAAAAAGGAGTGATATATAGGTTAACAATACATCTTCTCCCTTTACACGGTCAAGAATTACTTTTGTCATCCATCACTAACTCAGCCATTTACTAAATTAGAGCTGATAGTCCTCTCACTTGGGGGCTATCTCTCCACTTCCCATCCCCACTGAGAATGGACACTTACAGCATTTCTTAGGGCTTAGAAAGTATTGGAAATTACTTGAAATTCTGGAAACATTTTTAATGGACTGAGAAGAAATGAACTCCCTGAATGAAAGTATCTGATTGTTAAGTGAGTTGACTCTGGAAAAGAACTGAATGGATTTGTTATTAAGAAAAGCCTTATGGCCAAGTGATCTAAAGACAAAATCCAGAATTGAATGCAAAGTGTATCAAGTGCTGAGTTCCTGGTTCTGCTCCTCATTTCTGCTAAGAAACTGGGGCCAATCCCCTTGGTGTTTAGGTCTTTTTTTTGTCACATGGGTACAGCCAGGATACCTTGCGTTGAGAGAATATGATACAAAAAAATTTCAATTAGAGAATGCTTAGTTGAATATAAAAACTAGACCATGCATCTATATGGATTCTATTAAACTTTTCTTTCAACAGCTTTTGAAGTTTATATTTCTAGCATTTTAATATTCCTACTACTCTTGATCTTTCAGGAAACTAAAAGAAAAGTATTGTAAATTAATAGAGCTGTGACTTCATATACTTTATTTTTCCTGAATGATTCTGAAAATAGTTTTAAAGCACAAATCAACCTTCAAAAACTGACCACCTCCAAAGCAAAAAGACCCTATTTATTCTAGAGCCAATAAACGGGGGAATAATTGACAAAAAACTAATTAGAATCATTTTTGCATGGCTCTCTCAACTCTAATTAGGTCAAAGAAATTTAAAGTCAGAGGACCTGTATTCAAATCCTGATTCTTCTTCTAACTAAATATATTGACTTTGGGAAAGTCATTTAAATTCTCTAGGTCTCATTTTCCTTGTTTGTAAAATCAAAGGGTCAGTGAGCCCTTTAAGATCTCTCTAAACTCTACATATATGATCTTATGGTCCATCAGTAAGCATAAATGCCCATGATTTTCAAATGTATATTTGTAATTCACATGTCATCCAATATTCAGATGATTGGATATTATTATTCCCCAGAATGGCAGCCCGTAGAAAGTTGCAGAGGTTTTACGTTAATTAAAAAATAATTACTCATGACAATAGAATTATAATCAGGACCCTAATTAATTAACTAATGAATGTGCCCTATTTACTGATATCAATCCAAACTCATCTTTGTTTTGTGGTTTTGTTGGCATTTTTGTTGGGTTTATTAGGCAATGAATCCTAATATGATATCAATATCTAACACACTACTGTCATATGAGGTCCCAATTATCAAAGATAAATTCAGAAACTTAGAGATTTTAAGACTAAAAGTACCTATTTTACAGTTTTTGAAGATGTCTGGCATCCTTCCACACTTAGCAAAGACAAATTTCCCTGTTACTATGCAAAATGTCTATAGTGGATATTGGAGTTTCAGAGATAGGAGGAACTGGGTTCCAACCCAGACCTCTGACATATACTAACCGTGTGATACTGTCATTTTATTTGTCTAGCCAATTCTCTAAGATGTTTTTTATTCTCAAATTCCATATGCCAATGAAATCCATCTCCAGGAGTAGAAGGAGTAGAAGAAGTCATTTGATTATTTTTATTTAGTTATTTTATTTTTATGCTAATGCTATGGATTAGACAAGCATATTTTAATAGATGTAATGAGATTTTTAAGCCTAATTGTTATCCCCATTCCTATAAAGTCTTCTTGGTTCTTTTGGAGAATTTTAGTCAATTAGAAATACTTGTTTATATTCCTTTGGGAAAAGAGAATATTCTCATTTCAACCAATCAGTGGACATTCATTTGCAGGAATGCAGGAATGCAGGAATTGCAGAAAACTCTGGAATCTTTTCCCCTGAATAATTTCAACAAGAACCTCTTCAACATTCAACAGGCCTATATATCTTCCTTTTGTCCATCTATCTTATCGTTTCATTCAACTCCATCACCATAAGTAACATTTGGGTTAATTATGCCAAGTATAGACAGTCTACCAATAGACTTTGAAGGTTAGGACAAAGGGTAAGGATGATTGTCCTTAAAATGCACACATTTTAATATTTCAATAACAATTTTATCATAGTATCTTCCATCACACTGTCACTCAAATGGTTTTGACTATATAGGATTTATCCTACTCTCTCCAAGTAAAATGTTAGATCCAAAGATTGGAACTGGTTCACTTCATCAAAATTATCATTTGTTGTTTTCATTACTACCATACACTACATCCCCTCCATCTGAATTGCCACATTATTGATAACATTTATAATTTTAAAGTATAATATAGTGTTTCTATCTAATGATGTAGACAAAACAATTGAGAGGGATCATATCTGCTTTATTTTTCAGCCTGAGTTAATCTAGTTGAGCATATGTACGGGTATAGGTAGAAGGATAAATAAAATAGATTTCTTTCTTTAAACTTCTTTTCAATGGAAAAAGGGGAAAACTAAGATTATCATGTTATAAAGTTGTTTTTTTTTTACTTCCACACCTTGGGAACTTCCCTCTCTATATGTCCTACATGATTAAGGACACTGAATTTGTCTAAGTGAATGTAGCTCTCATGTTTCCAGGAAATTGGTCTGTTTATATTTTCATACAATGATGCTCAAAAATCTCATAAAACAAAATTGTCATTTTCTTCTCTCCCATGGATGATGGATCAACTTCAGGAGTTCTCTTCCCATCTTTTTCTTTCAACTTAATGAGGGGAAAATCTCTCTCTGTGTGTGAGTGTATGTGTATATCTGTGCTATAATATTGGTTCTAGATCGTCTAAACCTAGTTCTAGGCATTTCTGATTCTTTTGCCTTGTCTGTAATATTTTCTCATCATGAAAAAGAACACATAACCTACCATAACAATTACTTGGAGAGCCAATTAAATCTCATTGAATCACAGGTCATGAATTTCTGGACTGTTTCTCCAAAGAAATGTGTTGTTTGATGGGGGGAGGGAGGAAGTAAATTATTTTTATTTCACTCAGCATTGAATGGATGCATATTCCATTGTCTAAAAAGTCAAAAACAAAAACAATCACCACCCTCAAACCAAATGTTACTTTGCAGTCTTATGAGGGAATACTGTGGGTAACTTCAATATTACTGGGTTTAGAGAAAGGGGAGGAAGACTGACTGGATAGGGATAACAGACTGGACTAACAAACTGGGGAAACACAAACCCCACCAAAGAACAAGAAATGGGAGATTATGGACTGGCAGTTGATACCAACTGCCAACACAGATCCACCTAGCCTGGGAGTCTGTGAAACTAAGAAGTGAGTAGACTGGGACCAAAGATTTATAAAGACAGATTTAATAAAGACTATAAGGTTAAAGAAGATGGGAGAGGTCACACATAACTTAAAACACTAAGGATCAAACTCAGGGTTAAAAGTTGAGGATCTGGGAAATCCCTACACTACTCTAAATAAGCAGCTAAGACACAAAGGACAAATGGAATCTCATGGAGATGATCTGATGGTCTTGATCTGATATAGTGCAAATATACTCCAAGAGCACAGGAACCAGCTGAATAACTCTTCAGAGGAAAGCATGGAGACTGACTTTGTCTACCAAGCAAGTCAGAAATCTCAACCTCTACTCCTTGATCCTGCTAGTTGTAAGGTCTCATGTTTTGCTTAGAGATTCCCAAATCCACAGGTCTCTCAGGACAGTGGTTTTCCCCAACTCCTTCAAAACCCCCAACTGCCTTTTTGAGAGTCCCTTGTGTTCAGTTGGAATCTCAGCTCCTGTCTGTCTTTCTAAGCTTCCAAAATGCTTCAAACCTATTTCTCTCTTACAGCAGTAACTCAGTACCTTCTAGAATGCCATCAGCCAAAGTCCATCTCCTGCAGCTGTTGGAAATATCCAATTGCACCTCTTAGCTCATGTTTTTCATAGAATTTACTTGTTCTTATCAAGACAGGTTTAATGCATTCTACTGTTGGTTAATCTGCAGGGAAATTCTCCCTCCAATTCATCATTACAACACTCATCTATAGCATGAAGTTTTTACACCCTTTTATTTTTCAATAATAAAAGCTAGAAGAGAGTTGGCTTGGCACCATCATTTTTGGTAAATATGTGTACGTGCATGTGTGTGTATGTGTGTTTGTGTACATGGAACCTATCTCTTCAACATCTGACCTATGGTAATGGCCCTGGGAATGGGGCCGCAGAGTTCTTCTCCTACATTATTAGAGCTGCAAGGATTTTATTGAGGTGGCTTATGAATATTTCAATCTGCAAAACCACACTTGTAGTAGCTTCAGCTTTGAATATAAAAGACAAGGCTCTCTTCCTTGGCCTTTCCCTCTCTTCTGTCTCTGAATTAAATGTGTTCCATAAAGAAATGAATGGTAAAGTTGATCAGTACATTGTATCTCCTGAACACGTTTAGACATTACATCCTCACCCATATATAGGTACACAACTGAACATCGGATGAAGAATGAGAAAAGAAAGGAAAGAAACCAGAGGAAAAACATTGTTAATGGCACTGCAGTCCTTTCCTCATCAAGGAATTCCACAAGTGTAAATGAACAGATAGTATTAACAACCTGACAAAGCTAACTGCACCCTCTGAAAAGAAATATAGGTACAGAATGCTCAAATAGATAAAATCAAATCTTGCTGATTTTTTTTCCTCTTTGAGAATTGTGATTTACTGGTGTGTAGGACTCTTGGATTAAAAAATTCCCCCTCCATTTCAGACCAGCAATTTGTGACTTATTCTCTTAGAGAGTTACCTTGGGCACAGAGAATTTAAAAGATTTGCCCATAAAGTATTAGAGACTGAAAAGGAAATTAGTCCATTTGAGTTTTTATCCTTCTTATCTTGCTCACTAGGATCATGAAATGATATGAGATCCAGTTTGGCCTGGCTCCAAAGACAGTCTACCAATCCACTAAGCCATGGAGTCTCTCACATTGCTGATTTTTTTGATTGCTAATTAACTCATGGTTGGGGGAGAGCTGATTACCATTAGTCCTAGTGAATTCCTCATTCTGGGCTTGGAGATAAACTCAAGAAGCAAAAGATGTTAATAGGACATAAGTGCTTATGCATACTAGCAAAGGACAAAGTAAAGAACGTGTGATTGACTGCATGGCTGTGGTCTCAGAGCCAGCCTAGATAAATTCCTTGAGTTTCATCCTCAAGGCAGCCATTGTTTAATTCATTCTTTTCTGTCACAGCACCCTCGTGAACCCACTAATCTTTGTTAGGGGTAGGTAGAATCACAGGATCTTGAAATATTAAATCAACCCAAAACCTGCAACAGGCTGTGTGATATAGACAACACAGCCCAGGACTGGTTTTTAGAAAGACATATATCAGATAGTTATAAATTGGTTGGGTAATCCAGAGAAAGTTATTTAAATTTTTAAGTTGTTAAGTGAAACTCTCTAAGATTATAAATTGTGAATCTTCATGGGTACAAAGAATTTCCTCCCTAGACATTATTTATGTTAATGAAATCACAGGACTCAAAAATAACAACAAAATACCCCCAAAGATAGCTTGTGTCCAGATTACTTAATTAGCATTATTAATTATGGTCCATGGTCCATGGGTATAATTCTATACAATTCAATATAAAAGTCAAAAGAAGGAGCAACTAGATGGCTAGTAGATTGAGAGCCAGGCCCAGAGGAGAAATTCTGGGTTCATATTTGATCTCACATACTTCCTAGCTGTGTGACTCTGGGCAAGTCACAAACCCAATTGCCTAGCCCTTACCACTCTTTTGCCTTGAAGATAAGGGTTAGAAAAACTGAAAAGAATTCACTGACCATAAAGTTTTTGATTACTCTAAATTTTGTGATCAAAAAAACAACCTTACATTATTGAATAAGCCAGTGACAACATGAAAATATATCCTCAAAGATGAAAATAAATACAAAACCAGTCAATCTCTGAAGTGGGGAAAACAATAAACAAATTCATCCATTATTTTTCTACTAATACATCTCAAAGGAAAAAAAATGTTAGCCGTACTTATTTTCTGTAAAACCAGAAATAAAATAATTAATTTAGTATTGGCAGAGGTTTACTTAAATAGGGTAAGGAGGGTCAAATCATTTCTCATAGTTCTAAACATTTAGAGGTATCTTCAGATTTGTTTACTTAGTTTCTGGTACATATGACTTTTGAAATTTGAACCATCATTTATTGATATGATTTAATAGCATAACATCAAGGTCCTACAAAATAAACCATGCTTTAAACAAATCTGTGGTATAAACAAATGGCCTGGTATTTTAAAGCATGAATGCAATTACTTGTAGGCTTGCTAATTGTTTTTCCTTGCTAGAGACGTTGTCCAGCAATATTTTCACTTGGCTTACATTTTCCATTTATTTATTTGTATAGGGACCAGGTTAATTAATATTCTCTTGTCTTGAAACCCATGTCTTTCTAGTCTTTGAATTTTTAGAAATATGCATCAGGAATTTTAGGTCTAGTGTTGTCATTAATGAATGAATGAATGGGAAACCATTTCTTAAGAACTCACCATGTCAAACATATGATAATTGTTCAAGATACAAGTATACAAGAATAAGCCCATCACTCTCCAAAATTCTATTGTTAAAAATACTCTTTAGAGTTCTACTCATAATCATTATTTTGCCAATATTTTATTCTAGTTACTCATTCAAATTCTATTCTATTGAATAATGAAAAATATGAACGTGTAAAAATCAAAACATGGAAAAGGACAAACTTTTCAAAATACTAGTAGTAGAAATTTCTAATTACAGGGCCATCCATCAAAAGGTATCTAGTTTCTATATTGTCTAATAACACTGTTAGCTTCATTAATTTTGGTCCGTTGTCCAACCATGATTCTATCCATGTGAAATCTGCCTTCACGGATGCAGATGACAACTCTTCTACCATGAGTTCTTATCCATCTCAATTAACTTTTTCTCCACCTTCTCCCATGAATCCCTTATAGAAAATTTACTTTCCCCTTTAAAAAAAATACAATTTTCTTTTTTTTTTCTTTTAGTATTTTGGTAATACTTGTGTACCATTCAAGTTGTCAATTTAATGGTGAGATTAAAATGTCTTACCCATTCCATTTCCACTTTGTTGTTTTCTGTACTTGTTTGTCAATGATTTCCTTTTCCAATCACCATTCAAATATTGCTGTAGGAATCACATTCAATTGATCAATGCCTTTCTCTCCTTTCCCCCCTCCCTCTCTCTATCTCTCTGCCTCTCTCTGTCCCCTTCTGCCTCTGTCTATCTGTCTCTCCTCTGCCTATTACCTAATTCTAAATTCCTTTCACCCTGCTTTCAATATACATCACACTGGCAATATGAAACCTAACTGATTGATGTCATAAGAGCCATCATCTATTCACCAGCTATAATTATCTCAATGAATTCCTCATCAGCAATCAGGCATCATAGAATTCAAAGAGATTTTGAGACATTCTTCCCTTCTCCTTAGCCCCATCATTTCCCATCCTCTTTCTTTGAGGGACAACCACACCCTAACGAAGGTGAAGTAGCATTTTTCTATAGAATTAAGAGTCTGAAAATTAGGATAGAGAAAAATATCGTACTGTTTGCCTTATTTGAGAAAGAAAGATCTGGACATCATGCGAAGCAACATTTCTTTCACTTTCCACCACAGAAATCCTGTCCAAAGATTAGATAATAAAGGGATTAGTGAGGAGGAAATATATTGCCCAAAGG
>NC_058134.1:33292062-33377932 GCF_016433145.1 Gracilinanus agilis
ATGCTTTACATATGTTTGTATATAAATATAACAATAAAATGTCCATTTAAAAGAAATTTATAATCATGTTCTATACTTACCAGATCCTATCTTCAACAGACACTTTTAAAAGCACCTATTATGTGTACTCTGTTGAATTCTGGCAATACAAATAAGAAAAAAGAAAGAATTCCTAGTCCTCAAGTTGTTTTTCAATCTACACACACAAAAGAATACTGTAAAGGTGGGTAGTGGGGGAAAGCAGAGAGAGTCTGTTTGAAGGAGATTAAAACAAGCAGAGGTGCAGATGGAAAATGGAGAGTGGGGAAAGGTCAGATTCTTCCCTCTACAATGAAAGTTCCATAAGCAATTTAGTGTTCTCACTTTCAGTCCTCTGATTAGAGGGGAGAGGAAGCTGAGGGTTGAGAAGATGTTCAGTATTCATTTGTTACAGTATCTTTAATACTATGTTGAATTCTCATCTTTTAAGATGAATTTGAAATAAACCATTCTTTGAAGCACCTATCCAGAGAGATGCCTCCATTTAACTGAATGCATCTTTAATGGAAGATTTCCAGAAAAAAAATGTAGATAAAATTGTTTTATTTGACTAAGTATGTAAAGCAGTGGTATAGAGGTGGAGATAGCAGTCTTTCCTGGTAAGGAATCTTAGAATCATATACTTAATGTTTAAAAGGACCCCAGAAGTGATTTAGTCCAACCCTCTTACTGTACACATAAGGAAATAGACCCAGAGAGGAAAAAGAAAAGATTTAGGTTGATTATGATCATTCACTGAAAGTATTATTATATAGTTAGCTATTTAGGAGAGTGATAAGAGTACTAGAGTTGGATTCAGGAAGACTTGGATTCAAATCTGGCTTTTTACTGTTCAAAAATAGTAATAATTAATTTTCCTGTTAAAATCATGTCTATACATAAAATATCACAGCAAATATAAACACGTATTGAAGATAGAGCACAGTAATATTAAAGATAGAAAGCATAGTGATGTGAAACCCTGCAGAAGAGACAAGACCTGATTCTAAGTTACAAAGCACTTCCTCTTACACAGGCCAGTTTGGTATGGTCAATAGAGTCAGGAGTCTAGCCCAGATATCTGGCCTTGACCCTTGGATTTTCTTGTTTGCATATAAGCATCAAATGTCCAGACTACCAAATTTTTAAAGGGGGAGGTGCAAGGGATTATTTGGATTGTTTTAATTAGGATATCTGATCAGCATATTATGGTTTTGTCTAAAACCAGCTGGACTGGTTTTAGCCTCCTATGAACTTCTTTACCAAGATTATAGGTCTCTGCCCCTGGAGATTATCAGAGTGGGTTACACATTCCTTGAGAATCAAAAATGTATGTAGTGTATACAGTGATAATGTCTATTTTATACATATTTAATATCTAAAGTCCACAATCTTATATTGTGCTTTTTTTCAGAATACTCACTATGTGTCCCTGGGCAAATCATTTAACCTCTATTTGCCTGAAATGCTTCAGCTGTCTAATGTGAAATGGAGATAATAATAGCACCTACCTCCAAATCACAGATTAAAATGTAATTGGAAGAAGTTTAACAAATATTAAAAATACAATAAAATATAAAACAATGTTATGGTTTTCTAAATTGATATATGAACATCAAGAATATTTTTATTTGAGTTCAACACAATTGGACTAGGTAACAGTAGAAGCATGGTAGGAGGTAAAGGGTGTTTGGCTTTGGAGACAGTGAATATCAGCTAAATTTCTTCATTTGCTACTCTCTAAACCTCTTTAAACATCATTTTGCTAATTAATAAAATGAGATATTTGGACTAAATATCAGCCAGGGCCCTTTAAAACCCTAGATCTATGCTTCTATGACTTCGAAGGCCTTTTTCAAATCTGAACCAATGATTCTACTAAAAGTACAAACTACTGTGAATTGGCCCTTTAAGTCTCCTTTCAGTGACAGCAGATAACATAGATGAAGGGACTGAAGGCTCAAACATGGAGACCAACACATCATATTTTTTAATGCATAGCATATATACAACTATAGAATTTCTTTCATGATTGTGGTGATAAAGAAAATACATTTATTAGGAAGCTCTATATCTTATGAGGGTCTAGAGGGAATATGGAAATGCCTTTCAAGAGGTTGGTCCATTCAAATCAAATATTTTTTTTTATATTGTTTATCCACAGATTCTGGAGGACTCCAGGCAACAACATTTCCCCATCCTCTGAAAACTAAAAAATATCCCAGTTGTGATAATAATTTGTAGAGAAGTAGGAAAACACACACACACACACACACACACACACACACACACACACACACACACNCACACACACACACACACACACACACACACACACACACACACACACACACACACACATATATATATTGGATTGCAGGAAGATAAGAGCATCAATTGTTGTTCATCTAGAGCAGTGATTCCCAAAGTGGGCACTACTGCCCCCTTGTGGGTGCTGAAGTGATCCAAGAAGGCGGTGATGGCCACAGGTGCATTTATCTTTCCTATTAATTGCTAATAAAATTTTAAAAAATTAATTTCCAGGGGGCTAAGTAATATTTTTTATGGAAAGGTTGGGAACCACTGGTTTAGAGGGAAGAGTCTAAGAGCAATGCTTGGTGTATAAAAGTATTTGGAAAATTATGTACTTATTAAAAGTGTACAGGTTGTTTGGATACAAATTTGTAATAGGCAGAGCAACTTTCATAAAACTGCTGATTTCTCTAAGGAACCAATAGTGCATTATGTCAACAGGTATAAGATAGAAACTCTGTCCACACTCAGAGCAAGAGCGTATGTGGTCAAGAACATCTAAAATATTTAAATGTCATCCTCTGCATTTGAGGTGGGTCAAAAGGAATATAGCATTATTTGGGACTCCTGAAGGATTTTTGTAAAGAAGCCTTGCCATCCTTTCTTGTTTCTGTTTTCCACCTTAAAGAAGATGAAATAGGGATTTCTATTATTTTTTATATCCTGGATTCTTTTGCCCAAATGTCTGGTGAAGTCTGCAGACTCCTTTTTAGAAGCGGTTTACATGGTTTATTTTTAATATTTGAAAATTTTAAAAACTCATAAGATAAAATAACAGGATTACAAAGGAAACTAATTACATTAAAATGTAGCTATCAAAATATGTAAGTGAAACACATGTTCATGGACCCCAGGTTAAGAACTCCTTCGATTATAAAAATAATGGTTAATTTTCAACCTAGACAAAACAAATTGGTGGCATTGGCTAGTGTAAAAGCTTTAGAAAACCAAGATTCTTGAATTAGTTTGCTTGTATAACTTTTGTTCCTTCTTCACCCCTTAGACAAAGTTCACTTCTGATGCCTTATCATGGAATCAGATGACTTTGAGTACTCAGTGATAAGACCAATAGAGCAAAATTTATTATAAAGTTTTCCATTCTGAAAGGCTTCATTTCATTTCAACCAAATGTTCAGTTACAAGCTCATAGATTTAGAGATGGAAAGGATGTCTGAAAGTATATTTTCTTTTCTATGTAGAACTCGAGCTCATAGAGGGAAAGTGCCTTGACTAAGGTCAGGTAAATATTAAGAGGAATAAGTATGATTCAAGTCCAGATCTTTTGAATCAAAATCCATCTTTTAATACCATATGACATATATTATGCATCTACCACTTGCAAGACAATTGTGTAAGGCTCTGGATATTCAAAAACAAAAATGTCCCAAAAATGACTCTCAAGCACTTACAATCAGGGAGAGAAGAATATTAATATATGGGAGAATAATGAAGGGCTTAATAAAGGCAGTAACACTTGACTGGAGTCTTGAAGGAAACCAGGGAATCCAATAGGAAGAGATGAGTAAAGAGAACACTCAAAGAGTAGAGTGGGGTATATTTTATACAAATGGCATAAATATGGGAAATGGGGTATCCTCTACAAGGACAAACAAGGAGTCGTGGATTTCAGTAACTAGAAAGATGATGGTATTGTCAGAAAGAGGCAAGTTCATGATATCCTAGATTTGGAGCTGGAAGAAATGTTAGAGAATATCAGATAAGAATAATACTATTACTAATAATTAAGAAAGAACAAAAAGAAGAAACATTTATGTAGCAACTACTATATGTCAGGCAACGTACTAAGCATTTTACAAATATTATCTCACTGGAGCCTTAAAATAATAGAAGGTACTATGATGATCCCCATTTTGTGATTGAGAAAATTATGATATATGTTAAGTGACTTGTCCAGGGTCATATAGTTTGTTCATGTATGTGGACAGATTTAAACTTAGTTCTCCCTGACTCCAAGACTGGTACTCTATTCACTGAAGTCTTTTAATACATAAAAAATGTTTCAGTGGCAAATCATATGGTCCTTAGAGTATAGGAGTATAGTGGCAATATATATATATATATATATATATATATAGTACTGAATCTCCACTTATATTTCCACAGATAAAACCATATAAATTCCTTATGTTGCACCTTTTGATAATGCCAAGGACTTTGTCTGTAATAGATTTCTCCTCTCAGTGTTTAGAATGTTTAGTATCTGAGAATATATGGACTACAGATTCTTTAGCTCACATTTCTATTACAGTTGTTTCCCTGGATGAGGGAAGAACTGGTGACTTATGGGCCCTATTGTTCCCAGAATTCTTAGATTCGAGGTCCTAGATTGTCTCCTTCAAATTCTTCTAAGGTGAGGGATATTCATATGATTGGAATGGTTTGACTCACTTTCCACATACCATCCTTTGCAACCTTTTACCTGTTATATATTATCCACACTTCAGGGTATCCTGTTTAGTCAACTAGAGATTTTCCTTTCCTTACTGGACAACATTACTTGTTTCATCTCCATGAAGCTGTTTCTGTATCATTTTTTTTAAAAATAAAGATAATAATACTTATATCCTTTCTTATAGAGTTTTTAACAGTAAATGACTTTATGACTGCTTTTCTGTGTGTTCTATTTTTGTTATATAGGGCATAACATAAAAACATAAAAGAAGTATGAAGTATTTTTAGATATATAAAAAGGAGAAGTCCATTTCCACTACATAGTATCAGGGAGGGGCTTCATGAGGATATCATTTCAGTCTAGTATGCAATGATGGGAAATATTTTGACTCTTAAAGAATGGGAAAAGGGAATTCATTGTAGACATAAGATAAGTTATGAGAAAAAAAACACAAAAAGAGGTGTGAGTGGAATGATTCTGGAGAATAGAGGACTGGACTTGTCTACTAAAATATAAAGTAAAGGGGGAAAGGTAGTGAGAGGGAGAGATCAAAAGGCTGTATAGGTTCAAAACATGTAGTATCTTAAAAGGCAGATTAAAGGAACTAAGTATCCTTTGTTATGCAATGGGGAGGCTTGGAAAGTATTTGAGCAGGGGAGTGAAATAATTAGATTTTCATGTTAAAAAAAAACTTGTTCTTGGTAACAAGAAGAGGGATGGACTTGAGAATAGTTCAGTCATGAAATTATTATAATGATCCAATTGATTATGAAGACCTGAAATTGAAGGATGTCAGTGAAAGAAGGATGGGATAGGAGAATGGTGGTATATGTCTAGATGGCCATCACAATAAAAACAAAATTAAAAAGCATTGGTGAAAGTAACAAGGAGGCATCTGTCAATAAGATTAAGTCATGGAAATTGGAAATGATAAAGAAACTGGAAGTTAAAGATATTTAATAATTGGGTACATCACCTCCAAAGGTAATCCCTATCTCCTAAGGCATTGACAGGCAAACTTTTTAAAGAGGGGGTCAAAGAAAAGGAAATGCTCATCTGTCAGTCTGTTTCTAAGGCAACTCTTTTGAAGTTTCATTATATTGTATCCTACTCATTGTATTCATCAGATTAGGAATAATGTCCCGCAGGCCTGATAGAACATTTCAGGGGACCTCATCTGGCCCGTGGGGCCATAGTTTGCCCATCACTGTCCAAAGGAGTTGACTTTTTGAGCATCCATCAGCAAAAAAATTATGTATGACCCTTTATCATTGGACAAAAGTTAACCCTGTAAGATCCCATCTAACTCTAAACATCAGCATTCAGTGAAAGAGTGGAGAAAAAAATTTATAGAATCTCTAGAGGGGCCTGAGAGCTCATCTAGATCATATTGAATATGAAGAAGAATCCTTTCAAGCCAAGTCTGGATGATCAGGTTAGGGATACATTGGAGTGGAAATTTGGGTAGAAAGTGTGGCATGCAAATATGAGTAGGATACAATGGCTGCTAAATTCCCTTCCAACTTTGAAATTATGTGATTTTTTTTCAAATTAGTTTCTTCTTCCACCATACCATGTTGCTACCTTAAGACTGACTTAAGTTCTATTATCCTTAAAATGGCACTACTTTGTACTACTCTAGCCTCTAGGGTATGAAGAAAAACCAGGGAAGAGATAATATGAAATATACCTAATGTCAGGAAAATGACAAATTTAGAAGGTACCTCTGTGGCCAACTGGTCCAGTGGTTCTACACCTTTTTGGACTCAGGACCACTCAAAAATAATTGAGGGTTGTCCCAAGTGCTTTTGCCTATTGGGTTGTTATCTATTGATGTTTACCTTTTTCAAAATGGAAATATTTCATATTATGATGAAAAGAATTTGATCTCACAGACCCTAAAGAGTCTTAGAGACCTCCAAGGGAAGCTGAAACACATTTTGAGAATTTCTAATCTAGTCTAACTGCCTCATTTTATAGATTAGGAGATCACAAAATGTAAAAGTGACCTGCACAAGATGACATTTGAAGTACGGATCATAACAAGGCTTCAGACTTAGGACTGCATATTTAGTAATGTTTCTAGAACACAACACCCCCCTGACCTTTGAGATATTTTTCCCTTTATAAAAGAGATAAAAAAGAAAAATTTAATATTAGAAAAAAGCCTCTTAGATTCCCCAACTTCCTTCAAAGCCCTTCTCAGACATTACCCTCTCCTTTAAGCCTTTCTGGTCTGGCCATTTCCTCCTTCCAAAATTGCCTTGTGATTACTTTGAATTTATTTTTTGGTATGTTTTCATGTGTATAAGTTATCTCCTTATTAGAATACAAACTCCTCAAGGGCAGAGACCACTTCATTTTTGTCTTTATTTTCATAACACACAAATCAGTGTCTGTCAAATAGTGAGTATTTAATACATGATTCCTGATTGATTTACTGATAACAGAATTAAAAAAAAAAAGCTGGGGCCCAAGGAGTGAGTAAGAATCCATATGGTTGATGGGTTGAGAATCACATACCAGATTTTCCTTGTCCAATTATATCTCTGAAATGGAAACTTTCTAACATTTCTGCAAGAAGCGTCAGTAGTGAGCCCTTCTATTTCAATCCATTTTCATATAATATCTATAGACACTCTGTACAGTATAGAATGGAAAATATCAGTTATAAGACTTTAAAAGATAGATGAGTATAAGAGAAAGAGAGAAGGACAGAAACAGAGGCAGAGAAAAAGAGAGACAGAGACAGAGTCAGAGAAGAGTTGACTAGAAGGGAGAAGACATTTATTCAGTACTTACTATGCTCCAGTGAGGCAATGTGGTAAACACTGATGATCCAAGGAATGAGGTTATTTACATTATCTACCATGTAACTGAACAAAATGCAGATACAGAAAAAAATGTTGAGGCTTTTTATGCCTATGAAAAATGATAATATATTCAAATAATGCATTTAAGCAAATGTGTATGGGTCCCAAGAATTCACAATGTCAATGATGAAAAGAGGCCAATACATTTCTCATAAGGAAAATACAGATTCAAATGTCAATGATATTTATGAACTCTGAAGGCTTTCTGTTTGCTTCTTAGATTAGGAATTGTATGAATGCAGTCCCCTTTGTGTGCTGAAGGAAGGAAGATGACTTTCTAGGGAGTACCAAGGTCCACAAACATAAGAAGACAGAAAGAGAAAATGCAGGGGCTGGGAGCAGCAGACTCTAGTTTAGGCTGTCACTAATGTGGCTATTAACTTTTCATGTTCGGATTTATTAGGCTGTCATTACAGCAATTTTCTGTGCTGATGTATCAAACTGCTCTTACATATTTGTTGGCATCTCATCTATTTAAGGGAAACAAGTGATTACATGTTGCCAAGGAAACTAATCAGGATTGTGCAAGGAATGGACAGGCGTGATGGTTGGCAGGGAGAAATCTGGGGTTCATTTTCAAGGAAATGATAACCTGTTTAGGTAGAAGACATTTCTTCCCAACCTAAAACCAACCTGTTGGCCTTAGCCAAATAATTCACATGGAAATGCTTATTTTCAATGCTGAACAATTGGAAAGGAAGTAGGAGAGGGGAGCGAGGGACAAAAAATTAGGATAATTCCATTCATGTAGACTTCCCTACTTAAGGGAATCAAAGAGATTTTATTTATTCTCAAAAGAGCCTTAGACCAAAATTTGGTTAAAGGCTTCCTAAAGTGAAGAAATACAGCCTGATTATCCAGTTAAGTAACTTCACAAGCTCTGAATCACCAACTGCTTCTATCAAGAGCCTTGATCAATAGTAAATGGGAAAATTCCTAATGACTAAAAAGGTTCATAGAGATAGAACTAGAACGGATGTCAGAGGCCATCTAGTCAAATTCCCTCATTTTTCAGATGACTTACCCCTGGTCACTTGAGCAATAAATGCTAGAGGTGGGATTTGAAGTCAGGAACTCTGACTCCAGTGCCAATATCATGGGAATATACAATTGGATATATATTCACACTTTTCATAGCGTGTCAGTTGGTTTGATCTTTTCTCAACATCCATGAAAAAAATATTGAAATGCATAGTGCTTTGTTGATTTTTTATTTAAAAAATCAATTTCACCAGGACGTGATGAAGGAAACTTAACTGGATTGCAGGTTTTCTTTAAAATAAAAAGTGATCTTGTGGTTTTTGTAGACCACAAATTCAATATGATATTACATGTAGAAGGCAAAAACAAAAGAATAAAACTAATGCAATCACAGGTAGCATTGCAAAGCACAGTGACTAAGACTAGGAGGTCTTATCTAGTCCTATTATCTTTTTCAAAGTCCAGGTCATATTTGGAATTTTATGTTTCATTCTGTGTGCCACACAAGTAAAAGACCCTGGCCAACTGGAAAGAGTTCACAGAAGAGCAAACAGCAAAGTGAAGGGTCTCTAGTCTACATCATATAAAAATCTGCAAAAAGGAAATTGAAATTTTTAGCCAGGAGAAAATAAGACTTATAGGAGAAATGAGAACACTCTTAAAATACTCATTTACTGGGCCCAATAAGGCTGAAGTAGGACAAGGAAGTAGAAATTTCAGAAGACTAAATATTCACTTAATGAAAGGGGGGGGAGGAATAATAAATTTAATTTGTCAAAAATGGACTGCGCTGCTTTGCAGGATCATGTCTTCAAACAAAATGGGGACTTTAATGGAGGCCACTTTACTATGTATGTTACAAAAGAGATTTTTGCTTGAAATGGGTCAGACTACATGACTTCCAAGATCTCATTCAATGCAGTGATTCTGCTTTTATGTGTGTGTGTGTGTGTGTGTGTGTGTGTGAGGGGGGAGTAAAGTATATATAAAGGAAATCTCAAATACTTCTCAAATTCAAAGTCATTTCTTCGTGGTAAAATATACATTTGATACATCAAGGTATATAGGTAATATAATAATAAACATTTTTAAGGACAAGCAAGGGTATAATAAAATAATGCTATACACACATGGCATTATTTTATCATATATATATTTGGAAAATAATCTACTCTTTGACATGTCCTGTAAGTAATCCACTTGAAGATGTTTAGTAGATTGGTCACTACAGTTAGAAACTTTCAATTTCAACAATTTTCAATTTCAAACTTGCCTTCCAAGACAGGCCCACAATCCTGATGGACATTAGTCAAATCTTGGATTCCAAATTTCTACTTGAGGGTTATGAGGAACAGGTCTTGATGAAAAGTTAAAGGATGTCTAGAAATATGAAAGACATGTCAGATTTTGCAGTCAACAAATGTGTAATGTTTGATTTTCTGCTTTATGACTCAGTAATCATTACTTATATACAAGGTTTTAGGCCATTCATCTCCTAGAAGAAAATTTGAAGAGGGTCAGGCAGCAGCACTCTACATTCCATGTTAACAGAGATAAGGTAATATTCCTAATAAAAGCAGATATAAATCTTGAGCATGTATGTGAGTAGGGGGTGCAGAGGAAGTTGGGGTATAGAGAGAACTTCTCAAGTGGCAGAGGGGAAATTTGATCTATAATATCATGAGTTTGTTGAGTACACAGAGGAGGAAGGCAGTAAAAAGGACCACTGAACCCTTGAAACTAAATAAAAATATTTTAATTTTTATTCAAAGAAAAGAGAGTATTATACTCTTAAAAGCAATTGCTTATCCCACCAACAATGTTTAAATAGATTCATGAGACTATCAAGTGAGAGATGAACCTGGGGTTCAGAAGAGGGGAATAACAGGAGTGGTCGGTGTCTTTCTGTTTAGAGATAATTTAGTAGTGAGTTGTCAATATGATGATAATGATGATGATGATGATGATGATGATGATATCTGCTTTTCCCTTCAGAGCATTGTGGGATCCATATTGCTGAGAGGGGTTCAAGCTGCAGAGAAGGATGCAAGCTGCAGCACAGATTTCCATAGTGCCCCCCAGAACTCTAAGAGAGGGGACAGTTAAAGGCAGTTGGAGTTCTGGTATAAAAGCCAGGTCACCCTGCTTGCAAGGTGGTTGATCCTAATCCTAATCCTGATCCTGATCCTGTTCTTGTGCCTGGTCTTGGGTCTTGGGACTTGTATAGCTCTGAGCTGAGCCATTCAGACTCTGACAGCCAAAACTGTTTTATTTTGACAGACATTCAAGCAATACCACAATCTACTTTAGTTTAGCTATCTAGGTTTAAGAAGAAGAATATTTTAGAGGCATAGATAGGAGTTTTGCCATTCAAGATACTTTTCCCCCTTTGAGGGGAGGTTCTGCTTATTTGACATAGCCGTATTAGCTTTCTCCTTATCTGTCAATCCTGAACCATTTCCCCCTTCCCATTTCCTGTTATCATTAAACCCTTACCATCTAGGAACAGTGTCTGGATACAGATAATTTGGGGGAAATATTCACAATCCTCTGTTAGTCAAATTCCTTATACTAGTGGCACTGAAGTTGATCCTATCCTCTGAGCCAGTGAGCTTCTAAGACACCAAGCTTCACCTATTCAATCCTGTGAGGAATAATACAAAGATATTAACATAAGGTGTTTGCCTTTCCCCACTACCATCTTGGCCCAGAAGTTATCAAGTCAGATTGTCCTCCATTACTGAACTGTTAACTGACTTTCAACTGCTTAGTGGGAGGGGGGAGGTGAAAGAGCACTTCCACAAGATCCTGCCCCTCCCATCCAGTTAAGCCTGCCTGTTCCTGTCTCTCCAAAGACCTGAAGTTAGGGAGACTAGATTGCCACTTACCCCTGTCATCTACAGTTTCCCTAATACTACAGCATGTATCCAAGATATGATAGAGAATTCCCAAGATTTGTCAAAATGGATGACTACCACCAATTTCTATCGACTCCATGGAAGCACACATGATACTGCCAAAAGGAAACAGAAAACATTTGCACAAAGGACAAGCTCTTGAGCCAGATGCTGAAGACAATTGGTACACAATTGGCATTTTCCTCACTACTACCCTTGGTGGGGGGGGAGAGGAAGGGACAGAAGAGAGATGGAGGGGAGGAAGGAGGGAAGGAAAGAAGAGAAAGAGATTATTTGAGAAGGAGAGACCAAGTTTACCAAGAATTGGGGGTGAGGGTGAGGAGTGATTCATTGTAACTACAAATCAAAAAGCATTTACTGAGTGTGATAGGGACTGTGGTAATCACTTTAGATACAATGAAAAAATAAAAACAGTGACTAAACTGAAGTTGCTTAGAATTTGATGGTTTGTGGTATGGAAGGTTACAACATATACATAAATTGGTTTGTAAAAGATTAATATAGAGCAAATAGCCTAGTAGGTAGCCTAAAGGAAAAAGCATTAGAAGTATTTTAATAATATATTTATGGTATATTTATCCCCTAATTTTTAGTATCTCCTCTTATGTGCCTCTTAAGTTTTATTTGTTAGCTTTCTAATTTTTAAATGCATATTCAGCTCATTGAGCACTTCTTTTTCTATTAATGTACATTTGATTTTTCCCTTAAAGATTGTCTTAGCTACATGCCAGAAATGTGGCATGTTGTTTCAACTTTATTTTCTTTCATATAATTATCAATACTTCTCATGATTTCTTCTTTAATGCACTTATTATTTAGGATTCCATCATTAAATCTCCATTGGGGTCTCTGAATTTTGTTTGTGTTCCCTAAATTGATTACTATTTTTAAAAGTTATTTGATGATCTGCAAAGGATGTGTTTATTAGCTAGGTAGCACAGTAGCTAGAGTGCTAAGTCCATAGTTAGGAAAACATGAATTAAAATCTGATCTCAGATACTTCCTTGATTTGTGACCCTAATCAAGTCACTTAAACTCTGTTTGTCTCAGTTTCTCCATTTGTAAAAGAAGTATAATAAATAGCACCAAACTACTGGTGTTGTTGAAAAAATGAGATAATAATTGTAAAGTGCTTAACATAATATCTGGCAAACAATAAGTAATATATATTAACTATTATTATTATTAATATTAATTAATGCCCTTTAAAATTTTTGGCAATATTTCTGTAAACTATTGCATTTGATTTTTTTGGTAAAAGTTCCACGTGGTGCTGAGTAATGTGTATATTCTCCAGAAGTTCCAATATGTCAATAAATCTTTTAGCTCTAGATTCTTCAACAATTTGTTACATGCCATATTTGCATTTCCTTATTGACCAGACTTAAACAAAATTGAGTTATTGAAAACTTCTAACAATATTATATTTATAAATATGATTTTTTCATGAAGCTATTTTTATTAATTTAGATGCTAGAGCACTCGGAGTATGTTTAACATAGAGATTGATATGTTGTCTACAGCTCTTTTCAGCATAACACAGTTTCTGTATTTATAATATTGGGGGGGGTGGGATACTTGTTTTTGCTTTCTTTAATGGCATGCTTGTAGTTCTTGCTTTTGGAATTCATCCAATGTAATACAAATTTTTCCAGCAACTCATTTTTAGTCTGCATGTGCCTTTTTTTTTAAAGTTGGCTTTCTGGTAAACAAAAGATTGTATATTTTGCTGGTATCAAATGTATCATGTTTTCATTTTATTGTACCATTTAATCCATTCATATGGATTGTTTATATTTTCTTCCATTTATATCTAATACTATTTTTACCCAAATAATTACTTTCTTCCTCTGTAACCACGTAATCTGAATAATTGTGTCTCTTCTATTATTTTAACAATATGCTTTTTTTTTTTACCATTTTTTGTTTATTTAGAATATTTTTCCATGGCTCATGATTCATCTTCTTTCCCTTCCCTCTTCTCTCTCCCCTCTAGGAGCTGACAAGCAATTCTACTGGGTTATACATTTATCATTGTCCAAAACCTATTTCCAAGTTATTCATATTTGCAATAGAGTAATCTTTTAATGCCCAAACCCCAATCATATCCCCATCGATCCATGTGATCAATCATATGTCTTTCTTCTGTGTTTCTGCTCCCACAGATTTTTCTCTAGATGTGGATAGTGTTCTTTATCATAAATTCCTCTGTATTGTCCTGGATCATTGCATTGGTGCAATTGGTACATTTGATTATGCCACACTGTATCAGTCTCTGTGTACAACATTCTCCTAGTTCTGCTCCTTTTGCTCTGCATCAATTCCTGGAGGTCTTCCCAGTTCACATGGAAATCTTCCAGTTCATTATTTCTTTTTGGGCTTCTCTTATCTCATGTTTAGACTTCAAATTTTTTGTTTAGGTCTGGCTTATTACTTAGGAATGCTTGGAAGTCTTCTATCGTATTAAATGTTTATTTTCCCCCTGGAAGAATACTCGGTTGTGCTGGATAGGTGACTCTGGGTTGTAAACCCAAATCTTTTGCCTTCCTGAATAGCATATTCCATGCCTTTTGATCCCTTAATGTAGAAGCCACTAGGTCCTGTGTGACCCTGATTGCAACTCCATAGTATTTGAATGGTTTCTTTCTGGCTGCTTGGAGAATTTTCTCCTTAGTTTGGTGGTTCTTGAATTTAGCTATTAAATTCTGGAAGTTGTCATTTGAGGATTTCTTTCTGGAGATGATCTGTGAATTCTTTCAATTTCAATTTTATTTTCTTGTTTGAGGATCTCTGGGTAGTTTTCTTTCATAATTTCTTGTAATGTGAAGTCCAAGGTTTTTTCTTGATTATGACTTTCAGGTAGTCCAATAATTCCAAATTGTCTCTCCTAGATCAGTTTTCTAGGTCAGTGTTTTTCCAATAAGATATTTCATGTTTTCCTCTGTTTTTTCATTCTTTTGATTCTGCTTTACTATTTCTTGGTTTCTTATGAAATAATTAATTTCTAGATGGTCAATTCTGATTTTTAAGGCCTGATTTTCCTCTGTCCGTTTTTGGTTCTCCTTTTTCAATTGGCCTATTTCTTCTTGCATCACTTTCCTTTCTCATTTCAACACTTTCATTTCTTTTTCCCACTTTTCTCTGCTCTTTTAGTTGTTTTTTGAAGCCTTTTTTGAGTTCTTTCAGAATCTGTATCCAATCGATATTTTTCTTTTGGATGTGCCTGTGTTTCCTTTGCTTTCACTGTCCCCTTCTGATCTATATGTACAAAAAATATTTAAAGCAACTCTTTTTGTGGAGGCAAAGAATTGGAAAGTGAGGGGATCCTCAGTTCGTTATCAATTGGGGAATGCCTGAGCAAATTACAGTATATGACGGTAATAGAGTATCATTATGCTTTAAGAATAACAATTGGGAGGATTTACAAAAATCTGGACTTACATGAACTGATACAGAGTGAAGTAGCAGAACCAGTAGAACATTTTAAATGGTAGTAGTAGTATTGTATGATGGACAACTGTGAATAACTAAATATTTTCAGCAATGATCCAAGATAATGGAGAAAGAACTGATAAATTCTGAATCCAAACCAAAATATGTATATACTATATTTCACTTTCTTAATTTTCTTTTTGAATTTTCTTTTACAAAAAGATTAATATGTGAAAATATTTTACAATATTGCATATGTAAAATCAGTATCAGATTGCTTGCTATCACAGTGAGGAGGCAGAAACTGAGGGAAGAAGAGAATTTAGGTCTTCATGATCCAGTGAAGGCTCTTCAGGCATCTTTTGGTGCCTCCACCAAACAGGTTCATCACCTGGATCTTATTGGGAATACATTTAACTTATCCCCATTGCAGATGATACTTGCTGATGGTCTCTCCCCTCCCCCCATGTCCTGGGACTCTGCAGCTGGGCAGGGCTGGCTGGGTGCAGAAAGGACATGGGCAGAGGCAGAGCTGGAGGGGAACCCCCAGGTGCGAATTTCCTGAGAGGGACAATGGATCTCTGGGGCTGCTCTGGTCTCTGATAAGAGCCAGCTGTGGCCTCTGGCTTCCTCTTCAGGATCTTCTTTCCTGCTAAAATGTCCTGCCTGGAGGGGTTGCCCAGGGAGCCAGTACTAGCCCCAGCTCTGTAAGGACCCAGCAGCCCTACCTCCCAGCCTCTGGGCCCTAGACCCTTAAGCTCCTGCTTCAGTCACCCCAAGAATGCTTTATTCAGCTGTAGGGTTTAAAATTAGGAACTTGACAAAGTTAGGAGAGCAGTTTGACAAATTTTTGTTTTAATTGAGAAAAATAGCAAAAGCGGATCGATAGGAAAGAGAGTTTTAACTATCTACTCTAGTACTAATAAAACCTACCTAAATCTTCTTATATCAACCTATAAACTACCTAAAAACTGTCCTTTGAGAGTCTCAGTAATACTTCTTCAGCCTCGCTAGCCAGGCCGACACTATTTCTCTATCTACGTATTCGAACTCATTCACTAAACAGTGGACAGCTGCCCACCCACACACTCTCCTTCCATTGGATTCTCCAGCAGCTAAATGGTCACCAGCAGGTGGTTGCAGCAGCGGCGGAGGCAGCAGCCTACCAGGCGGAAACCTTAGAGGGAGACGCCCCCTCTCACACTTCCGGCTTGCCTTTACCCCCTCCCTGTCCAACCGCCCTTCTTACATCACTTCCTCTCTGAGAGCAGTTTCTATTTCCTTTTCCTGTGGGCTGGTCTCCGTGGTAACAGAACCTCTTCTGGGCCTGGCTCTTTGTACACCAGCTAAGCAGGCAATAATGACCAGAGAGAGGGCGGAGAGTAAAGAGGAGTTCAGGAGGACTTCCTGGAGAAGGCGAGATTGTTGTTTGGACTGGAGGGAAGGGGGGGCACCTTCTCTGAGCTGGGGAGGGAGAGCCTGTCAGCCGTCCATGGGGGACCGCCAGAGAAGGTGCTCCTGGCCAGGAGCTGGAGGTGCTGTTCATGGACGCCCCCCCCCCCATGTGGCCCCGGGGCAGAGGGTGTAGCTGGGAGGAGGGGGATGGGGTCATTAGGGTTGGGAGTACCGAAGAGCAGCATGGGGAGTTTGGGGGTGTGGGGAGAGCCTGGGCCAGAGGAAAGTCACCTCAGGGGCAGAATGGAAGCTGGCAGGAAGGGGGAAGAGAGGAGAGGAAGCCAAAAGAGCACCAAGAAAGCCCTGCAGTGAGGGATGCAGGGCCGAGGTGAGGAGGAGGGCCTTTCCCACAGGGAGGACTGCTTTCTGGCAAAGGGAGCCCCACCTGGGGAGCAGAGGCGAGAGTGCTGGGCCTGCAGTGGGGAGGGCCTAGGTTCCATTTTGGCCTCAGACCCTTCCTGTGCTATTGGTGGCTCCCCCTTTTGTCTTTGAACCTTGAACCTGGCCTAGCCTCTTGGTAGGGCTTCCTGGCTCGAGGATCTGAAGTGGGGTACTTCATAACAGGAGTCCAGACACCCAGAAATTCAATAATCAGAACCATTATTTATTGGTTAAAGAAGGAGAAAAGAGAAAAATTATTATTGCCAGCTGGGACAGGCTTTCCTAGTGGAATCTGTACAGACTAAGGTTACAATACAGCTTATATAGGTTTACAAGATACAAGGCTATCCCCTTTCACGTCCAGGTTCTTATTTGTCTAGACACAACTTATCATGAAATATTGGTAGTGATAAGTGGGTGACATTTAGGATACTTACTCTTCACATATACCTAAACACTTAACCTTAGTTAGCTATATGTTTGCCCTACATTCTATCCTGACCTATTTGTTTGTACCTAAACACTCATCCCCAGTTAATTATGAGTGTTTGCCTTGTATTCCATCCTGACCCATTTGTTTGTACTGGTGTCCTTTTGATATCTGCAGGGGGAATTTATGACTCTGACCCACCACTTGCCTAGGTTGCTTGGCCTCCTGGAGGAATTAGGTCAGTTTCCTAAATAATGCAGGAATGAATTAATCTACTTCAATTCTACTTCATTCTCTAACCTATTTCATTTATTCAGTCTACTTCATATCTCCCCCTGGAGCACTGGGAGGGGCCCCCTATGACTCTCTCCCAGGCCAAGGGGGTCTCCAGTAGGTGCTTGAGGACTTCTGAGATAAGAGAGCTCCCAGGTGATCCTCCTGCAGCCCCTCACCAACCAGGCTTTCACTTTATGTCAGTTTCTTGTTGTATTTGGCCCACCTTGGCCTCTTGGACACATCCAGGCCCAGTTCCTGGTTCACACCCCCCTTTCTCTCCCTGTCCCCATCCTCCCCATCTCCCTGAGTTCCCCCCATCCGCACTGCCCCCCTTTCACCTGCCCAATTCTGAGATGGTTCAACTCCCCCCAACCCCCAGATGGCCCCTTGTTGTGGGCCTCAGATTCCCTCAACCCCCCTACCCATGGGGCCCTGCTCTCCTCCAGGAGCTCTCTGTTGCCCCCACCTCCCTCAGGCTATATCTAGGCAGTCTGGGAGAAGGGGAGGGCATGGAGAGGGGAGGGTCCCCAGTATGGTGGGGGAGAGCAGGAGGGGCTGGATTCAAGGGGAGGAGGGCTTTCTCCTGCCCAGCCTGGTGGTGGTGACCCAAGGGGAATCCCAACCCTGGGCTGGAGTCTAGAGGTCGAGGAGGGGTCTATGGGGAGAAAGGGGCCATTCCAGGGGCCCAGGGATTCCTGACCCCCAGCTCCTGCTTAGAGATTCCTCTGTGCTGCCCTCAGACCCAGTCCTCTGTGAGGATCCCTGGGCTCTGCCTTCCTGCCCCTGGGCCCCCCCATGAGCCAGAGCCCTTTCCTGGCCCCCTTCTTTAGCCCCCTGACCCTTGGGCTGGTCCTGTAGAAATGATAAGGTAATAAATAATGGAGACACCAGGGATATTATAATAAAACTTAAGTTATTGTGGGTACGCACACTGGGATTTAGGAGAGACTGGACCAGGATGAAAAGACCAGAGTTTACTGGATTCACACAAGAATGGCAGTTGGTCTTAACTGTTACACAACTTCCCCTAGGCCAGAGTCTAGAAACAAGCAGGCAAGGTAAAAGGGATTAACTGGTTTAATTATGTTAACTAAAAGGTGGGATAGGGATGTCTACTCTAAAACCTTAAAACCTAATGACAAAAACCACAGGGAAAGGGGAGGATTTCCCTACACTAACTTAGTGACCTAAACAGACAGGGCCCAAGGAGCTGTAATGGAGTCTCTGGGTGACTGCCTCAGACCTGGTCCTGCCAGGCTTGAGCAGCACAGCTAAGGGCTGATGTGGCTTTGGGTTTCTCACTGTAATCCACCGATGATCTCTGGATGCCAAGAGCCAAGGTGGTCTCAGGTACCAAGATGAGAGGGTGTGCTTGAGACACTGTCCACCAGATCCCAAACTTCTCTTCCCTTGGTACTGCACTGTAGATCTTGTCCTCTTTGCTAGATGCCACCACCACACAGGATCCCAAGGAAAATCAGGATGCGGGGTGTCCTTTACTCTGAGATCTCCCAGGGCTAACCACAGTTTGTGCTAACCCCTAATAGAGTCCCTCTCAGAGCACAAGTCACTTCTTCCTGCTCCTTCATTCCATCTTGGAATTTCCAGCTCCAGCTCCTTCCTGCTAGGTACACCTTAATTCTTAATTTCTAACTAATCTAATCTTCCTCACAACAGTCCCCATCAGGTCCCAGGCCTTGGGCTCCCTGGCTCCAGTTCCCTTTAGGGCTTCCCAGCCTCAACTGTGCCAGAGGGTCCCAGGTGCCCTCCCCAGCTCCTAGGGAGACCCAAGCACCCCTTCATCCTGTTTCCCTAGGCTCAGCCACCCCCAGGAACACTTGAGCCTTTCCAGGGTCCCTGCCCTCCTTGCTAGGAGCTCTATTGGACCACGTGCTTTCTCAGCCCCACCCTTGGCTCCCCTTCCCCATGCTTCCCTGCTCCCCCCTTCTGGCAGAGCCCTCAGGCCCCTTCCCTGCCAGAGGGGTTTGGGCTCTGCCTGGGCCCATTCCATGGGAGATCCCAAGGCCCTGCTGCCTCTTGGGGGTTTGAGAGGATGGGAGAAGGGAGGGGGCAGAAGAGGAGGAACAGAGGAAAGGGACTCATCTGCCCCTTTAGACCCTCTTCTCTTCCCAAGCTGCCCCCCCTCCCTCTGCTGGGAGCAGGCTCTCCCTTGAAGGCAGATCTCACCCTGGGTGACTCCTGTGGCCCCTCACCCCGTGGAGATCCCTGTGGGGCAGCCTCAGGCTGGGAAGAGAAGGGAAAATCTCTGCCCCTCTGGGTCCCTTCTCCCTCCCCAGCTCAGGGTGCAGAGGCCCAGGGCCTGGCCCAGGAAGGATGGGGCTGAGCCAGATCCCAAGCTGGGAGGGAGATCAGGGCAGCTTTCTTCTCAGATCCAACCAAGAGCAATTGGTCCAGAGAGAGAGCCCAAAGGCAGTGAGGAAGATGGGCTTTTCTACTCTGGGGGAAAGAGGGAAGGGAGGGCACTGGGAAGGAGGCTCCAGGCCAACTCCTGCTGCTCAGAAGAGCAGAGAAGTCAGACATTCCCTGGGCTAAGGGAGGCCTTTTGGGAAGAGCTTTGGTTGGAGCTCCATTAAGGGGCCATAAAGTGGAAGGAAGGTGGAAGGGGGAGCAGGAGCATGAGTGGGAAGACAAGGTCAGGAAAAGATGGAGGAGCTTCACCAGATGGACTCACTGGGGCTACTTTGCTGCCTCTACAGGGAGCCTGGAGTCCCCAGGATGGCTTGTGAGAGCGACAGATTCCCAGGCCAGGTAAGTACATTCCAGTCCCAGATCAGAGCCCCATCAGCCAGGGAGGCCCTTCCCTGGCTCTGGCACAAGATGGGCTTTGAAGCTGCTCCCTTCTTCCTGCTGGTCATTTCTGTACCCACATCCCAAGCAGGAGGAACATCCCTTCCCAATCTCTCCTTTGCTTTGGGAGTGATTCCTTGGCCCTTGGGCAGCTCAGAGCCCAAGAGCTCCCCCAGGCTGCCTCAGATGTCTGGTTTCTCCCCATCACAAGTGAGCACTGAGGAGGACCATTGACTCCGTCTTCTTCCCTGTCTAGGGATCACGTCTTGGCTCTCTACTCCCCTGCAACACTCATCCCCTCTTCCTCTGCTTCTCTTCATCTGTTCCCTCTTGAATATGACCTGGAGCAGAGCCTGAGGGTTTCCCCTGTTCTGTGCCATTCTCAGGGAAGACATTGTCCCATGGTGCTGCTCACTGGCTTCTGCCTCAAATTCTCAAGTCTTCCCAGGTCTCTCCTCTCTCCCACTTCTTAGCCCAAATCAGCCAGTCTGGAGGAACATCTTGGTGTGTGTGTGCCAGACACAACTGAGCACAAAGGAAGGGAGAAGCCATTGGCCACCCTCCAGGCTTCCCGCCCCCCCCCCATCTGACTGAGGAGACCCCTCAGCAGCCATGTCCAAACCAACTCTGTGCAGGCTGGATGGAGGGAGGCATTCTGGGAGGGAAGGCTCTCAGGGTTCTGGGAGATCTTTGGTTCCCAAGGGGAGGATTCAGTTGGGACTCAAAAGAAGCTCCAAGGCCAGAGACAGGAGGAAGAACATTTCCTGCAGGGAGACAGACAGCCCCTGGAAAGGCCCAGAATCAGACAATTGAAGGCCTTGGCCAAGGATCAGCCAGGAAGCCAGCATCACTGGGTCAGAGGAGGAGGAGGGAGGTGTGAGGGGAGAGGAAGGGGCTTGAAGGTCATTATATGCCACTGGAGCCTGTTGTAGGAGTGGTCAGGGTCCTTGTCAGTGACAGCAAGAATTAGGCAGCTGGGGATGCCCCCAGAGAGCCCCCCTGTGGCTTTTGTATCCACTTCAGAGTGTGAGCCCTCCATTGGCCTTATGCTGCTGAGCTCCCTGACCTAGAGAGAGTCTGAGGAGTTTGGGGTGAGCCCAGGTAGGGCCCTCACACAGAAATGGGGCCTTTTTCGCAGTGTGTTCTTGAACAGAGCTATTTGTACCAGAGCCAGCAGCTGGCTACATTCCTTCTGTGTTCAGTAGAATTTCTTACTGATCTAGTTCTTACCTTATTGGACAGGCTGGAGAGAAAGGGAGGAGTTTCTGGAAGGTCTGAGAGTTTTCTTTGCAAATAGGGTTAGGGAGGTTCTGACCAAGACATCCTGGCCTTGTCAGAAAGGCATCCCACTCAATGGCAAAGAATGGGATACAGACAGAGTGTAATGCTTTCTGTTCTCCTAAAAATCTGCTTTCAGAAGTCTCTGTAATAATCCTCTGGGGCAAATGTTCTTAGTCTAATCATTTCACAGTTGAGGAAACTGAGGCAAACAGAGGTTAAGGTTCTGTGTAGAAGTTTCTCTGTTTTAAGTAATCAAACTCCATTTTTTTGGAAATTGCTTCAATCTCGAGTTTGGCTAACCATTTGTGTCCTTGAACTGCAAAGTAAAATACCTCTGAGGCACCCTCTCATGCCTGCCAATTTGACCATTGTGCCAGAAAAAGAACACGATCATTTCAGAGACGTGTGAAAGCTGGGACACATGCACAGTTGGTGGAGTTGTTGTCCATTGATTGACCATTTGCGGGGCCATTTGGAACTTTGCCCAAAAGACTTTCAAACTGTGCATACCCTTTGATGCAGGCATGTATCCCAGAGAAATCCCCAACAGGGGGTGGAAACCTATTTATACAAAGATATTTATATATCATATCTTTTTGTGGTAGCAGAGAATTGGACATTCATTAATTGGAGAATGGCCTGACAAGTTGTGGTGTGTGTTTATAGTGTAACCCTGTTGGGCTATGAGGAATAACAGACAGGATCATTTCAGAGAAACATGGGAAGACTTCCATGAACTGATTCGAAGTATGAGCAGAAGCAGGAGAACATTTTATAGAATAACAACAACATTGTGTGTCAGAAGCTGTGAACGACTGAGCTGTTCTCAGCAATTCAGTGTTATAAGACAATCCCAAAGAACTTGTGATGAGAAAAAACATCTGCTTCCAGAGAACAAACTGATGGACTCTGAATTCAGACCAAAACATGTTTCCCTTTTTTCCTTACACTCATTTTCTTTGGTTTGAGATTTCTCCCACAAAATGACTAAGGAAAAATATTTTACGTGATTCTTCAGATAAAGTCTAGATCAGATTGCTTGTTCTCTCAGGGAGGGAGAATGAAGGGAGGGAGATCATTTGGAACTCAATTTTAAAAAAATGAATGTTAGAAATTGTTTTTACCTATAATTGGGGAGAAATAAAATATTCTACATACATCTCCCTGTAGCTGTGAGATGTGTATGAGATATTTCTCTCCTACCTTCTTATAGTGTGATCTTTAATATTAAACTCACATTTCCTTAAACCATGTCTAGTAGAGTATGGTGTAGGCTTATGCTCTGAACCTCATTTCCTTCCAGGTTGCATTCCAGTTTTCTTAGCAATTTTTACCAAATAAGGAATTTTCTCCCAAATTGCTTGTTTGCTACTTGACAGGAGTTATTTTCTTTAATCTGTTCCATTGCTTTATCTTCTTATTATCTTACCAGTATCCCAGGTTTAGGATGACTGCTGAGTTGTGATCTGGTCTGAGCTCTGGTAGTGCTGTTCTCCAGTTATCTTGGCTTCTTTTCATCATTTTCCTTGATATGGTTGATCTTTTGTTTTCCCCAAATGAATTTTGTTATAGGATTTTATCTAGCCCTTTCAGATACCCTCTTCCTCATGGCATGAGGGACAAAATTACGTGTTTTTTTTCTCCTGGATTATATTTTTGCATTTGATACTCTAAAAATTCTGTTCTATCTGAAGTCACTTCTGTGAAGTTTAACTAGAGAAATTTATGTAGACTAAAGTGTAGAGCTCCCTCTCTCTGAGGAGAGATGCTGAGGCTGACATTGGCTGCTGTTTCCAAAAAATCTCTGTGCTCAGTATTCCTGTAAAGCATGGTCTCAGCATTTCCTGTACAGTGTGTGAAGAAGCTTGGAAAAGCTGACCTTATGCCATCTACTGAGCTGATTCCCTCTTGGGAAGGAAGGGTAGCAAAGGATGAATTGTGGAAATATTCTCCATCTTGTGACTCAGTGCTGGAGCTGGCTCAGTTTCCTTCTATTCAGTTGTGTGCCTTGTCCAAATTCTTTCTGGTGAGGAAAGTTTATTCAATTGGGAAAATTGGGAGAAAGCCACATTACATTATTTGAACCTCTTCCTCCCTGGCTGGGAAACTGGACCCACATATACCTGCTATTTAGAGACCCTCAGTAAGGCCTGAGCTTAGGTTGACCAGAAACAGTAAGATTCTGAGACTGATGGAAGGAGTTTTCTCGTAATTGTATGTCAGGCATTCAGTGGGTCTTATCTGCAAACTGGGTCCATATTGATCAGTCAGTTATTGCTTCTTTGTTCTTTTGATTGTTTACAGATATTGGGAAGGAGTGGGACGCCTTTTCAGGGAACTTCCTCTGTCCCTCTTCCCCATGCCGATTTGGCAAGTCCCTAATCTTTTCTCAAATTAGAAAGCAGATGACCCAACATTGGATTGTTTCCTTTGCATTCATTGGTTTATTTAATTCATCTCTTTTAAGGTAGATAAGTCTCTTTTCCCTCTGATTTTGAAGTCTACCCCTAAACCCAGGAAAGGGCCTGATCCTTATTGATTAGGCAATTGGCATACTTTGCTTTTAATAAATTGATATGCTCAGAAGGGCAGAGCTTTGATTCCTCATGCATTTCATCTTTCAATTGTTACAGTTAATTTCTCCTGGAAATATGGTCCCTGGGTCAAAGCTATTCCAGTCCTCCAAGTGCCAGCCACACTTTGCAGCTTCCCTCCCCTCAGGACAAGTAGACTACAGATACCAAGTCTCTCTGGCCTCAGTGTGAGTCCTCATCTCCTTTTACCCATAAGAACATTCATCAATGGAACCCCCTTCCATGTCATGGTAGGGCCTCCATCTTTCCTCCATCTTCTCAGGCTTTGGCTTCTCCTTCGTACCTCCTCCCCTGCATGCTTTTCTCTTTCTGAGATGATAGAGATTCCCTCAGTCCTCCTTTTCTCAGTCCTGTCTGTAGCCATTGTTGCTTCTTGCCCACTCTCTCCTCCTCAATATTCTCTTCTCTCTAGAGTTTTAGGACTTGTCTCTCTCTCTCCTGGTTTAGCTCTGACCTCTATGACCTGTGATTCTGTCTTCTCTGCTGGCTCCTCCTCTAGATCTTGTAACACTAGGGTTAGGGTGAGGGAATTCCTCCAGCCCAGTCTTTGGCCCTCTACTCTTCTCCCTCTGGACTTCTTTACTTATTTATCTCATCAGCTACCAGGGATGCAAGCACCATCTCTGCTGACAAGTCTCAGATCTGCATTTTCTGTCTCAATTTCTATGCTGACCTCTAGTCTTTCTCAAATTTCTTTACAGGGATTTCACACTAGGTGATCAGTAGACATCTTGAGCTTAGTGTGTCCCAAACACACTATTCTCTCTCACCTAGACAGAACCCCCACCTTCTTTATAGCTGTATCCTCATCCCTCTGGCTCAAAACCAATGAGCCCCCCCTTGATTCCTCACTGTCACTTACCCACATATCCAATATGGTGCCAGGATCAGTCAATTTCACCTTTGAAGCATCTCTCCAGTACACCCCTTTCTGTCCCGTGTCACTGCCATCATCCTGGTGTAAGCCCACATCACCTCCTTCCTGGACTATTAAGACAACCTGCTGCTGGGTCTGTCCCCCACAGGGCTCTCCCCCAGTCCAAGATCTCCTCCATTCTTCCACTAGAGTGATTTTTCTATAGCTCAGTTCTGATTGTGTCATTCCCTTACTCTGTAAACCCCAGTGGCTCCATATTCCCTCCAGGATCCAATACAAAATATTCTGTTTAGTGTTCAAATCTTTCTTTCCTGTCTTCTTATTCATTACTCCCCAGTCTGTATTCTTGGATCTAGGGAACCTGGCTTCCTGGATTCCTTCAGCTTCAGACTTAAAAAAATCTTTTACTTTCTGTCTTAGAATTGATAGTAAACATCTGTTGTGAGGCAGAAGATGGGTAAGGGGCAGGCAGTTGGGGGTAAGTGGGTTGCCCCAGGGTCACATAGGTAGGAAGTTTCATAAATCATATTTGAACCCAGGACCTTCTTTCTCTAGTTCTAGTTCTCTATTCACAGAGTCACCTAACTGCCCCAAAATGGAAAAGTTTTTTTTTTTTAACCCTTACCTTCCATCTTACGATCAATTCTAAGATAGATGAGTGATGAGGGCTAGGTAATCAGAGTTAAGTGACTTACCCAGGATTACACAGCTAGGAAGTGACTGAGGTCACATGTGAACCCAGGTCTTCTTGACTCCAGATCTGGGCACTCTATCCACCATGTGATCTATCTGTGTCTAGTTCCAGGCATTTTCTATGACTTTATCTCATGTCTGGAATATTTTTCCTCCACATTTCAGATCACTGACCCCTTTAAAATTCCTGTAAATAACAACTAAAGATTAAAAACTTTCTACAGGAAACCTTCCCTCATCCCTCTTAGTCAGAGTGCCTTCATTCTTTCCATTCTTCCCTATTTCTCCTAGACAGAGCTCACTTTGTGTCCACTTGTGTCTGCATATTGTCTCCTTCCCCCACTGGACTGTGAGCTCCTGGAGGGCAAGGACTATCTTTTTACCTCTTGGGGAATTCCCAGAAGTGCAGAATAGGTGCTGATGTAGAGGGAATGGAAATGAAAGTTTCTGGTCTTTGAGATACCCTGGGTGTGTCCCTGTCTTCTCTGTATATACCTCCTCTTCTCCACTGTGGTCCTGCAGTCCAACACAAGAAGCATCCTAGAGCAGATGGGATGCCACACGATTCTTCCCATGATCCCCTCTGTCTTTGTCTTCAGCTTTAGCATTCCCAGTTTTCCTCCTTCCTCCCTTTCTCCTTGTCTGTAGTTTTTAAAAAGAAACCTCTTTCTGCTTTCTCTGATGCTCTTCTGCTGCTACTGTTGTCTACAGTTATTCATTTCGGCTGCTCAGAGTGTTCAAGAAGCAAATGATATCTTCCCTTCAGGGTCTTTTCCTAAAAATACTGCAAACTCCTCTTCATCAGTGAACATCTACTGTTCTGTACAACATTGTTAAGTTCACATTTGCAGGTATTTAGAGTGAAATTTAACCTAAGGGTAAACTGAGGCAGTTCTCAAAGGAAAACAAGCAGGGGAATGTTTCCTGTCAATAAAAGGGTCAGGGACTTGCATTTGTTAATCCTAAGCAGAAGGCTAGATCTTGTTGATAGGTTTGGGGGGAGCACAGAACAAAAAACAGACAGGGTAAGTGATGTCTATCATAGGATGGGGGGTCACCACTGGTTATAGAGCTGGGATAATCATCAACACTGTGACTGACTGGAATAATCAATAATAAAGGGCCAACAGTGCCCTGCCCCTCCTTCTCTCCTCAGATTAAGATGAGATTTTTGTGTGAGTCCAGTGCACGGTCAGGGCCCTGGCTTTGGGCAGCAAATCAGACATCTCTGAGATGGGTTAGTGTAGAAAGACTAGACCCTGGGGCTCTAGGGCTCCCTGGGGCTCACCTGAATCTTCCAAGGCCAGCTAATGCCTTGAAATGAGGCTAGAACGGTGATGAAGTGCCTGAGAGCTGGATTCTGCACTTCACCTATTACAGGCTGGCTGAATGTGGAGCTGAGTCAGGAGGCAGAGAACCAGGATTCAAGCAGTTACCAGGCAAAAGCAGTTCCTGGTAAATAGGATCAATAAGCAAATGATCCAAGATCAGTTCAGCCTTCTCTGAGGATAGATCACCTTGGACTGCATCCTGAGTTCCTGTGCTCCCTGGAACACATTCTCTCCTTTCTCGTGCCTTCCATAGTATAAGTAAAAATTGATTTCAAGACTTATTGCCAGATTGATAAGCACTTATTAGTAAAGAGAGAGGGAGAGGGAGATGGAGAGGCCTTAGCCTTTCTAGATCTCATTCTCAATTCAGCTTGCTCAGGCTGGGCTTGCCAGAGATCAAGAGATCAGGAAATCTCAGCGAAACCCACAGTGCAGAGAGCCAGTTGGGGGGGGGGGGGGAGTACAAAAACCCCCTCTCCTTCCCTCGCCTGCCTTTTACATTCCCAGCTCCTCCCTCTGTGGCTCAGGCTCTGGCACGTTGATGACTCTCACATTGATACTGGCTGCACTGGGACACAGCAACAGGGCAACACACCTGACTGACTCCTACATCCCACTGCTGGGTACCTTGGGTTCAAAGCTGCAATGGAGGTCCCCTCGATATTTCTCTTCATACAATAGAAACTTCTCAGCTTCCTTCCAGAGCATCCTAGAGCTGCTTTTCTCAAACCTCCATTGAATTCTTAAAGACTCAGCTTCAGGTGCTGGCTCTGACACTGACAAAGAGCGGGACCTTCGGGCCCCTCCCTTCTCTGTGTGTCAGTTTCCTCCTGTAACTGACCAGAGGTGGGCTCTTCATTCTAATGTGGCTTTCAGCCCTCTGTGCTCTGACTTGGGCTATTCTAGGAGGTGGTGACATTCAAGGATGTGGCTGTGGACTTCTCATGGGAGGAGTGGTGCCTCTTATCCCCTCCCCAGAAGGAGCTGTACAAGGACGTGATGCTGGAGAATGCCCGCAATCTGCTCTCTCTGGGTAAGGAGTTCTCTCCCTGCTGCCTGAGTCAGCCATCCAAGTCACCCTCAACAGCAGGCAGGATTGGGAGCAGTTTTCAGTCATGAGGAAGGGATGAGGACTGATATGACGAGTCCCAGAGCCAGGGCCCTCCTGCTGCCTGGTTCTCCTGTAAAAGGACTTTGCATTGTGTAATGGGACCTTGGTGGTTCCCTTTGGTGCTTCTGAAGTCCAATATCAAATGCATGTTGGAGAATATCAGACTTGGAAGTAATTTCAGAGCTGATTCCACCTCACTTCTTCCTGAGCCAGAATTGGGTCTTCCAAACCCATCTGGGAAAACTCTTCAGGAAGATTTTCATCCCACCCTCTTCCTCTCCGGGGTGGATCTACTGTTAGGGATCTTTTTCTCTTTAACCAGCATAAACTCATAGCTCACAGCTCCTAAGTGTTCCCAGGAGAAATGGTTTGTCTTTAGTCTTTCTTCCTAGTGCCCTAAGCCTCTAGCAGAACCAGTGAGAAAGGGAAGAAAGGGATGAAGCATTTATAATGACCTGCTCTTTGTCTGGGGCTCTGCAAAGGGTTTTCTCTATAATATTATGTCACTTCTTCCTCACCTTCCATCTTCCTAATTCAGTGACACAATTATCCCAATTTTACAGATGAGGAAATAGATTTAAGTGACTTGTTCTGAGACAACCACATATCTGTTTGTGGTAAAATGTAAACTGAGACCTTCCCACCTTTAATCCAAGGTCCTTGCCCCCTCCCCTTCTAGTTGCCTCTCATTTCCAGATAATGGAAAACTATAGACTGAATCCAGCCACTCTGAAGAAAATGCCCTAGAACAGGGGTTGGCAACCTTTTTGGTCGTGAGAGCCATAAATGCCACATTTTTAAAAATGTAATTTCATGAGAGCCATACAGTGCTCACAGTGCACGCTCCTGTAACAGTGTCTGAAAAAAAAATTGACTTTATGGCTCCTGCAGAAAGAGCCATATCTGGCCCTCAAAAGAACCAGATATGGCTCGAGAGCCATACATTGCCAACCCATGCCCTAGAACCTAATGTTCTGGTTGCAGATTGGTTGCCCAACCTTCTCTTCCCCTTCTCTCTCCATCCTAAATGCTGTGGAGACTCCCCCAGGACTCCCCATAAGCTTCCTGCAGGCCATGCCTGCCCTTCTCTGTGATTGTCAGGATGAATGGACCATCTGAGAGGCAGCATTGGGCCCAATGAGAATTGTTCCCCAGGAGAAGAGGCAGAGACTCCCAGAGAGAATAGTCCAGGAGGCTCAGAGAGGTGTCAGGGAGGATTTAGAGTGATGGGACAAAAGCCAGTCCCTCGAGGTCCCTGTGTCTATGGCTTCAGACTGACCAGGAACAATAACCCTTGGACCTGAAATAAGTAGATAATATTGATAGAAAGGTTTGTAGACTTGTTGTGTCAAGGTTTGGTATATCACTCAGAGAATAGGCCTGAGAGGCAGCTTGTAAGTTCAAAACACTATCTAACTAGATGACAACTTGTTAAAAACAATAATTTAGGTTTGTTATTATCGAAGTAAAAGAGGAAGGAGGAGGACTAGGGAAAAGGAGTTCCTATGCTTAAAACCTGGATACTCCACCCAAATCACTATGGGTCTCACAAAGGACTGTCTTCATTGGTCTGGCTAACCTTTCCCTACACTGCCTCTCTATAAAACTCAAACTAGCTATCTAATCTGATCTACTGGTCCTCCAAATTGCTGGTAGACAACCTAAAAGTTTGTCAGATATTTGATAGCTTTACCTCTTTATGAGTGTTCACCCTCTTAGGCCTTTCTCACAGACAGGGTTTCACTGGCTCTCTCTAAAAGTAGTCAGGAAACTTTTAGGATACAGGATCTTATAGGAACATAAGTAAATGGAAAATGGAGATGGAGATAGACATGATCTCTGGATAGCTGAAAAGCAGGAACCTCTGGCTCTCAGGAAACAGGTCAGTCAACTTCCCTCAGGCTTAGACTGAACAGCTAACAGGAAGTTGCCTCTCCACTCCCTTTGAAAGACAGAACAACAGATCCCAAACTGCCTCAGCATGTCCAGTTTTATCCCTTCCCCAGATTCTGGAATAGCTCTTTCAGTCCTGTGTGTGTGACCAGACCCTCTTTTGCAAACCCTTGCCTTTAACCTCTTTTACAAAGTCCTTTCTTTCATTCTCTCTTACAGACCCAGAGTGGGAGTTTAGGTGTTTCTGTCAGAATGGACCAGAATGGGGTGGGGGAGGGGGGCTGTTGCTCATTCCAGGTAACAGGCCCATCCTATCCTGGGCTCCTGCATTACAGACACTGAGGGGCGAGGGCAGATTCCTATGGGAACCCTCTGGGCAGAGTCTCTGAGTGGAGTCACTGGACTTTCTGTAAAGATAACTCAGTGACAAGCTTCTCTCCATCCTCCTCCCTGATTGATCCCTCATGCCCAGGACTTCCAGCTCCCCCAGAAGATGTGATCTCTTATTTGGAGCAGAGAGAAGGTCCATGGATGCTGGAGCAAAAAGGCCTGTGTAGCTGCTTCCCAGGTAAGGGAATAGAAAAGAGGTGTGAGAGAGCTGGGGTGACCAGAGGCTTCTGTGTGCCCTGATGAAGCCAGGCCTAGATTTGGGGGTAGGAGGATCTGACTTGGAATTCTTTTTCAGAGGTTTTAGCAGAGACTACCTGGGTGAGTCACTGAACTCCTGAGCCTTAGTTTCTCCATCTGTAAGATAAGACTGTTAGACTCCATTTCCTATCTACTCTCTTCAGGAGATCAGTCTGTGACACTGTACGAAATCAGTGTTTGGGACCGAAGGGCCTAGAAGTCTCCTGCAGGTGCCAGAAGGAATGAGCTATCCCCTCTGAGCCCTTTCGTATCCAGAAACACATATGAGTGCTTGCTCTGTGTTGGGTCCTGGGCTAAGTTATGTGGGACATAAAGGGCTGCAGTGGACATCCCCTGCCCTCATGGAGCTCACCCTCTACTGGAGCAGATAGCAGCATGCTGACAGTTCTGTAGAAACCCTCTAGATGCCAGCTCCAGGGCAATCAGTCACGAGAGAGAAGGCCCTGAAAAGAAGGAGCACTAGAGAGGTCAAATGAGGGGAGGTGACCTGGGGCTTCAGGAGATCCAGACTGAGGATTCTGGGGGAAAGTATAGCAGAGAAAACGAGGGAAAGGCACCAGCAAAACTTACTGCAAATGGACATCTCTAACAGTCTAGCTCTGAACCCGAGGGCAGACATTAGACAGTATCTCCTGGGGATGAAGAGATCAGTTGAGAGTGTTTGGAGAATTGGAGAGAAATGTTTTATTGGTGCCCAGAGGAAGAGAGTCATTAACTCATTAGTGTGGGAAAGGCTGAAGATGAAAAAACAATGGGGGCACTGCAGGGAGGAATAGACAGTCTTAGATGAGGGAGGGGATGGGCTTTTTTGCCCATGGAAAGAGATTTTCTTTAGCTAGGAGAATAGCCTTTTCCTCTTGAGGACAAAAAAGAAAAGGAGGCAGCTGAGCTGGGTGAGATGTGTAGGGTAAGAGAGCTCTACAGAGAGGTCCAGCTTTTGCTCAGTGAAATATGAGGGCAAGTTCTCAGCTCAGAAAATGAGGCAGGGGATGGGAAGAAGCCATAAGGGAGAACTGGAGACTAGGGAAATATTTGGAAGGTTGCTGGGGTGGATGGCAAAGGGAATCTATGAGGGAGATGTCACAGGATTGCCTTGCCATGGTGAGGACCCAGTTGAGATCAGGGAGCCTCAATGTAGAGTGGAGTCAGGCAGCTGGGTTCCTTATTTTCATTCTCTTCATTGACCTGCAACCCATGAGCAGAAGTGAAGACTGCTGCCTTACTTGACAGCGATCCAAGGCTAAGCTTTCCCCAAATCATCAGCCTAGGACCTTTCCTGGTCTCTAGGGCTCAGTCTTTGTCCTGTTCTTGGACAATCAGGTGACCATAGCACCTCATTTTACAGAGATGAGAGCCTAGAGAGAAGCCTCTGGGGTCTTAAGGACTGGGTCTGCTCTAGTTCCAATGGAGTTACTATTGACTGCTGAGAAATAAGGGCAAAAGAGAAACAGAAACACAGCTGAGGCTGGAGCATGTATTTGCCTTCTAGGGGAGAGACCAGCTTAGTCCTGACATAACCCCTGGGTCCAGTCAGTAAACAGTATAAGAAATAAAATGGATATAAAAGGATAGATTTAAAAATATTAATGGGTTTAAAGGATTTATTGGGAGCCATTAGGAAAATGAAGCCATGTGCCATATTAACAGTTTGAAAGGACTCACCATTACCTCCTCCTCCCATCCTGGCTCCACTCCACAGGCTGAAAAAAGGCAGTACCAACCCAGGCACTCACTATTTATCCTTCTGTTTACATTATTACGTAACTGTCTTACATCACCTCATAAGACAGGAAGCCAGTTGGATCATGGGAAATGTAGTTTGAAAGAGCCCTAAATGTCCACAGGAAGTTTAGATCATGTACTTCAAAATTAGTTCAAGGACCCCCAAATTTCCAATATCACAACATATATTTAATAATAAATATGTTCTAGGAACTGAAGAATAGAATAGAGGGAATAAGAATTTGCAAAGTTTGAATATGAAAGGACTTTGGAAAAACTGATTGGAAGAGCAGTTTGCCACATCCCTGGAACCTTATGGGCTCTCATTCTGGAATGGGAGGAGTGCATAGGAAGAGAAAAATCAGATTCCAAGAGGGGTCCACTGATCTCTGGACACCTAGGAGAGCAGGCCTTACTTCCTGTGGACATTTTTTATATCAAGCTACAGGAGGAAACTGAGGCTTCTGACTCATCTGGGAGGTTCCTGAAAATCAAGAAGCCTTTCATGATCCTGATCCCGTGACCTGGTTCCCATCTAATTCATCTCCGTGTGTGTGAGCTACAAGAACTTGATCTATCTATCCTAAGCCAAGCCCAACTATCTGAGCTCGGGCCTTTTGGCTCTAACCAGCGTATCTAATGAACTAATCTGTGTTCCTGTCAAAATTTAGTGGTCCATTTAGTCAGGTTAGTTAGCTAGAACTATTTTAGGCAGACAGTGGGTCCAGAGAGAGTAGCTTAACTTTGCTGAGACCAAAGAGACCTGCGAAGGTCAGATTTTGGGGGGAAGAGCTTAAACGTTGTTAGAGATAGCGATTCCTTATCCCTAGTCCACTTACCCATCTGACATTTTATATAATAAACCAGTTTCTTTGTTAATAACACCCTGAGAGCGATGTCAGATTGCATTGCTGTACTCCCACAGGAAGAGAGGCCTTTCAACTTGGCTTTAGTTTGTGGTTACCCAACATTGAGTTCTAAAGCCAAACTCTCAAACAACTAGTGACTTTTACCTGTTTTTTCTCACTTATTTCAGAACTGTGCTAAGCCCTGAGCATACAAAGGAAGGGAAACACCATTCTGGGCTGTCCTGGGGCTCACAATGTAGAACCCAGTCATGGAGGTGCTTTAGAAAGAAGCAACAGATCCTGAATCTCACTCTGAGATAATCCAGGGAGAAAGAAGTGTTGGGGAATAGAAATGCATTTAATTCAACAGAGAAATCAGGAACTAGAGGAGTGAATGACAGTTTAAGGAGAAAAGTAATCAAAGGGGGAAATAATCCAAATTCTAATGATAAAAATAAACATCACCATTTGCATATGGCCCCTAGTATATGTCTTACACTTTATAAATATTATCTTGTTAGATACTCATAGGAATCCTAGGAGTCACTTGATATTATTGTGACCATGTTAGTTAAGGAGCCTGAGACCAACAGAGCTCCTGTGACTTTCCCAGGTATAAAAGTCCTAGCAAGTTTCTGAGATACAATGAGAATGCACCACCACCTAGACTGGGATTTTTAAGAATATCATTGAAAATGCCAGTATCTATATAAGGTGAGAAATAAGAAGAGAATTGTATAAGCTTTCTTGCCGGGTCAAGTCACTCATCCAGCCTTCCTGAGGTCATGATCTGAGTTAGGAATGTAATAAATCTAGTGTGGCCAAAATCCCAGATTTGATATGAAGAGCCAATGAGATCACATGGGAGGCTCTTCGTTATTTAAATTATCCTCTAGCTTTGAGGTAATGGTGTTTTCAAAGGATGGATTGTGCCCATTTAAGTTAGAAGACTGTTCTTACCTGAGGAAATAAAGCAGTTTATGTTCTGACAGTTGAAGAAAGGAGATAGAGGTATATATGTGTATATATTATGGAGATAGGATTATAAAAATAAGAGTGAGAGTTAAATGAAGTTGTGCTGGGAGCTTTGAAAAATGGATTTTGGAATATAGAGAGTGAGAAAGGAGATTTTTGAAGGTACAATGGTCACTTCATTGATTGTCCAATTGCCAGAGAGGAGAGAGCCTGCTTTTCTGCTGAGCCTGTCTAACCAAGACTGTTTGTGGGAGAAGGGAAACCTTTGAAATTATTTTGGAGGTACCTTTTCCACAGAGGTATCCTACTTAAAGATGATCTCTCTATTCCATCAAACCTGACTGAAAAAGAAATGTTATCCAGAGTCCATTAGTATGTGGGCTGAGGAGTTTTCCTCAGGCCCAGTCCAGCCAGGGTTGACTCAGTCACTGTGAGTTCATCCTTATTCAACCTTGAAGAAAACTATTAACCAGAGAAACCAACAAGGGAGGATTTTAGTGTCAGGTAGCATAGAGAGGGCTTGGGATACTTAGCCAGAAGCAGGAAGGGATAGGGAACTTCAAGTTCTCAAAGAGTTCGTCTCATGGCAAATGTAGAGGGAAGGGGAAAGTATTAGAATCTAGATTTTAGGGCATCCTTGTTTCTAAATCCTCTTTATCTTTTTAACTAATAAATTTGTTACTGTTAGAACATGAAGTTTGGAAGACTGGTTTGCTCTCTAGCCCTAGTTTGATATGGTCCAAACTGCCTTACTTCAATAAAAGCGAACTGTGGTACTTATAAACAGTTCCCATAGTGGATAACAACATCCATCTACATCAATTATTATCACAATACTTCAGTGTTGCTCTATATGTATGTTTTACTGTTTTGTTTTTTTCGAAGGAGAGATCAGACCTGAAATGAAGGAGAATCCAACAGATATGAGCCCTTCTGTGGAAGAAATGGACCTACAAAGATTCATTAGTGATGGTGCCAATAACTTTGCTTTCAGAGAATTCTGTGTTGCACCTCAAAATTCATCTCAAAGAATGCACACTGAGGAAAAATCTAGTCAAAGGAATCAGTGCAGAAAGACTTTTAGGCACAAGGCCAGTCTTGCTGTACATCAGGTAATCCACACTGGTGAGATACCTTATGAATGCAAGCAATGTGGAAATACATTTACAAGTAACCTCAATTGTATTGTACATCAGAGAATCCACACTGGGGAGAAACCTTATGAATGCAAGCAGTGTGGAAAGTCATTCAAAGCAAGGTCCAGTCTTGCTGTACATCAGAGAATCCACACTGGGGAGAAACCTTATGAGTGCAAGCAGTGTGGAAAGAAATTCACAGAAAAGTCCAGTCTTAATGTACATCAGAGAATCCACACTGGAGAGAAACCTTATGAGTGCAAGCAGTGTGGAAAGACATTTATAAGTAACTCCAGGCTTGCTGTACATCAGAGCACTCACACTGGGGAGAAACCTTATGAATGCAAGCAATGTGGAAAGACATTTACAAGTAACTCTAAGCTTGCTATACATCAGAGAACTCACACTGGGGAGAAACCTTATGACTGCAAGCAGTGTGGAAAGACATTTACAAGTAACTTCAATCGTATTGTACATCAGAGAATCCACACTGGAGAGAAACCTTATGAATGCAAGCAGTGTGGAAAGACATTCAATGCAAGGTCCAGTCTTTCTGAACATCAGAGAATCCACACTGGGGAGAAACCTGAATGCAAGCAGTGTGGAAAGACATTCACAGAAAGGTCCAGTCTTTCTAAACATCAGAGAATCCACACTGGGGAGAAACCTTATGAGTGCAAGCAGTGTGGAAAGACATTCAAAGAAAGGTCCACTCTTAATGTACATCAGAGAATCCACACTGGGGAGAAACCTTATGAATGCAAGCAGTGTGGAAAGTCATTCAATGCAAGGTCCAGTCTTGCTGTACATCAGAGAATCCACACTGGGGAGAAACCTTATGAATGCAAGCAGCGTGGAAAGACATTTAGTTGTGTAATAATAAAGAGCTAGTACCAGATATGATAGAGAGGGAGATATTCTAGAGAGTCTATGATGGCGAGACTCTCTTCTAGTTCTACACTCTTGCCAAATATACACTGGGAGACTTTAAGGGGGTATCACCCCCAAAATGGGTGACCTGGATGGTCATGCCACCCCACAGGGGTTGGGGCGTGGCTTGCCTATAAGATGAGGTATGGGGTACCCCAATCTGATTCTGAATGAGGGTGGGGCTCACACAAGCTTCTGAGGTCAGTCAGCTTTACAGCGGGTGGTCTGGCTTCAAGAGGGAAGCAGCCAAACCAACCTGTGTTTCCCCCTCCCTTGTGTCTTAGGCACTCTGGAATGCTATTTGACTAATAAATGGCTTTTATTATTCACAATTTGGGGATTGCAGAAAGGGGTGAAGGGCAGAGGGATTTGGGGGTACCCTCTTGTTCTATGGGGTCCATCACTTAGGTGGGAGCCTTAGTGGCTCCCACTCCCAATTTTCTTCCCTTGTCCTTTCTCCTTTGGTTTCTATTTCTATCCTTTTCTATCATTGTAAGCTAGACCTGAAAGGGTCTCTCAGCAAGATTGGGTAATGGGAGAAGGAGACTAAGAGATTGCTCCCAAAATGGAGTCCAAAAACTTAGCTGACTCAGTGACTGAAGTCTTGCTGGGTGAGATGCAATGGAATCTTTGACCAGAGAATCAGGGTTTCAGTGTCTAAAGAAAAATCCTCAGGAAGCCCTTAGGACTGGATCCAAGCTGGGATGTTGACCTCCTCCCTCTCTCCAGTCCTCCTCTGGAAGTCCTCCCTTCTCCTTCCTTCTCTGGAGAATTACCCAGAATTCCTTGTGGACTCAACATTCAGTAACTGTCACTAACTGTCAGCCACTCCTCTGGCTCCTTTTGTCCCATCCTCCTTGCACAAATCCCATCCTTACAGTTGGAGCTCCTCTCTTGCTCTACATCAGAGAATCAACACTGGGTAGATATGGATACAAGCATTGTGGAAAGACATTCACAAATAACTAATTTTGTTGTACATCAGAGTTCACAGTGGGGAGAAACCTTATGAATGCGAGCAATATGGAAAGACATTCAAAGAAAGGTCCAATCTTGCTGTACATCAGAGAATGCTCATTGAAGAGAAACCTTAAGAGTTCAAGCAGTGTGGAAAGATTCATAAATAACTCTAATTTTGTTGTACATCAGAGAATGCACAGTGGGGAGAAACCCTATGAATACAAGCAGTATGGAAAAACATTCAGATATAGCACTGAATTTATTGTACATCAGAGAATCCACACTGTGGAGGAACCTTAAGAATAAAAGTTATGTGGAAGATGTTCACATGCAGCTCCACTCTTGATATTGTGTGAAAGAAATTTACCCTCTCCCCTGTAGTATAGAGAAGGGGTCATATAGTGTTTTCAAGCTTTGACTGAGTTCCAAAAAGCAGTTAGGGGTTTGGAATCTTGAGGAAGAGTCAGTTGGTTAGCTCTCCCGTGGAGGAAGGTTGTCTAACCAACTGAGCTGCATCCTTGCCTAGCTGTAGTATTGAAATTTAGCCTAGCTTTGATACATTTACTTAATAAATTATTATTTTGGATAGACCCTTTATATCTTCCTTCCCTAATATTATTTCCTACCTTCCCTCCCTTACCTTATATGGTCTGTGGAGTTAATTAGGAGAGTAATTAGAGAGGAGTTAAAATCTGTGAAGGGTTAATTGTTATTTGACAGTATTAGATATAAAGAAACTAGTCAGTCATCATTTATTTTGTAAGCTGAGTTATAGGCTGGTCCATACTCGGACTCCATCTTTGCCTCCCTTCCCCCACCTGAGGTTCCTGAGACAACTGTTAGGGCTTTCCTTTGATCCACTTTCCTGACAATCATCCTTTAAAGAAAATAAACCCTTTTGTGTTTTCAACAAAACTATTAGTATAATTTGTTAGTTAATTAATAGAGGGAAGAAGAGGGAAAGAACCAACATACTCTGGGCTTGAAGGGAAGCCGGGGTATCCATCTTGGAGGAAGGTGTAACTTCAAAACAAGTCCCTTCCTGTGAAATTAACTAAGCCCTGTTTGTTAATTTCAGTTTAGTCTATTTCCCTCAGCCTGTGTTTGAGTCTAAGTCCCAGTCTGTAAAGCCTGCTGTTTGTCTGTTTAGTTTAATTTCTCCTCTCCCTGAAGATCTCTGTTTCCTTTCTGTGTTATACTCCTGACTTCAGCCCTATTATATTCTGAACCTCCTTAATCCCAGCCTACCTGTAACTTAGATTACCCACTTAGCAAGTCTCTGAAAACCTCCTTTCAAATTCCCTTATCCCACACACCTTTCCTCAAATTATCCCCATAACACCCCTTTCTGGGGCTGCATAACTGGCATGAACCTGAACTTGACTCAGAGGCAAGGACTATGTGATGAAAACCATTGAGTGAAGATAGAATGACAGCAGGAAAAGGCAGGAATAGATTCGAGAGTTCACAAGATGGGGGCAGGGTGATGCCCCCAGCACTTCTCCCTGGACAACACCCCTGGGCAGCTCAGGCCAAATAGAAAGCCATGGTTGGCTCCTGAGATGAGATTTGTGAGAGTTAATGGGCAGAGAAAAGTAATGATAAACTGAGGCAAGAGCAGATATCCAAACTCTTCTCTTTCAGTTTTGTTGCTGGTTGGACTTCCCTATGAGCATGGCTAGGGATCCCTAATGGTAACCACAGAATAGCAAGCTAATGGAGCAGTGAGGAAAGTATATCTCTCTTATTTTTCCATCTTTCCCCACTACCATCTTAGATTAAGTTAATTTAGGGCCAGTCTCATAATTTTCCCTCTTATACTACATATCCCAGAAACCACAGATATTCACACTGAGCTCTCACCTTGCTCAAAATCAGACAGTTCACTCTAGTATGTCATAAACTCTCCTAAGATTAAGACCAAATGGGCATATTTTTAGACCTAAAGAGTTATGCCACAAACAAATTAAGGGAGTGTAGAATAGTTTACCTTTCAGATCAATTTATTGATAAGGGAATAATTTATGACCAAATAAGAAATAGATAACATTATGAGGTGTGAAATAGGTAATTTTTATTGCATTAAAGTCAAAACTGTACAAACAAAACTAATACAACCAAGATTAAAAGTGGAAATAAGAAGTGATCACTTACTTTACAACAATATGTCCAATTAAATACTTCAGTTTTTAAAAAATTTTAACCCTAATCTTGAATGCTTTAATCATTTCGTGGCATCTTGATCTAAAGATGAGTTAATTTAGGAAGGAAATGGTGCCTTTGTTCTATAGAAATCATTTGTAATTAGCATCATTCCCTATATAACATTTTCCCAAAAATTTTATAAAGCAAAAATTAAAAGATAACAAATGATATTGTGGATTTCAAATATGAAATAAAATTGACATTCCAATTCAATTAAATGCATTATCAAAATAATTATCTTACATAGAAAATAATCATGCTTCTATCAGCTTGACACTCTGGACTGATTGCACTCAGAGGCCAGTGTAACATAACTGATAGAATTATACTTATTTGTACAATTTCTAGATATATCATTTACATACCAAATCTTAAGCCTATTTTGCATTAAGGTCTATGTCACATATGTGGCAAAAACTTATCACACCAGTACAGAACTACAAGCTAAATAGGTTTTTTGGGAGGAGGCCAGACTCCCAATAAAGCTGGACCCTGGTCAGGATCAAGAGCAGAGATACTGAGCCTTAGAAGACAGCCTTTATTATGCCAAGAAATCTGATGACACAGTGGCAGAAAATACAGTCATAATTAAAATAGAATGGATGCAAAAGTTTTTACATGGGCATCTTAATTAATGACCCAAGTACTGATTAAGCTGGTAAATTAAAAAAAAAGATCACTGTGGGTGGTAACTTTGCAGTACTCAGGTTCTTCACTGATGATTGTGGTGGAATAATAAGAGTCAGCAGTTTTAGTTAACTGATATGTGAAAATAAGAGTAGCCCTCCACTTCATGAGGGACTTATATTCCACAAACAAGACCATCCTTTCTCTTTTTGTCTTACCATCTTGTTAGATACCAAAAAAAGTGTTATATACCAAAAATCCTGGTTTACAGGCTTAAGGTCAGGATGTAAAAAACATTGATAATCCTCCCAAACTGTAATTTTCTTAAATAATGTTTATAATTTTTATAAAGTAAACTAAATTATTTTACTATGAAATCAAAACTAATGGTTGTGTTATAAAAATAATCATAAAGGCTAATGCTACTATAAAATGGCATAGTGGGTTTCACTCACACATACAAGGTAAAATATAATTATCCTAATAGGTAAACAAATGTGAATTAAAGTGCTACTACATTATAATTGGTTTTAAGATGGTTCCATTGAATCTAGATTCATCCTTTATAAATGGTACCCTACAGAATCTTTTCTCAAGAGACATTTCCTGTCAGCACCTCAAATGATAGGGACCTCAACTTTCAGATTAGTCTGCTGCCCAGGGTTTATGGATATCTACCTGTTCAGTAGGAAGGTCTGGGTCCTGGACATGAAGGAAGAAAAGAGGCATGTGTCGAAGAAGTAGGGAAAGTGGAGCACCAGAGGTGAGCATGGGTAGTGGCATAGGTAGAATTCAAGCCTTAGGGCAGAATTGAAGGCCTGAGGAAGAATAGGATCTAGGACTCTCATAAGGAAAGATCTAAGACTTTTAGGGACCAAAAGAAACTTCTCAGAAAGTGAGATGCTACTTAAAAAGACTGAATCCAAGAGGTTGAGGTGAGCATGGAGGACATATTCCAAACAGTGGAGATAACTAAGGGAAAGTCAGAGTTAAAAGAGAGATTATCTTCACCAAGAATCATCCAGGATGCCAGTATCACTGGGTCAATGTAAGGATGAGATTTGTGCAAGGGGGATGGGACAAAAGGAGCCAGAGCAGGAGTGACTGACAGTTGGTGACAGTTGGTGACAGTTGAGAGACCAGAGAGAATTCTGGGAATTCTCTGGAAGAAGGAGGGTAAAAGAGGGGGTTCCAGAGTAGGACTAGAGAGAGGGAGGAGGTCAGCATCCCAGCTCAGATCCAGTCCTGAGGGCTTCCTGAGGATTTTTCTTTGGGCATTGAAACCCTGATTCTCTGGACAAAGATTCCATTGCATCTCACCCAGCAAGACTTCAACCATCGAGTAAGCTAAGTGTTTGGACTGTTTTGGGAGCAATCTCTTAGTCTCCTTCTCTCATTACCCAAGCTTGCTGAGAGACCCCCTTTCAGTCAAAACTTACAATTATAGAAGAGGATAGAAATAGAAACAGAAGGAGAAGGGGCAGGGGAAGAACTCCAAAGGCTCCCTCCCAAGTGATGGACCCCATAGAAATAGCAACCCAGAGTGCCTGAGAGACAACAAGGGAGAGGGGAACCACAGTTTGGTCTGGCTGCCTCCCTCTTGAAGCCAGACCACCCACTGGGAAGTTGACTGACCTAGTGGGGAGGCTTGTATGAACCACACCCTCATTCAGAATCAGTTTGGGGTACCCCATACCTCATCTTATATGGAAGCCTTGCCCCCAGCTCCTGTGAAGGGCACAACCATCCAGGTCACCCAGTTTAGGGGTGACATCCCCTCGAAGTCTCCCAGTGTATATTCAGCCAGAGGGGAGAACTAGAAGAGAGTCTCACATCATAGATTCTCTCTCTCTCACTTGCTTCTATCATAACATTGGTGACTGGCTCACTTTATTGTAATAATTTTGGGAGAGGCAGCTTAGGTAAAGAACCTAAATAATTCTGAAAAAAAAGCCTCTGAACCAGATGGCAGCCATTTTTCTCCTAGCTACAGCATAGCAAAGGGGACAAACTTAACAAACAAAGAAAATTTAAAAGCATAGTACTATAGAAATTTTACATTCAAACTGGTTCAATGGACCCATCAATGAGGAAACAATTTGTACCATGATGGGAATCCTTACATTACTATACAACTTTTTGACTATGATTTATAATTCCTGGATCATAGTGATCCCAGGCTATGGTTAGAGGTTTGATGATATTGCCTCCATCACAGGTCATTTGTGAATTCATAACTTCTGAAATGGGGAGCTCCTGGCTCATTCTTTAGGTACTCAGTAGGAAAAATAAGGATTGGTATTCATGTGTCAACAAACATTTTAATAAGACCTAGAGACAAGTAGTGAAAAGTGGAAAGGGTAAAACTCCTTCTTTGCTTATATTGTCAAATAATTTGTGTAGTATTGAGATTAGTTGTTCTTTAAATATTTGATAGAATTCACTTGTGAATAAATCTGGCCCTGGGACTTGTTCTTAGGAAGGAGTTTTACCAAATTCCTTTTATGACACAGATATGGTACTGTTTCTAAACCCAGGCAGACCAAAAACCAAGAAAGAAAACTACAGACCAATCTCTTTAATGAATATAGATGCAAAAATCCTAAATAGAATAATAGCAAAATGACTCCAGCAAGTGATCACAAGGATTATTCACTATGATCAAGTGGGATTTATACCAGAAATGCAAGGATGGTTTAATATTAGTAAAACCATCCACATATTTGACCATATCAATAATCAAACTAAAAGAAATCACATAATTTTATCAATAGATGCAGAAAAAGCCTTTGACAAAATACAACACCCATTCCTATTGAAAACTCTAGAAAGTATAGGAATAGAAGGGTCATTGCTCAAAATAATAAAGTATCATCTGCAATGGGGACAAGTTAGAAGCCTTCCCAATAAGATCAGGAGTAAAGCAAGGATGCTCATTTTCACCTCTTTTATTCAATATTGTACTAGAAATCCTAGCAGTAGCAATTAAAGAAGAAAAAGAAATTGAAGGGATTAAAATAGGTAAGTTGTTAATTATTTCCACTAGCCTTTTAGTTGATTTTCTGGGGTTCTTTAAATATAGCATCATATCATCTGCTTATCAAGTGCCATACCTATCAAACTACCAAAAAACTTTTTTATAGAATTAAAAAAAAATTATAACAAACTTCATCTGGAAGAACAAAAAATCGAGAATATCAAGGGAAATAATGAAAAAAATGTGAAAGATGGGGCCCTAGAAGTACCTGTTCTTAAACTGCAATATAAAGCAGTGATCATCAAAACAATATGGTACTGGCTAAGAGACAGAAAGGTGGGTCAATGGAATAGACTTGGGGAAATGGATCAAAATGTATTGGGTTTCAACTGATATTTTAAAAAAATCACAACTGGCAAACATGATCTCAGACAAAACTAAGGCAAAAATAGATCTAATTAAATGCACAAGAAAGGCTGATATGTCTTGATAAAATGTACTATGAGATAATGTAGTAATATCACTACTTAACATATGCATCAATAGCATAGCCTTCAAATTCTTAAAAGAAAAATGAAAGAGCTTAAGGAAGATATAGACAGTAAATCTGTACTAGTGGAGGACTTCAACCTTCCCCTCTCAGGACTAAATAAATCTAATTAAAAAATAAATAAGAAATAAAAGAAGTGAATAAAATTCTAGAAAAGTGAGATTTAATAGATGTCTGGAGAAAATTGAATGGGGACAAACAGGAATATGACTCCTTTTCAGTGGCACATAGTACATATTATAAAATTAGGAACAAAACTTCGCAATCAAATGCAATAAAGCAAAAGTAATGAATTCATTCTGTCCAGATCATGATGCAATAAAAATTATAATCAGTAAGAATTCATGGAAAGACAAAAATTAATTGGAAACTAAATAATCTAATTCTTCAAAAAGGGATAGATCAAAGAACAAATTTTAGAAACAATCAGTGATTTAATTAAAGACAATGACAATGAGGAGACAACATCTCAAAATTTGTGGGATAAACCCAAAGCAGTATTTAGAGAAAATTTTATACTATTTATATCAATGAAAAAGAGAAAAAGGTAATCAATGAATTAGACAAGAAACTTAAAAAAAACTAGATGGGGCAGCTGGGTATCTCAGTGGTTTTAAAGCCAGGCCTAGAGACAGGAGGTCCTGGGTTCAAATCTGGCCTCAGACACTTCCCAGCTGTGTGACCCTGGGCAAGTCACTTATTGCCTACTGTGATAATGAGATTAAATCTACCTTGCCTATCTTTATATTTAATCACCAAAGGTGAAAATATCTCCATTTAACCCACAACGTGGGTGGTCAGTAACCCCCTGTGTTAGAATGAGTGGCAAATCCAAATTTACTGACTGCCTCATGGGCAGTCCTAAGAAAAGTGTCTTTTGTGATTGGGCACATAAACTAAGAGGAGGCCACAGGAAGTGATGCAAAAGAGATCCCTTTAAAAAGAGACCTCAGCCGGGTTAAGATGGTGGCAGAGTGAAAAGCAGTGTTTAACCTCTCCTGAACAAAATAAACAGGACTTCTCAAGGGGGCATAAAAACAAACCCAGTCGAACGGAGGGACCCCACAACAGGGGGGTACGTGGAATCAAGGCATTTCCATGCTATAAAGGGGAGAAATAGCACTCACTAAATCGCGGGCTGAGCAACCACCCCCCCCCTCCCCCCACACACACACCACCTGCAGCACTGAAGCCAGCTAAAAAGAAATAGAGCAAGTTTGGGGCACCTATCAAGTCATTGGCAGCTCCAGGGCCTGTTCCTGAGAGCAGCAAGATTTAGGACCCCAAAAAGCTGAGGAACGCACACAGACTCTGAGTGTGGATGCAGAGTGCAGGGGCGGGTGGAGACACGGGCGGAGGCAGACACAGGCGGGAGAGAAGGCTCTGAAACCCTGCGTGGGGAACCAGTGGAGACAGGTATATGACTGTGGAAGCAGCTCCCTGAGACTTGTAAAGGAGCCTCCTGCAGAGGATCAAGCAAGAGGGTCCACCAGGGGGCTTGACCTTGGAAAAAACCAGACCTCAGACCTCAGGAGCCAAAGGACCGCAGACAGTCCCTGAGTGGGAGGATAAAGCTGAGAAGCTGCTGGGCTAACAATGGCTACCCAGATCCAAGAAGTCCAGAATAAAGAGAGAAAGATTATGAACAAGAAGAAGAAATCTTTAACACTCAACAACTTTTACACAGAGAAAATACAGACTACCAAGCAATGAGAAGAGGAGAAAAAACAAGCAATCACATCTGAACCATCCCAAGATAATCAAAACTGGTGACAAGCTCTCAAAACGTTCAAAACTGAGATGATGAGAAAGTTGGAAAAGATTTGGTCAGAGAAATGGGAAGTAGCTCAAAAGGAAATCAGGCAAGAAAATAACAGTTTAAAAGGCAGAATCTCGCAACTGGAAAGTGAGGCAAGTCAACTGAAGACCAGAAATGACCAGATTGAAAAGGAAAAACAGTCCTTAAAGGCTAGAATTGAACAATTAGAAGCTAATGACCTCTCAAGACAACAAGAACAAATAAAACAAAGCCTGAAAAAATAGAAGGAAACATGAAATATCTCAATGAGAAAGTGACAGACCAAGGAAACTGGTCTAGAAGAGACAATTTGAGAATCATCAGTCTCCCTGAAGAGGGAGAAATTAATAGAAATTTGGACTCCATAATAAAAGAAATTATTCAGCAAAATTTCCCTGAAGTCCTACAACAAGAGGGCAATATAGACATTGAAAGAATCCATAGATCACCCTCGACATTCTATCCAGATAAGAAAACGCCCAGGAATATAATTGCCAAATTCAAGAGCTTCCAAGTAAAAGAAAAAATCTTACAAGAAGCCAGAAAGAGACAATTCAAATATCAAGGAGCAACAATCAGGATCACACAGGATCTGGCAGCCTCCACGCTAAAAGACTGCAAAGCTTGGAATATGATATTCAGAAAGGCAAGAGAGCTGGGCCTGCAACCACGGATCAACTACCCATCAAAATTGACTATATACTTCCAGGGGAAAGTATGGGCATTCAACAAAATTGAAGATTTCCAAATATTTGCACAAAAAAGGCCAGGGCTAAATGGAAAGTTTGATATCCAACCACAAAAAGCGAGAGAAACATGAAAAGGTAAATAAGAAACAGGGGAAAGAAAGAAAACTCATAATTTTTTAAATTTGCCTTTTTAAGGGCCTCAGTAAGATCTAATTATCTGTATTCCTATGTGGAGAAATGCTGTGTATAATTCTCTGCAGTGAACTCCATTCACTATTAAGTATTCATTATTATAGTTGTTGGAAGAATGATTTATGGGGAGAGGGTGGAGTGCTAAAAGGTCTAAGATGATATGGGGAGGGGGGAAAAGAGGGTGAATGGAGGGGGACACCAGGAGAAACTTGAGAGAATAAGAAAAATAGGATAATCTATTACACAAAAAGAGGGTATGGGATGGGGAGGGGACAAATACTATTATAAGAAGAAGAGGAAGAGAGTAATAAGAGGTAATTTTTAAACCTTACTCTCAGCGTAATCAACTCAGAGAGGGAAGAGTAGCTATACTATCCATTGGGATATAAAACTCTATCTAACCCTACTGAGAAAGTCAGAAGGGATAAACCAAGGGGAGCAGGGGAGAGGGGAGGTCAAAAAAGGGAGGGTAGAAGAAGGGAGAGGGAATTTATTAGGCCTTCAAAACAAAAAGAGGGGAATAACAAGGGGGGGGTAGAAAGGGAAGTCAATCAAGAGAGGGAATAAGGGACACTGGCTTAATAGCAAACCACTGGTTTAAAAGGAAATAGTTTAAGAAGAAGGGGTAGGAATAGGGGAGAATACAAAAATGTCAGCAAATGCACAGCTGATAATTATAACTCTGGATGTGAATGGGATGAACTCTCACATAAAACGGAAGCAAATAGCAGAGTGGATTAGAAACCAAAATCCCACCATATGTTGTCTATAAGAAACACATATGAGGCTGGTGGACATACACAAGTTTAAGGTTCAGGGCTTGAACAAAACCTTTTGGGCATCAAATGAGAAAAAGAAGGCAGGAGTGGCTATTGTGATTTCTGACAAAGCCAAAGTAAAAATAGATATGATTAAAAAAGACAGGGAAGGTCATTACATCCTGATTAAAGGCAGTATAAACAATGAAGAAATAACACTGCTCAATATGTATGCACCAAGTGACATAGCATCCAAATTCATAAAGGAGAAACTGGAAGAGCTCAAGAAGGAAATAGATAGTAAAACCATACTAGTGGGAGATCTAAATATTCCTCTTTCAGATCTAGATGAATCAAACCAAAAAAATAAATAAGAAAGAGGTTAGAGAGGTGAATGAAGTCCTAGAAAAATTAGATTTAGTTGACATGTGGAAAAAAATAAATAGGGACAAAAGGGAATACACCTTCTTTTCAGCTGCATATGGTACATTCACAAAGATTGACCATGTAATAAGGCATAGAATCATTGCAAACAAATGCAAAAGAGCAGAAATAATAAAAGTAACCTTCTCAGATCATAATGCAATAAAAATAATAATTAGTAAGGGCACCTGCACAGGCAAATCAAAAACTAATTGGAAATTAAATAATATGATTCTCCAAAACCAATTTGTCAAAGAAGAAATCACAGAAGCAATCAACAATTTCATTGAAGAAAAAGACAATGATGAGACATCCTACCAAACTCTGTGGGATGCAGCCAAGGCAATACTCAGGGGGAAATTTATATCCTTGAGTGCATATATTAACAAATTAAGAAGGGCAGAGATTAATGAATTTGGCATGCAACTTAAAAAATTAGAAAGCGAGCAAATTAAAAATCCCTAGACGAAAATTAAATTAGAAATACTAAAAATCAAGGGAGAAATCAATAAAATCGAAAGTAAAAGAACTATTGAATTAATAAATAAGACTAGAAGCTGGTACTTTGAAAAAAACAGATAAAATAGACAAAGTACTGGTCAATCTAATTAAAAAAAGGAAAGAAGAAAACCAAATTGACAGTATCAAAGATGAAAAGGGAGACCTCACCTCTAATGAAGGGGAAATTAAGGCAATCATTAAAACCTATTTTGCCCAATTATATGGCAATAAATATAACAACTTAGGAGATATGGATGAATATTTACAAAAACATAAACTGCCTAGATTAACAGCAGAAGAAATAGAATATCTAAATAATCCTATATCAGAAAAAGAAATTGAACAAGCCATCAAAGAACTCCCCAAGAAAAAATAGCCAGGGTCTGATGGATTCACAAATGAATTCTATCAGACATTCAAAGAGCAACTAGTCCCAATACTATACAAATTATTTGATATGATAAGCAAAGAAGGAGTCCTACCAAATTCCTTTTATGACACAAATATGGTACTGATTCCAAAGCCAGGGAGATCAAAAACAGAGAAAGAAAACTACAGACCAATCTCCCTAATGAACATAGAAGCAAAAATCTTAAATAGAATACTAACAAAGAGACTCCAGCATGTAATTAAGAAGATCATCCACCATGATCAGGTGGGATTTATACCAGGAATGCAAGGATGGTTCAACGTTAGGAAAACCATCCACATAATTGACCATATCAATAGTCTATCAAACAAAAAGCACATGATCATCTCAATAGATGCTGAAAAAGCCTTTGACAAAAATACAGCATCCATTCCTATTGAAAACACTGAAAAGTATAGGAATAGAAGGACCTTTCCTAAAAATAACAAACAGTATATACCTAAAACCACCAACAAGCATTATATGCAATGGGGATAAATTAGAAGCCTTCCCAATAAGATCAGGAGTGAAACAAGGATGTCCATTATCACCTCTATTATTGAACATAGTACTAGAAACACTAGTTCTAATTACTCAAATATACAAGGAGTTAAAGCAATTGCATAAAAAATCAAGCCATTCCCCAATTGATAAATGGGCAAGAGACATGAATAGGCAATTTTCAGGTAAAGAAATCAAAAGTATCAATAAGCACATGAGAAAGTGCTCTAAATCTCTAATAATTAGAGAAATGCAAATCAAAACAACTCTGAGGTATCACCTCACACCTAGCAGATTGGCTAAAATGAAAGAAGGGGAGAGTAATGAATGCTGGAGGGGATGTGGCAAAATTGGGACATTAATGCAATTGCTGGTGGAGTTGTGAAATGATCCAACCATTCTGGCTGGCAATTGGAACTTTGCTCAAAGGGCTATAAAAGACTGCCTGCCCTTTGATCCAACCATACCATTGTTGGGTTTGTACCCCAAAGAGATCATAGATAAACAGACCTGTACAAAAATATTTATAGCTGCGCTTTTTGTGGTGGCAAAAAACTGGAAAAGGAGGGTATGCCCTTCATTTGGGGAATGGCTGAACAAATTATGGTATATGTGGTGATGGAATACTATTGTGCTAAAAGGAATAACAAACTGGAGGAGTTCCAGGTGAATTGGAAAGACCTCCAGGAACTGATGCAGAGTGAAAGGAGCAGAGCCAGAAGAACATTGTACACAGAGACTGATATACTGTGGTAAAATCGAATGTAAAGGCCCTCTGTGCCAGCAGCAATACAAAAACCCAGGACAATTCTGAGGGATTTATGGTAAAGAACGCTACCCACATCCAGAGGAAGGACTGCAGGAGAGGAAACATAGAAGATAAACAACTGCTTGAACGCATGGGTTGGGGTGGACATGATTGAGGGTGTGGACTCGAAACTACCACACCAAGGCAACTACCAACAATTTGGAAATAGGTCTTGATCAAGGACACATGATAAAACCAGTGGAAATGTGTGTTGGCCACGGATGGGGGAATGCGGGGGTGGGGTGGTGTAGGGGAAAGTAGGAGCATGAATCATGTAACCATGTTAAAAATGAATATTAATAAATATTTAAATTTTTAAAAAAAAATACAAAAATAGAGAGACCTCAGTCAGCTGGTCCTGCTCTTTTTATTCATTGCTGGGACCTGGAGTTCTGGACCTGGGACCCTGAGACCTTCGAGAGACTGCTCTTAAATCTCTATCTTAGAACTACAGTGAGTGAAGAAGGCTGACTCCTTTAGCCTCCCAGGAGGTACTAGCCTCCTGGAGGCTCCCTTGATTGGGAGAAGCCCTTGTAGCTAAACCCCTTGTTAATTGATTTTAGACTCTGGCTGGCCCTCTGGAGCCCTGCTAGAATAAAGCCCAGACTTGAATACAATCTCTTACTCTACCCTCTTCTCATCTCCCTATTTCTACTCTCTCCTATATTTTGTAAATAAATCACTAAAATCATTTTGGGGATTGATAATTGTTCAGTCCCCTGGCTACCAACCTTTTAATATATTCAACCAAAAACCCCTTTTCCCCATTACACTACCCTTACCACTCTTCTGCCTTGGAGCCGATACACAGTATTGACTCCAAGATGGAAGATAAGGGTTTAAAAAAAAAAAACTAGAAAAAGAACAAATTGTCAACCTCCAATTAAAGACTGAATTGGAAATCCAAATAAAAAAAGGAAAAATTAACACAATTAAAAATAAGAGACTTATTGAACTAATAAATAAGACAAGGGGTTGGTTTTATGAGGAGGAATAAAAGATAGATAGAATATTGGTTAATTTCATTGTTCAGTAAAGGAAAGAAGAACATTCACTTACCTGTATTAAAAATGAAAAGGATGAATGTACCTTCAAAAATGAAAAGGGTAAATATATCTCCAATGAAAAGGAAATTGGAGCAATCATTAGGAACTATTTGCCCAATATACGACAATACATCTGACAGTCTAAGTAAAATGGATGAATATTTACAAAAATATAAACTTCCCAGATTAATAAAAGAGGAAATAGAATACTTAAACAATCCTTTCTCAGAAAAAAAAAAAGAAATTGAACAGGCTATCAATGAACTCCCTAAGAAAAAATCTCCAGGTCCTGGTGGGTTCACAAATGAATTCTATCAAACATTTAAAGAACAATTAATACCAATACTATATAAAATATTTGGTAAAATAAGCATAGAAGGAGTCTTGCAAAATCCTTTTATTTCACTAATATGGCATTGATACCTAAGCTAAGAAGACAAAAAACAGAAAGAAAAGTATAGACCAATTTCCTTAATTACTATCAATGCTAAATTCTTAAATAATAAAAACTAGCAAAGAAACTATGCAATCTATCACAAAAATTATTCACTATGAACAGGTGGGATTCATACTGGGAATGCTAGCCTGGTTTCATATTAGGAAAACTATCAGCATACTTGACCATATCAATAACAAAATTGTGAAGATAGGATTAACTGGAGAGTTATTTGTCTATTTTTAACTAAGCAAATCAAGAACTTAAAGTACCCCTACTTGACACTAAATAAGAGAGTTCTCAAGTCACTTATTAGAGTAACCTCATACCTCCAAAGGGCACTGCCCACCTTGGGCAGTGCTAGACAAATTGAAAGACGGCTATTGGTTCCTGTAAATTGAAGAAGCAACAGGAAGTGACATTGAGAAAACTGCTTTAACAGGCCAGCTCAAGGATTCAGTCAGGCTCTCTACATTGGTGAATCAGACTGGAGGAGGAAACTCTTTCCCTGGATCCTGTATTGGCTTGTGGTGGTAAGTGGAGTGATTCCTTACTTGGTTCTTCAGTAGGAGACCTTCACTGCTCATTGGTGCTTCAGTGGAACACTCCCTTCAATATGAGTTCTGGGGAGATACTGGGATTTCTTACCCTCATGTGTGGTGGATTCTTCAGTGTCTCCTGATTCTTCAGATTTTGGCTTCCTAATTAGGACTTTAGATTTTGGTGAGATTTGCTTTCAGATTCGCATTTGTGGTCTGGAGAAATTAGGATTAAGTTTAGGATGTTTGTAGCTAGTGTTATAAAAAATAGTAAATAAGATAATCTGTGTAGGGTCAAAGAAATCGCAATTTGGATGTGAGGAAGGATAAAGAGGGTATAGGGGATTGTAAGGTGATTAGAGGAGAAAATGAAGGTATGGGAAGGTATACATGAGATAAAGGAATTGGGGTATGTAGGAGAGGCAACTCAAACAGGTTAATTCCCAAAGGCTTGAGACAGAGGATACAGGGAGGAAACTATGGCCAGTAAGAAATGTTTACGTTTCACTGGAGGGTTTCTCTTCTTAGTTTCTCCAGTCTCTTGAGGGAGGAGTTAAGAGGGCCCCTCCCTGCCAGTCAAACTGATGGCTGGAGGAAGTCTTGAAGGTGGGCACTTCCTGCCAAAATGTATAACCCAGTTCTCTCAAGAAATAAAAGAAAAATGATTTTTTTCCTCTTGAGCCCTTGTCTTAATTTTTGACACAATGACTCACCAAAGGGTTTGAATGGGTAACAAGGGGATTTATTAATACCAGGGTCAGTCAGAAGGGGGAGGGGTTCAGGGTTTTCTAACTGCTGCTAGGAAGAGGGTGAGGGTGGGGGATGGGACTTGGAGAGGTTAGACTGAGAGAGAGCCCGGCTCTCCCAGTCAGAAAGATTTGACTGCCTTTTAAGTAAAGTCTTTATCAAACCTAGAGATAACTTATTTAAGGATACTCCAATCATCTAAAGAAACTAAAATCCACTATGTTTAATCACCAAGCCCTCCCTTGCAACCAGAACCCAAAGGAAAATCAGGGAAGGAAAGAGATGGAGATGGGAGATCAGGGAGAGGTCCAGAGAAATGAGATAGGTCCAAATTTCCTCAAAACAAAATAAGCACAGGCCAAGGCCAAAGCAATTAGGCCAAAGCCGAAAGGCCAAAGCAAAAGCCTCCAGCCACAGCGAAAGCCAGAAGGCAAAAGCCCTGTCAGTTGGAATTTCACCTCTATTTATAGCTTTAAGTTCTGACTTTCTGAAGATTCTAAGATGTTTAACTGATTTTTTGTGACCGTTAGAAATTACAGAAGCAAAAAGTTTCTGTTAGCCTCCTTGCATTACACTAGGCAGTACTTTCTGTCTCTTTATCTACATTTTTCCACTTTCACTCATTCCACCTCTTTGTAAATAAAACTGCTAAAAGTCATTTTGACTTAAGCTGTAATATTTTTAAATTAGTGACCACAATATTTCTTTAGAATTCTCATATAGAGCATAAAACCTTTCCTTTTTAATAAAGATGAAGCAATGCTGCTGTTCATTATCACTATCAATTTTGTACTAAATTTTAGCTTTAGCAATAAAAGTAGAGAAAGAAATTGAGGAAGTTAATGTAGACAATGACAATAGTAAATTATCACTCTTTGCAAATGATATGATGGTAGACTTAGAGAATACTAGAGAATCAACTAATGCACTCATTGAAAGAATTAATGTCTTTAGCAAAGTTTCAGGATACAAAATAAACTCATATAAATCATCAGTATTTCTATATTTTTTCAACAAAGTAGAGCAGCAAGATTTTGATAGAGAAATTCCATTTAAAACCACTCCAGACAATATAGAATACCTGGGAATTGACCTGACACAACAAACAGGGTTTCTATGAACACAATTACAAAACACTTTTCACACAAAGTTAGATCTAAACAATTGGGAAAACATTAACTAATAAAATAAAAATGACAATTCTACCTCAATTTGTTCTTTGCCACATCAAACTACCAAAAAATTATTTTCTGGAACTAAAATAGTGATGTCAAAATTCATTGGGAAGAACAAGTGCTCAAGAACATCCAGGGAAATAATGAAAAAAATGTGAAGGATGGTGTCCTAATAGTACCAGATCTTAAACTGTACTATCAAGCAGTAATCATCAAAAGATATGGTCCTGGCTAAGAAATACAAGGGAGGATCAATGAAACAGGCTAGGGGTAAATGACCTCAGCAATCTAGTGTTTGATATACTCAAAGATCCCAGCTTGTGGGAAAGGAACTCACTATTTGACAAAATCTGCTGGGAAACTGAAAAACGGTATGGCAGAACCTAGTTCTAGACTAATATCTCATATCCTACATCAAGATAAGGCCTGAATGGGTATAGGATTTAAATATAATGGGTGCTATTAAGAGTAAATTAGAGGAACATTAAGTAGTTTACCTGTCAGATCTATGGAGAAGGAAAGAATGAATGACCAAGCAAAAGAGAATATTACCAGATGTAAAATGAATAAATTTAATTATATTCAACATGAATATTTTTGTACAAATCCAATGTAACCAATTGTAATAGTTAAAATTAAATTATGAGACTGCTAGTAGCTTTAATAATTTTATTACCTCAAAGTAATGAGAGTAAAGAGAGGGAAATCTAGGAAAGAGGTAGAAAGTAGCTAAGCTTACTACTCTATTTGCAGTTCTGATGGATGGAAGATCACCACCAACGTGGGTTCCTTCAGATTCCAAGCTCAAGCCAAAAGAGAGCAAAAGTCCCCTCATCTCATAAGTAGTTTTCTCCACCCACTGGCTCTCTCATGTCATATCTCAGGAACCAGTCATAGGTCATTAATTTGCCTGGCACTTCCCAGAGGGGCAGTGCCTGTGGGATCAGTTTCCCATCTCTTTGGTTTCAGTTTCCTTTCCCATAACAATCAATGGCAGGTTTCCATAATCTAAAGCTTTTGGGTATGCATAGCTATTACAGCTAATAGATATTGTAAATGTATCCTTCAACATAAAACATTAATCTAATTTCATGTACTTCAAGTACAAAAGAAAATAAAAAGAAAGGGGAAAATCAAACATCCTATTGTAAATATAAAGAACAATAATAAAAAATTTTTAAATCAGAAATTCATAGTTCACATTCCATGTGATAATGTGTCAGTCAAGCAGTGACACAACACAAAGGTTGTCTCACTTGAAAGTGAAATCTATTTCCTTTTTTAACTTGATCATGGTTGATGGTATGAGTGTACATAATTTTTTCACTAGGTAAGAACTTTTTTTAAAAACAGTAGTACAACAACTAATGTTGATTCTAAGTACCCAAATCCCCCAAATCATAAGAGCCCATTTGATGGCAACTGGAAACAAAGCCATTCCCTGCAGCCATGAGAAGTTCTACCAGCTATCATTAAGATTGACATGAATCTCTATAGTCACTTGCTGTGTCATTTAAAAGCTTTTGAAGCTCATGGATATTTGTCACAAGTTCTCCAGATCTATTCGCATAAGAACAACAAGACTGATTAATAAAGGCACATGCACCTCCAAATGAAGCTATGAGCATGTCAAGGGCCAGTCAATTTTGTAAAACCATGTTTTGCTAGAGTCAATCTCTTCCTATAGGTAAGAGATAACCTTAGTAGTTTAGGAGAGGCTATGTCTTGAGTCAATTTTTCAATCTCAGTTGAGATATTTCTAATTGTCTATTATTGCCATCATTCCAAAATATGGTAGGAGAGTCCATAAAAACCTTTGTACTGCTGATAAAGAAGCCACTGAATTTGGACTTGACCTTTTGGGTCTAGAATGCCACCAAGAACCTAAATGTCTGGCCGTGGCTATTAGGCCAATATCTAAACCACAAGTACTGTACCATCCTGGTGGAAGGGTAGAATAAGCTGAAGAGTTAGAAATATAAAACCATCCAGGTGTCACCAAGCCCCATGGGAAATCCTCCCTCCTCTGGGATGACATTGTAACAACTGTAAAAGGCCTGTATTTATATGTCCCATCCATTACATTTTTTAAACTGTACTCTAGCACAGATAAATGTAGAGTTAGGGAATGGAATGGTGCAGTTGCACTTTACTTTGTCACCCATGTACTTACTACTACTCAATAAACCCTTACCTCTTGATCAGTCAGAGTTAGTGGTGCTCCTAGATATCTGAAAATCACTTCTTAAGACCCATTAAAATCAATTGATATTTTTATCTCATTAAATTCTTCAAAGGTCATTGATATAGGTTGTAACCATTTTGATGGAGTACATCCATCACCATCTATGTAACCATTACTAAAAGCAAAAGGAGAAAAAGGCTGTTTAGGCAATATGTGATCTCCTTATCTTATCTTGCAAGCTGTGGTAATGTCTCATTACTGTTGTAATATCATTTTGCTATGCAAAATGGAGACCAGGTGACACCCAACAGTTTTAGAATTTAGAATCAACCCAGATACCATGAGCCAAATGGCAAAAGCAATTATTGCCAGGCCTATAAAAGGCAGAAATTTCAACAGGAAACTCTCTCATTCCTGAGAAGGGACCTGCATGGTTGGGTGGGTAGGCCAAACCAAACCTATTTAGGTTATCTACATCCTATTCCAATAGTCATTACATCCTCAACTTCTGAACAAAGCTGTGCTGTATATAAATCCTTTCAACATCAAGGAAGAATAACATCATCACTCAGTAAAGCTGGTTAAAGCCAAAGGTGCCTTGCCTGGCCAGGGAGCCAGAGAGATGAGAAGCCTCTCCAGAAGACAGTCTCAAACCTGATTACCCTTTTATTGTCAAACCTGATCATCAGTAGTCTATTGAAGTTTTCCTAACACTACTTTCCTTCAACCCTGATCCTTTCCCTGAGTTGTTATAATTAAATCTTAAAATCTTACTTAGGCAAAGGCCATTATTGTCCTAAGGATCAACAATCATATCCTTTGGATCTGAAGGTAAAGGGATTGCTCAAGCAAAGTCAAATCGCAGTCATCAACATTATCCACTTACTTTAAAGCATTATCCATTAACCTAAACCCAGGATAAGCAATCAAAGAAACTGTGTAATCCAATTCACAGCTTTTCATTTGATCACTTATTCGTGGGCACTGTTAGATGGGACCTGGGTATTCAGCTGAGCTGCAAATACTTTTTGGGACCTGGTGTTCACCTAGGCTTTCCACCTTCACTCAGCTAAGGTTCTTACACCATCTGAGGAACTTGGGCCATCTCTCCATCAAGCCCTACTTTGTGTCACCATCCCGCCTATAGCACTGTGGACTGAAATTGTTGCCCATGACAATATAGAGCTCTGATGGATATGGTGACAAATCCAGCATCCATAAGGACCTATGACTTTCCCTCAGAAAAGATTTTGTCCAACTTATCTATGGACTTTTATAATGGTATTATCTTCAGTCCAGTCATAGGAAGGGGGCTGTGGGGGGGGGTAACAAATAAAGACAATGTAACAGAACATATGGTTAATAACAAAACACAGTAACTGAAAGTGACATAGTGTAATGGAATATTTTAGTTTAGATTGATATGTGAACTTAAAAACAAGATTGAATCTTAAAACAAATAATCAGCAAATACACTACATATGACAGAATCAGTATCAATAAAAGGAACCCGTTTCAAATGGGAGCAATGAATCTAAGAGTCCTTTTCTCCAATTTTGATAGTTGTTGAAGTGATTAACAAGAAATTACATACACTTTGTATTTAAAATTGCATTACAGAGACTTCTTCACTATGGGGAGGGGAACAGACTGAAATAGTTAATATCAGTAAGTCGATGGAGGAAAAACCCCATATTGGATGTTTTGGTGTGAGTTATGATTTGCCTCATTTGAATTACTATTCCTACATGAGTTCCTATTATTGTTATTATTCCTCAAGGTTCTATTTCTATTTTCCTGATTCCTCTTCCTATAATTCATAATTACATGATCCATCTTTCCACAAAAATAATATGTTTGTGGTTGCTTCATGGATTCCTGTAAGGGGGCTATGGCCTCACTCTGTTTTGCAGTTTCTTTTTCAACTTCTTCAATTAATGCATCTATTCTCTTCTCTAATTTCCCCCACTAAGTCAGTGTTCTCTTTATATTTTTTTCATGTGCATCAAAAATGTCTACATATTTGCTGCCAAGCTCAATAAGCCAATCCATAACCTGCAAGGGGTTTTTATCATCTTTCTGCATTAGAAGTTTAAATTTATTCCATGTCCTAAGTCTGTTAGAGCAAGCCCTCATTGCTTTCAGTAATACATTCCTAGACTGACATAGTTCTAAGTAATCTTCCTCTGAATTTGATCCCATTTAGGATCTTCATTTGGCCAATGAATCACTTCCTTTTCTTGGCCCTGATTACCAAGAGAAAGAATCTTATTTCTTTCTCTGTCTATTAGCAGGGCATTGAAAGAAAGGAATAAAAGGGGGAAAGGAAAATGTAATGTGTGGCAAAGTGGAAATACAGGATTTTGCTTGGAGTGCAAGGGATAGAATGTGCAGGAGGACTCTCATAACTCTGAAAGAGGCTCCTGAGTGGGGTTGAACAGCCATCCCTGAGAGGAGACTTGGGGAGAGCAGTGAGAGACCACAGCTTCTGGACTTTCCTCTCCTCTGATCCTGCTTTGGAGTGTCCTGTTTACACTTTTTGGATCGTGTCCAGTATACTATTATTCCTGTCAGCATCTCCTGACCTGAGAGAATTCTATTTAACTACTTGGAAGAGAGAAACTCAGCTTGATTGACCTGAACTGCATCTATAACTCCACAGGCTCAAGCCTGGGCCTATGGTGATCAGCCAAACTTGGTCATCAACCTGATTAGCTAACTTGCTCTTCAATCTTTCAGTTGGCCGAGCCAGCATAGGCTTGAATTGAGTCAAGTTGTTCCATATTGTTAAGATTTAAATTAAGTTTGTTGATAATCATTTGAAGTAGAATGAATAAAAAGGAAAATAAAAGTATAAAAACCTAATTATCTAACAAAGTTAAGACCATGTGGCTGAGTTCTTCTGGCTTTTAAAAGCATCCACCAAGCCTTGATCACCAGAGAAGAGAATGAGAGGCAGGGCTACACAAAATGTATATCCTCCCTATATTGACATATAAGAAGGAAAGTGAGTTTCTGTGAATTGGAGTTCTTGGGTGTAGAAATTAATTTCCCAACCTCCCCCCATGATTCCCATGGGAAACAAGCAATAGAAATATTCCAGATTTACATGCCTATTTTCCCCATGGAATCAGTACACATAACCAACTTATACCTTTAAAGATCTTTAACTAGAGGTACATACAATATTGCACTTTCTAAAAGGAAATTACAATAATTTAGGCATGAAAATGAAATAAAAGAGAAAGAGAACAAAACTAATGATTGATAGGTACATTGACAAGATGCCAATTGGGGGGCAATCCCCTTTGTCATAAGAGTTTACATTCAAAATAAATGTGATCAACCCCCCCCACCCCCAGTTCAATTACACTACATCCCAAAGTTCATTCTAGATCTTTCAGTGCAGTGTCGGGTTTGTGCAGGCATTTTCATGATGCCTTTTCCAAACACTTTCTGGATTCATGGAGGTAGCAAGTTTCTAATCCTATAATTACTCTCAGATAAGAAAATTTTTTTATAAAACTAGAATTTAAGACAATTATACAATCCTCCCATTAGGAGGATACTGACAAACACACAGATCACCCATGGCTGAGTTATGAGGTATGTGAATCAATTGTTAAAAGGAATTAAAAAACATTAAAAAATAGAAGAAAAAAATCAAAAGTAAATAGTATATAAAAATTCAGAGTAAGCAAGAATAAGCCCATAACAGGTCTTAGAATCAGAGCTTAATAAAGTGATTTATATCCCACAAACATATAGGACCATTGCAGCAATATGACCTTACCCAACCAGCAGCCAGGAGTAAAGAAAATTGCCATACTATGAAAGAGAAAAGGGACTAGATTTTTGTAGCCAATGGAAAACATTATTCCCTGGTCTGATTTTACCTTCACTTTCTGGGATAAGGGAGCCAACATTATAGCTATACTGAGATACTTTGTCTGAATCTGGCATGGGGAAGTCCTGCTTCTAGTGTTGTCAAATGGCCACTTCCTCAAACCCCAAAACAAGTCTTCTGTCTTGGCACAGATTCTCATCAATTCCACTGGGATTGGTTGATCTCCTTGAGCTTGTGCTTTTTGGCACTGTATAATGGTTCTTTTCTGACCCTTTCTCCTGGAATCAGACATAATCATTAATCAAAGTCCCATAATATTAAAACAATCAATGGCAAGTTTCCATAGTCTAAAGCTTTTCGGTGTGCATTAATATTAGGGCTAATGGATAGAGTAAACTTATATTAGTGCAAAATTTTTTAAAAGTATTAATAATGGTAAAATGTGCTTCAAGTATAAAAAAGTGAAAGAAAAAAGAAAATTCAAATACTCTACTGCACAACAAGGAAAAACTATAATAACTATAATAAAATTTTAAAAAATGAAAAATATATAGTTCACAATTAGTGACACATTATGTTACTGAAGGGAGGCACAATAAAAATGAAATCCAGTTCCTTTGTAACTTGGCCATGATCCTCAATAAGATTGCAAATGATTTTTTACCAGGTAACAGCTTTACAAAACAGTAGTATAGAAGCTAATGCACATCCAAGAAGAACCAAAATCCCCAAAATCACAAGAGCTCATAAATTCTACAAAGGTTATTGATACAGGTTGTAACCAGTTTGATGAAAATTCATCATCTATGTGACAATTAGCAAAGATAAAAAGGCACAAAATACTGTATAGGCAATATATGACCCTGATGAATCTGATGACAAACCTAGTATCCATAAAGATTTATGGTTTTTCAATGGAAAGGGTTTGCCCAACTTGACTATAGGTTTTTACAATGGTATTTTCTCCAGTCCAAGTATAGGACAATACGAATAAAGATAGTAGGACTGTGCAAATAAAAACAGTATAACAAAACATATAGCTAAAAGCCAAAACATAGTAATTTAAAGTGACATAGTGTTACAGAATATATTAGATTAGATTAATATGTAAACATAACAAACAAAATAAAATCTTAAAACAATCTGTAAATACAATAATCAGGACAGGATATAGTCAGTCAATGTCAGTAGAAGGTACTCTCTTTACATGAGAGCAATGGATTCAAGAGTCCCTTTCTCCAATTTTGATTGCTGTTGGAGTGGTTAACAGGACTTTAAATGGACCTTCTCAGGCAGACTGAGTGGCCCCAGTGTGCTGGAAGTTCTTTATATATACTTTGTCTCTTGGGTGTAGGTCATGGACCAAGAAGTCTATAGGATCTGCTTGTACAGAAGATCTGGATTCATGGAGTTCTTACAATTTGATTTGCATATCTTGTATATATGAGGCAACAGAAATGTCTCCCCCTAACAATGACATGTATGCAGGAGAGAAAGTCTTAGCTTGCATAGAGGGATGTCCAAAAACCATCTCAATGGTGAGATGTATAGATCTCCCCTGGGCCTGTTTCTAAGATAAATAGGGCCAGAGGGAGAATTTTAGGCCATTTTAAATGAGCCTCTTGAGCACTTACATTTGAGGGCAGTGAAGCTGACCACAGAGTGGCAAATTCTGTGACCATAGCAGCTCCTATGTAGTGTATGCCATCCCTCATGAAAGAAGAACCATCGGTGAATAAGACTAAGTCTGGATTAACTAAAGGAGTATCCAGGAGATTATCTTGAGGCTTTTCAGCCATGGACACTAAAGATTCACAATTGTGCAATGGTTCTCCTGAGACTGGTAAATCAGGAACCAAGGTTGTGGGATTTAGAACTGTACAATGTTTTAAGGTAATATTCTCATAACCTTACAAGGTTACCTTGTACCTAGCAAATCTCTGATCAGAAAATGCCTATGTTCTGTGTCTTGGCAACAATGCTGCAATTTCATGTGTGGTTATGTTCATGGTTATGGTTACGGTTAATGGGCATCACAAGACTAAATCAACAGATTTAGTTATCAATAAGGTTGCGGCAACCATGCCTCTAAGATATGGTGGTGCTCAGGAAACTACTGGGTCCAGCTGACCTAAATAATATAAGAATAAACAGAGCCATTAGCCAAATGTTAAGGACTGAAGCGGGGAGAGAGAGAGTCTATGAGGATGAGAGGCTCTTCTGGCTCTCCCCTCTTGCCAAATATACACTACCAGAGACTTCGAGGGGGTGTCACCCCTAAACTGGGTGACCTGGATAGTCGTGCTGCCCACAGGACTTAGGGGTGAGGCTTCCCTATAAGAGGAGGTATGGAGGAACCCCAATCTGATTCCGAATGAGGGCGGGGTTCACACAAGCCTCACCTGAGGTAATTCAACTTCACTGTGGGTGGTCTGGTTCCAAGATGGAGGCAGCCAGACCAAGCTGTGATTCCCCTCCCCCTCATCTCTCAGGCACTCTCAGGCACACTATCTGACTAATGAATGGCTTTTATTCTTCACAATTCAGAGGCTAGGGAAAGGGGTGAAGGGCAGAGGGATTTTAGGGTGCCCTCTTCTCTATTTCTATGGGGTCCGTCACTTGGGTGGGAACCTTTGGGGTTTTTGCTCCCAAGCATCTCCCCTTGCCACTTCTCTTTCAGTTTCTATTTCTATTTCCTATTTCTACCTTTTCTATAATTGCAAAATCAAACTGGAAAGGGTCTCTCAGCAAGGTTGGGTAATGGGGGAAGGAGCCCAAGAGATCATTCCCAAAATGGAGTCCAGAAACTTAGTTGACTGAAGTCTTGCTGGATGAGAAGCAATGGGATGACTTTGACCAGGGAATCAGGGTATCAATGTCCAAAGAAGGATCTTCAGGAAGCCCTCAGGCCTGGATTTGAGCTGAGATGTCCACCTCCTCCTTCTCTCCAGTCCTCTTCCCAAAGTTCCTCCTTCCTTCTTCCTCCAGAGAATCCCCCAGAATTCCTCTGATCTCAACTGTCACCAACTATAAACGATGGCCTTCTTCTGGCTCTTTTTGTCCCATCCTCCATCCTTACAATAATAAGAAACTGGAAGCTGAGCAGGTTTCAAAGATTGAGTTAAAACAACTGAAGCTACCCCTCTCTGTTCGTGTATGTAGCATTCCAGGTATGTATGAACCTTGGTTATATTTTAGGGGCACTCAAAAACCACACTTATGAGCTACATACTCATTTTTACCAAGCTAAGTTCTATGCCCTTGGTTCAGTACTTAACCTTGTCTAATTGCTGCCCAGCCCTGAGTCTACATTCCAGAAAACTGACCAGACATATCAGTATCCTTGTTTTGCTAATGACAATCAATTAACATCTGTATCAAACAGGCTTAGATTCCTTAGGCCAGTGATGGGCAAACTATGGCCCATGGGCCAGATGCGCCCCCCTGAACTGTTCTATCCAATCTGCGTGACATTATTCCTAATCTGATGAATATAGTGAGTAGGATACAATACAACGAAACTTTGAAAGAGTTGCCTTAGAAACAGACTTACAGATGAGTATTTCCTTTCCTTTGGCCCCCTCTTTAAAAAGTTTGCCCAATCACTGCCTTAGGCCATATGTACTCTTGATTTTCGGCATTAGCTACATCTATTGTTGTAGGATTTGGCAGTTTGCATTTGGTAATGATTGCCTAACTTGTCAGACCACCTTTGTCTCTGCCTCTCTTCCTTTTTGTAACCCCAATAAAATGAGTACGTCCAAACACAAGGAACTCTTTACAGCCGACTGTTCTAACTAAGCTCTTGTTGTGAGTAAGATTACTTAGTTATTATCTAGGAGACCTAACAGGAAGGACTGGAGAATTCCAAATGGAACAGGGAAGCAGGAAGTGCTCCTCTCTCTCTGGGAAGGACTCCATGGTGGTTGGGACAAGCTGTAACTGACCCTGGCAGACCTCAGAGGAAGTGTACCTTGATTCCCTGGGATCTTAGAGAATGGTGAAGGTTGAAAAGGCAGAAGACATCAATCCTGCAAGTCAGCTCTGAGTAGGGAAGTGTCCTGTGATCTGGTGGACAGTTTGCAGACATCTCTCCCTACCTGGTTACTTTGGATCATCGGCTGTGGAAGAGTTGGTTCCTGGTATCCTGAAAATATCTCTGGAACAGTTGTGAGAGCCCAAATTCAAGCCCTCTTCCTCTGGTCCTTATCCAAGCTGTTAAAACATGGCAGAATCCAGGTTGGCCAAGGGTCTTACCCCTTTGAACTATCTAGTCCTGGGTAGTTAGTCATAGCTTTACCTAACTCCCTTCCCTATCCCCTCATATTATAATTAAACTGCTTCCCTGTGAGTTTTTTTGTGCCTTAAAGTCCTCATTGTGTGTATGTAATATTCTGAAGTTATTCCAGGCTGGGTGGGGCAGAGTGACAGTTAGTCAGGCTTAACTGCCATTTCTGTCAATGGTCATTCCCCTTATAGTTAAACTTGGTTCCCTGGCTTGTAAAGCTTTACCCATTTTCCCTTCCTTTCTCCTATCCACCCCATTGAGCCCACATTTAGTATTTAAGTCAACTCCCCTGGTTTTCCCCATAATACTCTTCACCATCAGAGCTCAGTTCCATCCAGAACCTACTTACTGTAAGGCCTACTCATTTGCTACTATTCTCTTGTGTCTGAGTATTTCTTTATTATATTCCTCACTCTTATAACTAACAGAGGAACGTGCATGCTGGAGACCAGGTTGTTGGATCCTTAAGCTCTGAGTCTTTCTTCCTTTATTGTTTCCCCTCTCCTTTTCCCTCATCACCCATTCTTCCTCAGTCTTCAACCTCCCATCTGAGTGTTCACCCATGAATATATTAATTTGTAGCTTTTGGGAAGCCAATAAGAGAATAGGTAAAAATCTGAGACTCTTCTTTTGACCCCTTTTGTTATCCTTGTGATTTCTTGTTGAAAAGTATTGTGGCCTTATTGAAAAGCTTTAAGTTCCTAGCAAACTGAATTTAAGAGGTCAACACTCTTCCCCATTGGTCAGGAATGCAGTTGCCTGGTATAGCCAAGGCTGAAACCTTAGCAGGGGCAATTCAACCCTGAGAAAAAATCCCTGACTTGGCTTTCTGATAAGAACCTAGTCAAAATTCAGCCTTGGCCTTGTTCTATTCTGAAGCCAATGAGACCTTTTGTGTTTTGATATGACATAATTTTAACTTCTGTGCATCTGCGAAGTTTCAGGGGGGGGTGTTCTTTTGTGTGAAATGAGTCTTGAAATATATATAATAAACTCCATGCTCCTGGAGACAGAGCTGGAAGCATGAGCTAAAAGATTGTCTCTCATGTCCTTACTTCTTATCAACTAAGCTGTCCTTATCAGATTATCAGAGATGATAAATAGATCTCAAGATTTGGCGCCCAAACAGGGACCTTGGATCCCTGGATTCAGGTAAAGATTTGCCCTCCCCCTCAGACAACTCCCAAATTACAATGGTTTAGTTTCTGCCCGAAGAAGGGCAAGAAATCCAGAGTTTTCAGAACTCTCCCCTTAAGGGAAGACACTAGAAATAAAAGAATAGATTAACAGGATGGACATCATGAATCAAAAGAAAGAAATCTTTTTATTGATATAACTAAGCACATTCTCAGAAAATGGGGAGTAAAAATTAGTAAAGAACAGCTTACTAAGTTTCTTGATCTTATTCAAAATTGTAGTCCATGGATTCCCTTATAATTTTGGTAAAATGTTGGCAATGATTTGAAAAATTATTATACTGAGCATGGATCAGAACAACCAGTAAAAATTTCATGGGCTGCTGAAAAAACAACTTTGTTATCTGGTCAGAATGCAGAGAATGAAATCTTTAAGGTTTCAGTGTTAGAATCAGAGGAGGAGAAAAGGCTCATCATAAATCTAAACAGAACTTTAAAATTCAAATGAAAAAGTCACTAGCAGTGGACCTTCCTCCACCTAAAAACCTCTTCAAAAGAGGAAAGAGAGATAAAATCAGAGAAACCTCTGCCACTTGGAGCTCCAGTTCCACAGCCACAGCCCCAGAATGTAGGGTTTAAAGAAGCATTACAAAATTCTCAGAAGGAAGGAGATATGTCATTCTGTTTCCCAGTTATTTTTAGATCAGATGAATTGGATGATGATGAAGAAGTATCTACCACATAAGAGCCTCTTCCCTACAAAGTGTTAAAAGAAATTAAGACAGCTTGTGCTTCATATGGTCCTGCTTCTCCATACACTTTAACTTTGGTGGACACTTTGGGGAGGATTTGGATGACCCCCTTTGATTGGATTCAGACCCCTCGAGATATTTCCTTTCCGGAAGGGAATACCTTTTTTGGAAATCAGAATTTGATGAATTGGCAAAACAGAAGGCAGCCATTAATAAGAAAGAGGACATCAGAGTTACTAAAGAAATCTTATTTGGAAAAGATGAATGGGAATCACATGCTGATCAGATTACTTTAGAGAAGCTTTAATTCAATGTATGAAGTGTACCTTAGAGGCTTGGAAAAGAATTCCTGTAACTAAGACACTGTCCACAGGTTTGGCCAAGATTAGACAAGGCCCAGAGGAAATATATACAGATTTTATAAAAAGATTAAAACAGGAAGTAAAAATATATATACAATTGATTAATATGCAATCCAGATAATAGTCAAAAAGTTTGCCTATGACAACGCCAATGAGGTGTGTCAGAGCATACTTCAAAATGTTAAAAAAATCTGGGATTATTAATGACTATGTGAAAGCTTGTGAGAAATTTACCCCAGCATATATGCAGGGTATAGCCATTATGGCAGCCCTGAAAGGAAAAACATATTCTGAAATAATTAAGGGCTCAAAAGCTGTACAAAGCTCTTATTTCAATGCCCCCAATTCTTTGTGTCCCAGATGTGAGAAAGGTTATCACTGGAAGAAAAATTGTAATTCCAAATTCCATCAAAATGGTTACAGATTACCTGATAAGAGATTTCAGGGAAGATGGAAAGGAGGCCAACCACCGGCCCCACCAATGTCCAAATTTAATCCAAGAATTCATCCTAGCTTAGCCAGTTCCTTCCTAGAGTTAACAATTTTCTGAATAATAAACTTTCATTTTTCTCTAGATTTCTTTAGCCACGTAAGATGTGATTTATTGATCTTTTGATTGGATGTCTTATATTTGTTAGAATATGTGTGAAATGCCTGGGAAATATGTCTTTGATCAGTTTGTGTGTCTATATGTTGTGTTTATGTGTCTATGATCTTTTTTTATCTTAAGTTTTATGGTTTTGTTTGTCTGATCACAATGTAATTTTGGAGAAAATAAATCTCTCTCTTTCTCATTCATTCCAAAGGAATGGGAAAGACAGAGGAGTTTGAGAAATTCAGAAAAATAATATCTCTAATGGATTTCTGAGTGTTTTAAACTCTAAGAGAATTTAATTGATTAAAAGAAATCATATTCTCTGCTCTCATTAAGACAAGAATTAACAAGATAATTTGTCTACATGTCTTCTTCCATTTCTTACTGGCCATAAGAAAGGGAACAAAGAAATCCTAAGACAAAAACAGGGAGCACATTTGATCCCACCACCAAATTCTATCAACAGGTTAAATACTGAGGTATATATTTAATCAAAATTGCCAAGGATTCAAAATGCAATCTAAGATAAAACTTATTCAATCAGAAAAGAAATGATTCTGAATTGTGTACTGAAGTACAGAAGTGCAATTTAAACTTTCTTACCTGATCAGAACCATCAGTTTTGAATAGCTACTGATGGTAAAGTATAAGTTTATTGACTATCAGTTAGAAAATGGAATTTCAGTTAATTTTAAATGTGCACAAAATTTATATTGAAAAAGTTATCTATTAAGACTTTCAGTGTGTAAAATATGGATTTAAATAATCAAATTTGCCAAAAATGCTTATCAAACCAAATTTGAGGATTGCAAATTATAAGTGCAAATTATATAAAGATACTAGTTCATTATTTAAAAGAAATATTAATCACGTAGGTAGATTTGTCCTAAGGTATAGGGAGGCCAGACTACAAGTTTTATTCTTCTTTAAACAGTGTTATGAAAGAATAACTGGTATATGTAGGAAATATTGTTAAAAAGTTTTAATCAGGGACAATGTGGATGTAGTGAAGTTTAAATTAATATTCATTGGGAAATGATAAATCATCAAGGTTTTAAAATAGTCATGCAAATTTTATAAATTCAGTAACTAAAGAGTTAAGAGCACAGCCACTTGAGAAGCGGCTACAGCCTTGCACTTGTTCCAAAAATAATTTAACCCCTTCTACACATAGGAGGGAGAGTCTCTGACTATAATTATTTTCAGAAACAGGGAAGAATAGTAATTTTTGTAGTAATTTAAATCTATACTTTAAGTTACTAGATCCTAGTCAGATTATGTCTCCTATGTTCACTATTTCACTAGTATTTAAAGGTTAATTGAATAGCTTGTATTCTCATACTATTTGTGATTTAAAGTAATGCATTCAAATCCAGAATATAAAATTATAATAAAATGCATAACCCTCATAATAATTTGATATCATTGTTAATATGTACTTGATTATGATGGCTTTAATATTATAATGTCTTTTACTTTGTAGTGATGTTGATGCAATTATAACTAATTAACAAACTTGTCAATATTATAACAGTGTAATTAAAGAATGCATTAACTAGAAAAATTGATCATCTCAATAATCCTAAGGAATGTGAAATAAGACTATAATTTGCAAATGTAGGAATATTCCAAAGTACCTGGTTGCAAATTTTGAAGTTTTAAATCAATATCCTTTGAAAAGTAATTTTATATCAAGACCAAAGCATGTAAATCTTACAAGTACAATAATTTAAATAGTCATAGAGAAAAAAACTGCTACAGAGAAAATGAATTTTCCCTGCTTCCAAAAACTTAGAACTTCTAACAAACTTATTAACCCCTTCCTTACATTAAACTTAGAACCCAAAGGAGTAATTAGCAGCCTCATTGAATTTTGATGTGATGTGGACAATAATGTTGCAAGCAAAGCTGATACGAATATTAGGTTTTAATGAAACTGTTATTGAATTTTATCAAAACATGTACCTTAGGGGGCAGCTGGGTAGCTCAGTGGAGTGAGAGTCAGGCCTAGAGACAGGAGGTCCTAGGTTCAAACCCGGCCTCAGCCACTTCCCAGCTGTGTGACCCTGGGCAAGTCACTTGACCGCCATTGCCCACCCATACCAATCTTCCACCTATGAGACAATACTTCGAAGTACAAGGGTTTAAAAAAAAACAAAACAACAACAAAAAAAAACATGTACCTTACTTTGTGAAAACTGAAAAAATTTGTTTAAATGTAAACTATGTGTAAAAGCTATTTGTAAAAAATTGATCATGCCTATTTGCAATAATATATGATTTGTATTGTGAACCAAAAGTTTAAAGTAAATTGACTATCACAATGAGTTAAGTGAATAACTAGCCCCTGACTTAACCCTCTCTAATCAAGATAACATTAATGAAAACTTAATTCCATGCAAATTTGTTAACTCTTTTTCTGTATCATTGGAAAGAATTACCAGATAATATATACATTGAGAAATTGTTGAAAAGAAAATTTGCCTATCATAATTTTTAGCATTAGAATTTTTCATTGGTAATGCAAATTTTGGAAACCTTTCAAATGCTTTTGGTAATAATTACTGTTTAAGGTAAAAGTCATTGGATTTGCAACTGATATTATTCATTTATGGATCATTGAATTGGATTCACCATTCAAAAGAAAGATATCACTGATAAATAATCCCTGACTCTTACCTGAAGTCAAACAACGTTATACTCTCCTCCCTCCTTTTCCTATATTCAAAGCAAAGTGATATAATAATTGAAACCCCAGAAATTTGAATGTATATAACAAGCTAATATGTTCCACTGTTTACTTAAGAAACTGTACCTACCTCAAGTGTTGTTTCAATGAAAGTTAGTTTGAATCTCTTGTATATTAATTTATTTGTATATTTTCTAAATATCAATTGGAATAACTAATTACAGATACAAAGAAACCAGCGATACCCCAGAATTATAATATGGGAGTTGAGGTTTTGTTTACTTCATACAGAAAATGGATCTGATTTTTGGGTAAAAGACATTTCCCTAAATCTAAACTATATATATATATATAATTTTGATTTTTAAAACATTTTTTACTTAAATTACCCTGAATTTTTAATTGTCCTTCATTTTTCCTTTTAATTTTTTTATATATAGAATAATTGCCTTTTTTTTACTTTTTCCATTTTTTGTACTTAAAGTACATATTATCAATATCTATCCTTTTTGATTTTACAGTAATATAGGTTTAATATTAATGCATACCCACAAAACCTTAGATTATGAAAACCTGCCATGAATTGGTAAATATTATGGGACAATAATTAATGATTCTGTCTGATTCCAGGAGAAGGGAACAAAAGAGCCACAAGTTCAAGGAGATCACCAAGTCCAATGGGATTGGTAAGAAACTGCACAGTGCCTAGCACCATAAGGTCAAAAAAGACCATATCAATCCAGGAAGGATTGACATAACTTTCTCATGCCAATACTGAAGAACTTAAACTTAGTGTGGGGTTCAGGGTTGCAGCTTTTCTGACATATGTTAGAGGCTGGACTTCCTTGAGGTTCATCCTGGCTAAGTACCAAAGGTTTGCCACCATCTTGGCTCAAGTGCAGGCAAATCAGACGAGGGAAAGACATTTCCCTTTCTCACAAAAATTTAGTCCTTTCCTTTCTAAGTGTGGTAACTTTCTATAGTCCTGGCTTCTGGATGGGTAATTGTACCATTCCTTACATCACTTTACTTGGGACTTTATTCAAAGACCTGCTATAAGTTTATTTTTTCTCTACATTTTTGCACATAAGACTTTGATATTTTGCATTTCATTCACAAGTTATTTTTTTCTCTTTTGTTTGGATTTTTAAATTTTTAAAAAAATTTCTTTTGACAATTGTTTCACACAACCCCAAAACTCAGCCATGTATTCTTAACTGATCTGGATGTTAGCCTTAATCCTCTTCAGAGGAGAATGAATATTTCATAATCTATAATGTAAAGTTTAAATTCTTTTGAGAGTAATTTCAGGATAAGAAATTTGCCATCTCCCCTGAATCCAGACAACACACCTGTTTGGAGAAGACACCATGAAGATGCCTGCAGAAATCTATGCTGTATCAAGAAGATCCAAAATGAACTTTGGGGTGCAGGTCATTGAATTATGGGCAATCAAATGCATTTGTTTTGAATGTACACTCTTACGCCAAAGGGCACTGCTCCCTAATTGCCTTTTTGTCAGTGTGAGAAGCAATCATTGGATCATTGATTTTGTCCTCTTTTCTTTTCATCCCCAAATTTTTGTAACTTTAAAGTTTCCCTTGGCCCTCATAAGAGAAATTCACACAGCCCAACAGGTGAATACCCTTTTCAATTTAAACAAAAAGAGTGAATATTCAAATTCAAATTGAGCTACAATCCCTGCATTTAAAACAAAAAGTGAAGACATGTAGCGAGCCAAAAATAAACAGTTTAATCTGTAAATCCTATCAGATCCAGCTATAGCTGATAATTATAACTAATTGATGACTCCTTTCATTATTAAAAGTTTTCCTGTGTAATAAATCATTTTAATTTTAAGAAAAGAGGGAAATATGTGGGAAGCCAATAAAAGAGTAGATAAAAATCTGAGACTCCTCTTTTGACCCCTTTTGTGATCCTTGTGATTTCTTGTTGAAAAGTATTGTGTCCTTATTGAAAAGCTTTAAGTTCCTAGCAAACTGAATTTAAGAGGTTAACACTCTTCCCCTTTGTCCAGGAATGCAGCTGCCTAGTACAGCGAGGGCCAAAACCTTAGCAGGGGCAGTTCAACCCTAAGAAAATATTCCCCAACTCGGCTTTCTGATATGAAATTCAGTCAAAATTCAGCCTTGGCCTTGTTCTATTCTGAAGCCAATGAGACCTTTTGTGTTTTGATATGACATAATTTGTAACTTCTGCCCATCTGCAAAGTTTCAGGGGTGGGGGGTTTCTTTTGTGTAAAATGAGTCTTGAAATATATATACATATACATATATATATATACACATATATACATATACATATACATATACATACATATATACATATACATATACATATATATACATATACATACATATATATAAAATAATCTCCATGCTCCTGGAGACAGAGCTGGAGGCATGAACTAAAAGATTGTCTCTCATGTCCTTACTTCTTATCAACTAAGCTGTCCTTATGAGATTATCAGAGATGATAAATAGATCTTGAGAGTGGCTGCTGGCAGTCACAGTGTACATACAAAATAAATGGCTTGTTGTATTTTGGGATGCCTAGAGCATATAGGATAGCCTGTTTTAATTTTGAAAGAGCTGACAGGTGTTCTACTTCTAATTTAAGGGGCTGAATTTTTTTGTCAGAGCAATAAGGGGCTTGGTAATTTCTCCATAGCAAGGGATTCACTGCCTTCAGAACACTGTTGCTCCAAGAATTGCCCTCAACTATTTTCTAGTGGAGAGTGCACACAATTTTTGAATATCTTCAATGTGCTTAGGGGAAATGGAGCAGGCACCAGCACTTATAATGAATCCTAAAGATTCCATTCTAGGGAGACATCACTGAATGTTTTCCTTAGAGATCCTGTGACCTCTTTTATATAGCTCTAAAAGTAGATTTTTGTTATCTTCTTAGCATTTAGTGAGGCCAAGAGCAAACCATCCATAATATTTATTAAGCAGATTTCCTTAAACTTAATACTTTTCAAATTGTGGCTTAAAATCTGTGAAAATAAGATAGAACTTTTCACAAACCCCTGTGGTAATCAGGATCATATCCACTAGTAACATTTCCAGGTAAAGGCAAATATATGCATTGAATTCTCATGAACAGGGATTGAGAAGAAAGCTGAATAGAGGTCTACCACAGTAAAATATTTTGCTGTGGTTGGAATAGAGGAGATAATTGTGGATAGGCTGGGAACCACAGGATGTCTCTAAATGACATGATTATTTACAGCCCTTAAATCTTCGACAAATCAATAGACAATTTTTCCACTGGGGCCTAATTTTGGCTTTTTTAAAGGTAGGATGGGGGTAATATATTCAGATTTACATGTAATTATTATTCCTTACTCAATTAATGAATCTATCACTGGGATAATTCCCTCATTTGTCTCTTTTGATAGGGGATACTATAATAATAATGAGAACCAGCCATCAATGTTATGATAGAGGGGAGATAGAGAGAGAGTCTATATGGTGAGACTCTCTTCTAGCTCTCCCCTCATGCTGAATATACACTGGGAGACCTTGAGGGGGTGTCACCCCAAAACTGGGTGACCTGGATGGCCGTGCCACCCCACAGGATTTGGGGACAAGGCTATAAGATGAGGTATGGGGCACCCCAATCTGATTCTGAATGTGGACAGGGTTCACACAAGCCTCCCCCAAGGTCAGTCAACTTCACAGTGGGGGGGTCTGGCTTCAAGATGGAGGCAGCCAGACCCAGCTGTGGTTTCCTTCTCCCTTGTTGTCTTTCAGGCACTCTGAAATGCTATCTGACTAATGAATGTCTTTTATTATTCACAATTCAGGGATTGGGGAAAGGGGTGAACAACAGAGGGATTTTGTAGTGTCCTTTTCTCTATTTCTATGGGGTCCATCACTCAGATGGGAACCTTTGGGGTTCCCACTCCTAAGCTTCTTCCCTCATCTCTTCTCCTTCTGTTTCTATTTCTATTTCTATCCTTTCTATAATTGTAAGTTAGGCCAGAAAGGGTCTAGAAAGGTTGGGTAATGGGAGAAGGAGACTAAGAGATTGCTCCCAGAATGGTGTCCAAACACTTAGCCAACTCCATGGTTGAAGTCTTGCTGGGTGAGATGCAATGGAATCTTTGACCAGGGAATCAGGGTTTCAATGTCCAAAGAAAGATCCTCAGGAAGCCCTCAGGACTGGATCTGAGCTGGGATGTCCTCATCCTCTCTTAGTCCTCGGCCAACAGCCCCTCTTCTCCTCCTTCCTCCTCTGGAGCATTTCCTAGAATTCTCTCTGGTCTCAACTGTCACCAATTGTTAGCCACTCCTTCTTTGGCTCCTTTTGTCCCATCCTCCTTGAACAAATCCCATCCTTACTGTAAGAGGGGAAACTAGATATTTAAGGTATGGTTGCCAGAAATCAGATTAACTCAATTTCAAATTAAAAATAGACCCAAGTCAGGATGACTTTTATGGAAGTTTATTCACAGTTAGGAAGGTTGAAGGTAGGGAAATTGAGAGAGAGAAACTCTGGCCTGGACCAGAGGTCTGGACCAGATAAGAATTTAGCAGCCCCATCAAAGGAGCACAGAGGTTAATTAAACAAGGCTTCTAGCCACAAGGCCTTTTACAATTAGAAAGGCAAGAAAGGCCAGAAACGCCAAGGGAGGAGAAAGGGAGTCAACCTAACTTACTCATGTGACAATTCAGAGGGAAGCCTTCTGAGGTCTCACCAGAGATCCTTCAACAGCAAGTTTAAAGCACCAATTGCCTCCACGGGGAGTTACCATCATATTTAAAAGATAGCATCTTTCATCATTTCCTGCATCCACCTCCAATTTCAAGTGGACAAATGGCAGCCTCAATACTGTTTTTGATTTGTTACTTATTGTCACATGTGGGTAACTGATCTTCCTCTCCCCACTTAATACTAAGTTGGGTGGGGTGACATTATTTCTGATGGCTAGAGTATAATAATGAATGAGAATGAGCTAATTCCATTTACACATTACATAAGTCTATCCATAAACTGGGAGAGATTTTCCTCTTGTTTTTGCCTAATGTCTTCAAACTTTACCCATGTACCAGGCCTATAAGAGCAAGTTCTCATTGCTTTAATTAATGCCTCTCTAGCCTGGCATAACTTTAAGTAACCTCCCTCTGTATTCAAATTCTATTTAGGATCATCACATGGCCATTGAGCTGCTCTCATTCCTTGGGTCTCATTAACAAGAGAGATGATTTTATTTTTTTCTCTTTCTGTCAAGAAGGCTTGGAACAAATTTTCCAACTCCTGGCACACAGGATCATATGTACAACAGATGTCTTCCAGTTTTCTAATAACTAAGATAGTCTCATCTTCAAAGGAAGGGGTATTTTGCTTGAATCTCTTAATATGTAGAGGGGGTAAAAGCTGTATAGTGTCTTAAGAGCACCACATCTCAAGCTTTGCTGAATGTGGGTACTTCTTTTAGGGGGAATTGGCCTTTAACTGAATTATTTTTGCGGTTTCTGCCTCTTGGCTGGATGTTTGGGTTGCTATGGAGCAGGTGAGGAAAGGGGGAGGAATTGGTGGGCTAAGAGGGAGGAGTTGTTCTGAGGATGGGTGGCAGGGTAGGAGGAATTGGGGTGATGTTTGGGAGTAGAGGTAGGGGAAGGGTGGGTCAGGTAGAGGAGGTAGAAGCTGAGATTAGGGGAAGAAAAGTAAGAGGAAGGGCAAAGGGAAATCTGGCAAGGGCAGAAGTGGTGAGAGAAAAAGGTGGGGGATAGGTAAGGGGAAATAGAGACAGATGGAGAAGTTGAGCAAGGAGGGGAGGAGGTCAGGCCATGGACTTCCAAAATCCGAGCAAGACAAGATAGGAGGAAATCAGCTCGAGGCATGGGCTGGGCAGGTTTGAGTGGAGTGGAATCTTCCTTCTGAATTTTAAAAGTACTTAAGTGATTCTCAGTGCTGTTTATTTGACTCTGTAGTTGGATTAAAGTAACCTTGTGTTGGTTTTTATTGAGGAGAAAATATGCTATGAATAAGAGCCCTCCCAGGAATAGTGTTAAATAAAACCATTCTGAAGTAATGAATAATTTGAACTCAGTAAAATTCTCTGGGAGCATGGGCTTGTTCTAATTTAGGACAAGCCTTTCTCTCATTACTAGCATGATTTTAAATGTTATCCTTAGACACGATCCTCTTTGCTAGTTTTAAGAAAATGGAGGGCAGTTGAAATGCTTTAGCTAAAAGAAAAGACAAAAGCTTTCTCCCCACCCTCATAGCCAGGAGTACAGAAGCCCACCTGAGTTAGTTTAAAGTCAACCTGTGAAGTAAATGGGGGTGGGAGCAAGTGGGGGTAGGCAGCATGGAAGGGGCCCAGGAATTCCTGTTCACTACGTGTCCATGTTGAGCTACGAGGCTGTTGCTAGTCTAAAAAGCCCTTTTGGCCCTAAGCTACTACAAGCCTGAGACCCTCGTGGGTAGGGAGTTAAGAGGATGGAAGTGTATCCTCAGGTAAAAGCCTTTAGAAGGATGATGGTTGCCTAAAAGAAACAACTGGGCTTCCAAGGCACTCAGCTATTAGCAATGTAAGAGAAACAGTAACAGCAAGTGGGAGTGCTGGGGCAGTAGCTGAGGGGTGCCCAGAACCAGGTGTTTTAGACACGTGGGGCTTTAGAAAAAGCATTAAAGAGAGAGCAAACTTCTATGAGTAAGATAAGGCTAAACTTTCTCAAATTAGTCCAATAATTAATACCTTCTAATACCCCCCCAAAAAAAAGCTGAGCTGAAAGTATTAACTTCCTCCAACACTCTGAGACAGTAGCTTGTATGTGTGTGTGTGTGTGGGGGGGTGGAGTGGGGGGTGGGATAGGGTTACTTCCCCTAGGTGAAAGGAATTTAGAGGGTTAGAGGCTAATTGTTGTTTAAAAAAAAAAAAAAGCAACACACACCTGGCTTACCATGTCAGGCAGTGAACAATGGTGATTCAGTTACTTTCAGTATAAGAGGAGAAAATGGGATTTAGATACCTTTCCAAGTAGGTGCTTCCAAATGGCTCTTGGGCAGGCAATCAGCAGTGGGAAGTCCAGAGAGGGGGCAAAAAGGTTGTGGCAGGAGAGAAAAATGGTTTCTTTTCAAACTAATCTACTCACTCAGAGAAAAATAAGGGTTCAAAACCCCACTTCTGGTTACTGTAAATATAAGATTTAAATTAATTTCTAACAATTCCAAGTATTAATTTTATAAAGTTTATTAATAGTTATTTGAAGTGGAAGGAATAAAAAGGAATAGAAGTATAAAAACCTAATTATCTAACAAAATTAAGCCTATGTGAGTTAGTTTTTCTGGCTTTCAAAAGGCCCACATTAGTACGTAAGGGTAAGAAGGAAAGTGGGTGTTGGGAATTGTAGTTCTAGGGTACAGAAATTAATTACACATAATATATTGCTCTAGTTTCTTTGCTAGTATTTTATTTAAGATTTTGGGAACAACGTACATTAAGGAAATTGGTCTGTAATTTTATTTCTCTGTTTTTACCTTCTAGCACCTTATTTGTTTCATAAAAAAGAATTTGGTAGAACTCCATTGTTTATTTTGCCAAATAGTTTCTATAGTCTTTGTATTAAATATTCTTTAAATGTTTGATAGAATTCACTTGTGAATCCATCTGGTCTGGTGGATTTTTCTTAGGGAGGTCCTTGATGGCTTATTCAATTTATATTTCTGAGATGGAATTACTTAAGTATTCTATATCCTCTTGTCAATCTAGGCAATTTATTTTTAAATAAATATTTATCAATTTCACCTAAATCATGGAACCAACTTCTAGTCTTACTTGTTAGTTCAGTAGTTCTTTTACTTTCAATTTTATTAATTTCTCCTTTAATTTTTAGGATTTTCTAATTACTCTTTAAATGGGAATTTTTAAATTGTCATTTTTTCTAGTTTTTTATTTTTATTTTTTTACTGCATGCCCAATTCATTGATATGCTTTTTCTCTAATTTATTGATATAGGCACTCAGATATAAATTTTCCCCTGAGTACTGATTTGGCTATATCCCATAAATTTTGTTATCTTGTCTCCATATTGTCATTCTCTTCAATGAAATCAGTTATATTTTCTATGATTTGTTCTTTGACCCACCAGTATTGAAGAATTAGATTGTTTTATTTCCAATTATTTTTTAATTTGCTTATCCATGAACCTTTATTGATTATATTTTCATTGAATTATGACCTGAAAATATTACACTCTTCATTTCTGCTTTTCTGCATTTAGTTATGAAGTTTTTATGCCATATAACATGAGCAATTTTTGCATATGTACAATTTACTCCTGGAAAGAAGGTATATTCCTTTTTATCTCTATTCAATTTTCTCCAAATATCTTTTAATGTAAGTTTTCTAAAATTTAATTCAATACCTCTTTATTTTGTCAGATGTATCTACTTCTGATAGAGGGATGTTGAAATCCTCCACTAGAATAGTTTTACTGTCTATTTCTTCCTTAAGTCTCCAGATCTATCATCTCTGATAATCTGATGATGGCTTAGTTGATAAGGAAATAATAGGACATGAGAGATAATCTTGACTATTAACTCATAGCTGCTTCTCCAAAGTGCCATTGAGTCACAAATTTATTATATAAGAAATTCAAACTCTCTTTCACCCAAAAGCACAAGGATAGTTTCCCACAACTACACAGAGCTGTATTTTTAACATAGACAATACAACAGGCTTAGAAGCTTCAAGGTGAAGATAAGAACCAGGCTGGACTTTCAGCTATATTTGTTATCACCAAGCCAAGTCTGATAATACTTTTCTCAGGGGCAAATGCCCCAGCTAACTAAGGTTTTGGCCTTGGCTGCATTTCTGACCAAAGGGGAAGAATGTTAACCTTTTAACTGCTGGTTAGCTAGGAACTTAAAGCTTTTCAATAAGGACACAATACTTTTCAACAAGAAATCACAAGGATCACAAAAGGAGTCAAAAGAGGAATCTCAGATTTTTATCTATTCTCTTATTGGCTTCCCACATATTTCCCCACTTTCTTTAAATTAAAATGATTTATTACACAGGAAAACTTTTAATAATGAAAGAAGTCATCAATTAGTTATAATCATAGCTATAGCTGGATCTGATAGGATTTACAGATTAAACTGTTTATTTATGGCTCTCTATGCTTAAGCTCCTTTAGTTGTTTTTTATTTTTTTTTAATCTGGATGCTATAACATTTGGTACTAATATATGCATATTAATTGCTGATATTACTTCATTGTCTATACTACCTTTTATGAAGATGTAATTACTTTTCTTATCTCTTTAAATCAGAATTATTTTTGCTTTAGCTGTGTATGCTATCAGGATTGCTAATCCTACTTCTTTTTTCTCAATTGAAGCCCATTGGATTATGTCCCAGCCCCTTACTTTTATCCTATGTACATCTACCTGCCTCAGATGTGTTTCTTGTAAACAACACATGCTAAGATTCTAGTTTTTAATCTAATTTACTATCCACTTAAATTTTCTGCATGAGATCATACCTTTTACAATAACAATTATTATTACCATCTGTGTATTCCCCTCCATATTGTTTTCTTCTTTTAATCCTGCACTTTCTCCTTTTACTCTTTCCCACCAATGTTTTGCTTTGATCAACTCTCCACATTCCCCCTTCTTTATATTACTCCCCTCCCACCACTCCTTTTCTAATTCCTTTTCTACTTCCCTATAGGGTAAGATAGAATTCTATATCCAAGTGAATCTGGCTGTTCTGTCTTCTCTGAGCAAATTCTAATGAAAATAAAGTTTAAGAATTACCCATCACCATCCTTATCCTCTCCTCTACTGTAATATTCCCCCCCAATTACTCCTTATGTTATATTATTTACTCTATTTTTACTTATCTCTTCCCATTTCTCTTAGTACAAATTCTACTTTTCATCCTCCTAAATATGTGACTGCCATACCCTTTTTCTATATATGCTTATTTTAACTATGATGATAATAATAAAACATTTAAGATTTATAGGTATCATTTTTCTATATCAGAATATAAACAATTTGACCTTATTGAATCTCTTAATTTTTTTTCTTTATTATTTACCTTCGTATGCTTCCCTTGAATTTTGTATTTGGACACAAAACTTTCTGTTAAATCTGTTTTTTTCCTCAGTAATGCTCAGAAACCTCCTATTTTATTGAATTACCATATTTTCCCCTGAAAAAATATAGTCAGTTTGGATTGGTAGATGCTTCTTGATTGTAAACTCAGTTTCATTGTCTTCCAGAGTATCATATTCCAAGTCTTGTGGTCTTTCAATATGGAAGATGTGAGATTCTGTGTAATCCTGACTGGGGCTCCATGATATTTGAATTTTTTATGACTTCTTCCAGTATTTTCTGCTTGACTTTGTAACTCTTGTACATGCCTATGAAACTTGTAGGATTTTTAATTTAGGGATTTATTATAGGAGGTGATCTATGGTATATTTCAATTCCTATTTTACCCTCTTATTCAACAATGCCTGAGAAATTTTCTTTGAGAAATTCTTGTACTATCATCTTTAGTGTTTTTTTTTAATTTTTATTTTTATCATGACTTTCAGATAGTCCAATAATTCTTAAATTGTCTTGCCTGGCTCTATTTTCCAGGTCAAGTGTTTTCTTCAATGAGTTATTTCATATTTTCTTCCACTTTTTCATTCTTTTGATTTTGTTTTGTTTTTTGATGTCTCCTGAAGTTTACTTCTATTTGACTAATTCTAATTTTTTTAAAGATGAATTTCTTCCAGGACCTTTTGATCCTCCTTTTCAATTTGGTTCATTTTACTTTTCATGGAACACTCTTGTTCAATGGCTTTTTTTTTGGCCTCTTTTTCCAGTCAACCATTTTTTTCTGCTTAAGCTGCTATTTTCTTTTTACATTATTTATATTTTTCCAATTTTCTTTGACCTACCTATTCAATTTTTGAATTTTTGAATTTCTTTTTGAGTTCTTTCATTGCCTGAGCCTTTTTCCCATTTTTATTTGTAATTTTGTATGTGATTGCTAGGATTACATTGTCCCCTATTGATTCTGTGCCTTGCTCTTAGTTTCATAGAAATTTTCCAGGGTTATATGTTTCTTTTGTTGTTTGCTCATTTTCCCAGCCTTCTTTTCACCTGTGGACTGGGAGTTCTTAGAGCTACTGATTATGTCTCCTATGCTAATGGTTTATAAGACTCAGTTACCATACATATCAGAAAAAGGAAGATCTCTCTATATAGGGATATTGGTATCTTTCTATATATCCCTATATAGAGAGATCTTCCTCTAGATCTTGGAGGATGGATCGTATGTAGATCTCAGAGATAGTATGAATGGAGGAGGGATCAGGTGCTCCAAGCCTAAGCTGAGTATAGTTGGTGAGGGAGTATAATGCAAGGTGGCTGACAGAAAATTTTTGCTTCTGTAATTTCTAACGGTCACAAAAAGTTAGTCAAACATCTTAGAATCTTCAGAAAGTCATTTAGGACTTGAAGCTATAAATAGAGGTGAAGTTCCAACTGAAGGGGCTTTGGCCATCTGGCTTTCGCTGTGGCTGGAGGCTTTTGCTTTGGCTTAGCCTGTTGGCTTTGGCCTAATGGCTTTGCATCTATATTCATTAATGAAATTGGCCTATAATTTTCTTTCTCTATTTTTGTTCTTCTTGGCTTAGGTAACAGTACCATATTAGTTTAATAAAAATAATTCTCTGCTTATTTTCCCAAATAGTTTATGTAGTATTGGAATTAATTGTTCTTTAAATGTTTGAAGAATTCACTTGTGAATCCATCTAGCCCTGGGGATTTTTTCTTGAAGAGTTCATTCATTGATGGCTTGTTCAATTTCTTTTTCTGATATGTATGGTATTATTTAAGGATTCTGTTTCCTCTGTTGCTTATGTGGGCAATTTGTATTTTTGTAAAAATTCATCCATTTCACTTAGATTGCCAGATTTATTGGCATGTAATTGGGCAAAATAGCCCCTAATGATTACTTTAATTTCCTTTTCATTGGTGGTGATGAGTTCACCCTTTTTACTTTTGATATTCATTATTTTATTTTCTTCTTTCTTTTTTTAAAAATCAAATTAACCAACCCTGTTTATTTTTTTCATAAAGCCAAATCCCAATCGTATTTATTATTTCAATGGTTCTCTTACTTTCAATTTTATTAATTTCTCTTTTAATTTTTAGGATTTCCAATTTAATCTTTAAATGGGGATTTTTAATTTGTTCTTTTTCTGACTTTTGTAGTTGCATGCTCAATTTACTGTTCTTCATTTTTTCTATTTTACTGATATAAGGATTTAGAGAGAAATTTTCCTCTTGTATTGCTTTAGGTGTATCTCCTACATTTTGATACGTTGTCTCTCATGGTCATTGTCATTAAAAAAGTATTGATAATTTCTATAATTTGTTCTTTGACCCACCCTTTTTTTTACACTAGATTAATTAGTCTCCAATTAATTTTGGATTCATCTTTCCATGGAGATTGATTATAATTGATTATAATGCTTATTGCATTATGATCCAAAAGGGATACATTTATTATTTCTGCTTTTCTGCATTGGGGTGTGAGAGTTTTATGCCATAATACATGATCAGTTTTTGTGTAGGAGCCATGTACTGATGTAAATAAGATATATTCCTTTCTATTGCCATTCAGTTCTCTCCTGAGATCTATTAGTTCTAACTTTTTTTTAAAGATTTTATTCACTTCCTTTACTTCCTTCTTGTTTATTTTTTGGTTTGCTCAGAGAACCAGGCCTAGAGGTGGGAGGTCCTAGGTTCAAATCTGGCCTCAGATACTTCCTGAGTGACCCTGCATAGGATCACTTAACCCTATTTTTCTAGGCCTTATTATTCTTCTGCCTTGGAACTGATAGTATTGATTTTAACACAGGAGTTAAAGTTTTTTGTTTTGCTTTTGTTTCTGTTTTTGTTTTTTAAAGCAGACTTCCCCCTAGATAAGACATTTTCTCCTACTAGGTTTTTTTTTGTTTTTTTTTTCTTTTTCAGGCTAGCCAAGTCTAGCAAAGTTTTTGGAGGAATATCAAGCTAGGTAGAAGCTCAATAAAATAAGAAAGGCCTCAAGTTATTTCTTTTTAAATCTCATATAAATAACTTTTATCCTTTTATTTTACAATTTATTCTTCCAATATTAATTTTGTGGCTGTGCTGATTTATGTTTTTATTATTGTTTAGATTAAGAAAGTGATGGAGAAAATGTGAACCATAAAGATTAAATTTAGTAGTACTTGCTTATACGTGCAGCACCTCCCTCCCCCCCCCCCCAAAAAAAAGCTGGTTGTTAAAACACCTACTTTTAAATTGAATCTGTATGATTAATAGTCTCCATCACTTTCTTATATCTTAAAAGTGTATTATATTTACATTGTACCTACTCACCTTGATTCCTCTCAAAGAACTGGTTGTTAAACATTTATTACCATCTCTACCTGCTAGTAGTCTCATTTCCCAAACAACTCAAATTAATTTAATTAAAATTAATTAATTTTTAATTAACAAATTAATTTTTGTCCCCACATGGGAACAACACAATTTGTCCAGTTTGTGAGCAGCTGGGATTATGGGAGTTCAATTCAAAAAATATTTATGAAATGACTTTCATGTGCAAACAAGAGACTGGGGAACTCACCATGAGACCTGCCTTGGGATGCTTGCCTATCTTACCATAGGGCACTTGGTAGATTGTTTGGCATGGGACTCTAAGGGCAGGAAGACAGATCAGCCATTGGATGGACATCTGTTGGCCTCAGCTGAGTCTCCGATAGGGTTTTCTAGTGAAACATGTCCGAAGTGCCCAGCTGCAAAGCCTCAGGGGAAGGCTAAAATATTATTTCTCTCAGGGAAATAAAACAATCACTACTGGGGCTTCTCTAGTAATAAGGAGATAAAGATAATGATGATAATCATGGGAGCATAGATTTAAATCTGGAAGGGACCTCTGCCAAGCTCAATCCTAGTCATTTTAATAAGAGTAATGGTAACAACAATTACAACTAACATTAAGTGCTTAGCAAAGTTCTTGCTACATAGTAGACACTACATAAATTTTGCTCATTTGTTATTATATAACAAATATTTGTAAAGTGCTACAAATATCTCATTTGATCCTTACAACTCTATTTAATTTTTTTTTACATGGTGATAACTTTTTAAAAAACTCTTACCTTCCACCTTAGAATCAATGCTATGTATTGGTTCCAAGGCAGAGTGGTAAGGCCTAGGCAGTGAGGTTGAATGACTTGCCCAGAGACACACAGTTAGGAAATATCTGAGGTTGGATTTGAAAGCAGGACCTCCAGTCTCTAGGTCTGGATCTCAATTTTTAATAATTATTTTCTGAGATTTTTCTATCAATGTTCTCCCCCTCTTTCCCATTCCTCCTTCTGGTTTCCCCGTCCCCCCTCCCTAAGAAGGCAGGCAATATGACATAAACTGTTGGTGCTCTCAATAATTAATTAAATTTTATTTACATATTTTATATATTTACACTATTTACATATATTTACATACATAAATATATAACACAAAATACATGTTACAAATATATAAATTATAATAAATATTCAAAAGAAACAAATTCTCACATTTATGAATAACTATCTGAAAATAATTTCCCCCTCCCTTCCACTTCTCTCTCCTTCCCTAATAAGGCAGAGAATGTGATATAGATTGTATGTATGTTATCATAGAATACAGATTTCCCTGTTTGTCACATTGCAAAACAAGATGTACATTGATAAATCACTCAAGGTTGATCATCATGTATTATTTTATCTTAACCATGAACAACATTCTCCTGGTTCTGATCATTGTGTTTGCTATTTTTTATGCAAGAATTATATTCCATTACAAACATACATATATCGCATATGCCACATATATTTTCCTCTTATTTTAAAAACATTCTTTTAGTCATGCAAGGTCTTTTTAATTTTAATGACTAAATCCACAAATTTTATCTCTAATTATTTCATTTTTTCAATAGAGAAAATTTATTCTCTCTAAAATTGAGTAAATTATTCTTTTCTTTCAGTTTTTATGATGAAAAGATCTTTACATTATTAGTCTAATTATTAAGGTCATTGTAGTCAATTAACATAATTTATTGATTTAATTGAAGAATAGGAGGTGAAATTTGGTTTTAAACTTTAAAAATTTTTCTGTAACATTTAAAATAATAATAATAATAAACATTTAACTCCCCCTCCCAATTAAAGAAGCTATCAGGACAAAAATATACATAAAATGTTATTTTTCAAAGAATACTTATAAAGTTCCCTTGATTTTGCTTCTTTGTCTCTTCATGATGTCATAAGGTCTTTCCAGTGTTTCCCTAAAATAAAACATAAAACAAGAATATTAGGAGCAGGTAGGTGACTTAGTGGAGAGAGGGCCAAACTTGATGACAGGAAGTCCTGGGTTCAAATCTGGTCTCAGATACTTCTTAGCTGAGAGGAGGAATGCTCTCAGGACTGCAGATAGCTATCCCGAAAAGCGATTTTCTTAATATAATAATAGTAATAATAATAATAAGACTAAATGATCACTAAATCTCCAATTCTCTGACACTCTAGAAATGGAAGGAAGGGAATGATACTAGAGATTCTAGAGAAGACTTGGGAATTGATTGGGTAGGGAAGGAGAAAGGAGAGAAGCTGCCTAAAGACTCTTCTGTCTATAGTCTGTATGTATCAATCATCTTTGAAAATTCACTGGCCTGGGGACAGCTGGGTGGCTCAGTGGATGGAGAGCCAGGCCTAGAGACAGGAGGTCCTCGGTTCAAACCTGACCTCAGACCCTTCCTAGCTGTGTGACCCTGGGCAAGTCACTTAACCCCCATTGCCTAGCCCTTACCACTCTTCTACCTTGGAAGCAATACAACAGTATTGATCTGAGGTGGAAGGTAAGAGATTTAAAAAATCCACTGGCATGCATCTCCATGTTTTCATAGCATTCCTCTTTAAAGCATAGGAGTGCTATCATCATAGTGAAACCTGTGAATCCATAGTAGTAAAGCAGAAGTGTGAAGGTAAAGGGGGCTTAGCATTGCTGCAGCTAGCTAGGGGGAATTTGTTGAACTTGAGAATTCAAAGGCAAGGGGAATTAACACCTTATTTGGGAGGCACTAAAGGGATTGGAGTATCTCCTAGAAAAGGAAAGGATCCCTGGGCTCAGAACCATTTCCTGGAGTGGAAGTGAAGTTTCTTTTTCTCAGTTGCTTTGGGGAAGAAGCCACTAGGAAGAGAGAGAGAGAGAGAGAGAGAGAGAGAGAGAGAGAGAGAGAGAGAGAGAGAGAGAGAGA